>NC_083686.1:4588863-4914318 GCF_033118175.1 Dama dama | reverse complement strand
TTATCCTTTATTGTGAGCTCTCGTCTCCCTTAATTTGTTGGCAGCAAAATATCCAAAAAATGAAATGTTGGCAACAGGAGGTGACAGATGAAACGTATGATTCTCTAAAAATACATAAATGAACAAATTTGACTGCAGAACTTAAAAACTGAATAGGTTAATAATTAAGAAAGAAAAGTGAAACAAATTCAAGGACTTGGGACTAATCAGGCATCAGACTTGTTCTATAAAACTGTTTTGCAAGAGAAGTACTAAACCTTATGTCAACTATTTCAGAGCTTGGAAAAATATGAGAAGTATTTCAGTTTTTTCTATTGGGTTACCATCATCCTAGTACTAAAATCAGATCCAAAAAAATATATTGTACAGACATCCTACAGACACACGCGCACCACTTTGGCCAAAACTTACTTACAAGCATAAACAGAAAATTCCAAGTTGCAGGCATACTTCACTTTCTTGCACTTCACAGATATTGCACTTCTTACAAACTGGAAGTTTGTGGCAAGGCTGCACCGAGTCAGTCTATCAACACCATTTTTTCTAGCAGCATTTGCTCACTTCCTGTCTCTTTATCACATTTTGGTAATTCTCAAAATATTTTAAACTTTTTCTGTGTTATCTTATTTGCTATGGTCTTCTGTGATCAGTGATCTTTGATCTTATTATCGCAAAAAATTATGACTTGCTGAAGGCTCAGATGGTGGTTACCACTTCTTAGCAATAGTTTCTCACACTTAGCAGAATACAGTATAATGTAAACATAACTTTTATATTCACTAGGAAACTAAAAATATTGGATGATTCACTTTATTTCAATATATTCTTCATTGCAGTGGTCTGGAACTGAATCTACAGTATCTCCAAGGTATGCCTGTAAAATGCGAACAAACAAATCTGGTTTGAATTTTTTTAATATTAGGTGAAATGTTAGGAATGAGTCAACAATAGGAAAAAATACATTAATGAAATCCACTATCATAAAAGATTGGGAAAGTAGAAACATATGTATATAATCATAAATTATCAAAAGAAATGTACATTATATATTTATATAATTGTATGTATATAATTTCACATATATACATACATATATAGTATGTATTCCTTTTTTCATATCTGTTTGTATCCATACAGTAAGGGCTTCCCAGTTGGCACTAGTGGTGAAGAATCCGCCTGCCAATGTAGGAGATGAGAGAGATGTGGGTTTGATGCCTGGGTGTGGAAGATACCCTGGAGGAGGAAATGGCAATCCACTTCAGTATTCTTGCCTGGAAAATTCCACCAACAGAAGAGCCTGGTGGGCTACAGTCCATGGGGTCACAAATAGCCGGACACGTCTGAGCGACTAAGCGATTGAGCGCACACACACATACATACAGAACCGTCTGTTATCAATAGAAGACGCACTGTAAATCCCGCAGCGGCCGCCTAAACCTGTGTACCATACCCAGGATGTTTGTTCCCGTGCACCTGTGCGTGAAGTTGCTCAGTCATGTCTGACTCTTTGCAACCCTAGGGACTGTAGCCCGCCAGGCTCCTCTGTCCATGGAAAAGTCTCCAGGCCAGAATGAGTCGATGAGTGGGCCTTATTCTAGTGTTTCACCATTAAGTGTGATGGTTTCTGTAAGGCTTCCCTGGTGACTCAGATGGCTAAGAATCTGACTGCAGTGCGGGAGACCCAGGTTCGAGGCCTGGGTTGGGAAGATGTCCTGGAGAAGGGAAAGGCTACCCACTCTAGTATTCTGGCCTGGAGAATTCCATGGACTGCATAGTCCATGGGGTTGCAAAGAGTCAGACACGACTGAGCGACTTTCACTTTCACTATTATTCAGTATTATGCCAACAGTGCTGGTAATCTCAGTAACAAAAGACAAAAAGAGAGATACTTTTTTTTTTTTTTTTTAGAAAGAGACAAAGCGTTCCACATTTGCAGACAATGCTGTAACCTACCTAGGAACTCCAAGAACATCCATTTTCCAGCTGTATACCAGTTAGGGGACTACTGCATTCTGAGTCATGTGACAGATGGTGATGATACAACGTACAGTGAAGTCTGAGCAATATTCTGGTACAAGATTTAAAGATGCAGTTTTAAATGGAGGAGGAGACAAAGAGGCAAATAGGAAGTGAAAAGTTCAGGAATATTTGGGGCTTCTGGCAGAGATAATTGAGTGGAAATTGGTATCGTTAGCCTGGATGAGGGATGGAAAATACTCATCAGGTTTGGGTTCAGACAGGCTGACCAGTTCTAGACGGAGATGCCTTTGCCGACCAGCGGCTATAGGAGTTAGACGGTGGGGGACGGATGGAGGGGTTTCACGTACACGCTCTTCTCTCTCCAGAGTTGTGACCTGGGCACTTTAATCCCTCTGAGTCCTCGTTTCCTCATCTGAAGAACAGGGATACCAAACCCTCCCTGCCAGACTCTCCAGTAAAAGAATGATCAGAGAAGTGCGTCGGTGGCGTTAACCACGCACGCACACACACAGCACGGGACTGCGGAAGCCTTCTGCGCCTCGGTGAAAGCCTTCAGCCTCGTGAAGACGAAGCGCGTCAATAATATCAAGCCTTCCTGGCCTTTGTTAACGTTTGGCCTTCTTGGATGAGAGTTAGAAGATAGAACACAATAATGAGAAATCAAAATGACTTTACAGAGTCAAGTTTTTAACAAAATCTATATTTTCTTAGTTTAAAGAACAAAATTGTCTCTAATCGTCCTTCGGAAATCAATATGTTGCATTTTCAGAGACACTTTAGGAAAAAGGAACAGTAGCTTTTTTAGGATCAATAGTAAATGATTTGATTCTCACCCAGACAATGAGGACATCCAAGTTAACTCTTGGGACGTGGGGAAAAGTTGTCCTCAAAACCCAGTTTTGTCCAAGTCTTGCTTATCCTCAAGGCCCAGAGTCCTTGTTGCCCTAAGTTAGAGCAGGGTAGTATTTAAAAGCACATGGCTTTTTAAGGGTATCAGAAAGTAAAGGGTTCATGCTCCAATTTTATCACTTTTTATCTCTGCGACCTGCAGCAACTTAGTCAGCTTTTTTAAGCCTTGATTTCTTAATGTGTACAATGGGAATAATAAACTATTTGCAGAGCAGAAATAGAGACGCAGACTTAGAGAATGGAGGTGTGGACACAGGGGGAAGTGGAGGGTGGGACAAGCTGGGAGATTAGGATTGACATATATGCACTACTACGTGTAAAACAGATAGCCAAGTGGGAGCCTGCTGTATCGACAGGGAGCTCAGCCCGGTGCTCGGCAATGACCTTGAGAGGTGTGATGGGGGGAGGGAAGGTCAAGAGGGAGAGGATACATATACACACACACAGAGCTGATTTATTTCGCTGTACCACAGAAACTAACACAACTTTATAAAGCAACTATACCCCAATAAAAAATAATAAAATATCATAGCAACCTCGGTTATGGTTGAGATTTTTTTTTTAAATCCATGTATCTTAGATCAGAGTTCCCATCTTAGACTCTCAGATGGAGCGTGTGCACGGGAAGCTTTTCAGAGTGTGCTACCCACAGTTGGCACCGACGGGGTGCTGAGGGATGAAGGACGGACAGGGGATGTGCTGCACCAGGATGCAGCCACAGCAGAAGCCTCAGCTGATTCCCCAGGGAGCTCCGGACTGTTCAGTTCAGTTCAGTCACTCAGTCGTGTCCAACTCGTTGTGACCCCATGAACCGCAGCACACCAGGCCTCCCTGTCCATCACCAACTCCTGGAGTCCACACAAACTCATGTCCATTGAGTCAGTGATGCCATCCAACCATCTCATCCTCTGTCGGTCCCCTTCTCCTCCTGCCTTCAATCTTTCCCAGCATCAGGGTCTTTTCCAATAAGTCAACTCTTTGCATCAGGTGGCCAAAGGATTGGAGTTTGAGCTTCAATATCAGTCCCTCCGATGAACACCCAGGACCGATCTCCTTTAGGATGAACTGGTTTAGTCCAAGGGACTCTCAAGACTTCTCCAATACCACAGTTCAAAAGCATCAATTCTTCAGTGCTCAGCTTTCTTTATAGTCCAACTCTCACATCCATACATGACCACTAGAAAAACCATAGCTTTGACTAGATGGACTTTTGTTGGCAAAGGAATGTCTCTGCTTTTTAATATGCTATCTAGGTTGGTCATAACTTTCCTTCCAAGGAGTAAGCATCTTTTAATTTCAAGGCAACAATCACTATCTGCAGTGATTTTGGAGCCCAGAAAAATAAAGTCTGACACTGTTTCCACTGTTTCCCCATCTATTTGCCATGAAGTGATGGTTCTCATTAGTTATCTATTTTATACATAATAGCATATACATTATATATGTATATGAAGGAGGAAATAGCAACCTACTTCAGTATTCTTGCCTGGGGATCCCATGGACAGAGGAGCCCTGAGGGGTCTTAAAGAGTCGGACACAACTCAGCACACCTAAAGATTATGTCAGTAGCATATATATGTCAATCCTTATCTCCTAATTCATCCCACCCACCTTTCCCCACTTGATGTCTGTTCTCTACATCTGTATCACTATTTCTGCTCTGCAAATAAGGTCATCAATACAATTTTTCACATACATGTTAATATTCTTGCTGTTCAGTCACCCAGTCGAGTCCTACTCTCTGCAACCCCGTGGACTGCCACACGTCAGACTTATCTGTCCTTCACTATCTCCCAGAGTTTGCTCAAACTCATGTCCATTGAGTCAATGATGCCATCCAACCATCTCATCCTCTGTCATCCCCTTCTCCTCCTGCCTTCAACCTTTCCCAGCATCAGGGTCTTTTCAAATGAGTCAGCACTTCTCATCAGGTGGACAAAGTATTGGAGCTTCAGCTTCAGCATCAGTCCTTCCAATGAATACTCACAATTGATTTCCTTTCAGATTGACTGGTTTGATTTCCTTGCAGTCCAAGGGGCTTTCAAGAGTCTTCTCTGGCACTACAGTTGGAAAGCTTCAGTGCTCAGCCTTCTGTATGGTCCAACTCTCACATCCACACATGAATACTCATAAAACCATAGCTTTGGCTATACGAACCTTTGCCAGCCAAGTGATGCAGAAGATATTAGGAAGAGGTGGCAAGAATACACAGAAGAACTATCACATGTTAACATATGATATTCGTTTTTCTCTAACTTACTTCATTCTGTATGACAGTCACTGCTATATGACAGAAACTAACACAACTTTGTTAAGAGCTATACTACAATAAAAAATAAATAAAACTGAATAACTGGAGGAATGATTCTAAAAGGGGATTTGAGAGGTGCAGGGCAGCATCCACTATAAAATACAAAGGAAGCCGCTTTCTAGATTGTAAATGACACAAAGGTAACCACCTTCTCTGCTGTTTGCTGCCCCTTCTGATGCTAGTTCCAAGCATACATTATGTGCTTAAGGCATGTTAGTTGAACACAGAGAAGAAGCATAATGTGTTAGTCACTATTATGATTAATAAGGGCTTCCCAGGTGGTTCAGTGGGAAAGAATCTGCCTGCCAATGCAGGAGACACAATAGATTCGGGTTCGATTCCTGGGTCAGGAAGATCCCCTGGAGAAGGAAATGGCAGTCCACGCCAGTATTCTTGCCTGGGAAATCCCATGGACAGAGGAGCCTGGCAGGCTCCATGGGGTCGAAAAGGGTCAGACACAACCGGACAACTGAGTGCATCACAGCAGCAGGATTAATAAAACTTCCCTGATGCTTCCTAAAAAAAGTTAACTCGTACCCTGTTTATTTCAGTCTTGTCTTTCCTATTCCCTTTTTCTATTCTACCTTGCTACCTCACCATTTTAATTCAATTATTAAATCCCTCATCATTCCACCAAACTTAAGATAACCGCTTAATTTTATCTCCTCACATAGTATCTGTAACTCTTCAGCTGAAACCTAGAAAAAAAAGAATCTTAAGGGTATTATCATCAGGAAGAATCCAGACTTACAATCCCATCCTCCTAGGAAGGTTGGGGGAATTGACACTTGTGTCTGCATAAAAGAACTTAGGATTGAAAGCATTGGCCAAGAGTGGAAGCATTTTCTCATGAAGTCATTCCCTACCCTGCCCCTCAGAAACACCCAAAAGGGTAACTTCCCATTGTACCTCCACATTATACCCGGAATACTCATTGGAAGGACTGATGCTGAAGCTGAAGCTCCAACACTTTAGCCATCTGGTGCGAAGAGCCCACTCAGGGAACAGACTTCGATGGTGGGAGAGATTGAAGACAAAAGGCAGAGGATGAGACAGTTAGATAGCATCACTGACTCAACAGACATGAGTTTGAGCAAACTCTGGTGGATAGTGAAGGACAGGGTAGCTTGACATGCTGCAGTCCATGGGGTTGCAAAGAGTCAGGCGTGACCTAGTGACTGAGCAACAACAACAATACCTCCACAGCAGCCTGAATGCTTCCAACACTAGCCACCCTTAGAATTACTCTTTCATTGCTAGGGCTCCCACTACATGTTGCATGAGACCTGAGACCATGGGATGCCATCTCTGAGACTAAGCAAGGATGCATACATATAAGTACACCAATCATTCCCAACGAGCATCTCTTCTGATCAGCCTGGTCAGTCCAGTCCTGAATGCTTAGCATCCAGGTTTTGGCTGCTGTCAAGAATTCTGAAAATCACTTTCCTTTGCCTTCAGGGCTTAGTGCAGGTGCTGACAAGTGACAGGTGCTTCTAACAGGTTGAAATGTGTACCCAGAATCTATGTGTTGGAACCTTAACCCCTGCAACTTCAGTATGTGACTGCACCTGGAGACAGGGTCTTTAAAAAGATGATTAAGCAAAACTGAGGCCATTATCGTGGGTCCTTACCCAAATTGGCTGCTGTCTATAGAAGAAGAGGAACTTTGGACCCAAAAGGAGACAGCAGGGTGACTGTGTGAGGACATAGAGAGAAGGGGAACCTGCGGAGAAAGGTTTCAGAAGAGCCAAGCCTGCCAACACTTTGATCCTGGACTTTCAGCTCTCAGAACTGTGAGAAACTAAATTTCTGTTGTTTAAGCCACCCAGTCTGTGGCATTTTGTTACAGCGGTCTTAGCAAAGTAATACAGTGCTTGATACACTTTTATTGACTGATATATGGGTTATTTGGGTCTCAGGAAGTAAAGGGGAGACTTGATTATTTGTGACCCATGGACTGTAGCCTGCCAGGTTCCTCTGTCCATGGATTCTCCAGACAAGAATACTGGAGTGGGTTGCCATGCCCTCCTCCAGGGGGATCTTTCGGACCTAAAGATGGAACCTGAGTCTCTTGCATCACAGGCAGATTCTTTACTGTCTGAGCCACCATGGAAGCCCCGATTATTTCACACACATTTCAACAAATATTTACCAACTCCTCCCATATGCCAGGCCCTGAGCTAGGTGCTGGACAATATCACAAAAATAAATAAAATGTGGCCCCACAACCCTGGTGAACAAACAATTGCCTGAAAGGAGTAAAGGAGAAATGTAAAACTGGGTGGACCCAGCTGGAGAAGGAGCTGCCAGCCCAGGGGAAGATTTCAGCCATGAAGGGCTCCTGGGAGCCCAGCTGTCTGATGCTGGCAGAGGCATAAAGATACAGACAGCATGTTATCCCTAAGGCCAAGTTTGTAGACCCCAGACCGTAAGACAGAACTTGGCCTTGCTCAAATGTGTCTTTTCAGATCCTCTGTCTTTGGGCTCCAGTAACTGATCACCCAGGGGGTGATGAGCCGATTTGAGTGTTCTGGACAATTAAAGCTTTGAAAAGGTCATACGTCATAGAAACAACCTTCCACAAATGATCTAGCAAATTGGGCAGAGTGTCCAGTTGACACTGGAAAAGCACCGGCAACCAATTCAGTTGCCTTGGTAACCAGGCCCCTCCCCAGTCTATGATACTCTCTCTCTCTCTTTTTTTTTAAAGCCACAAACATATAAAGAAAACTAGACATAAGGGCAACATTTGGCTTAAGTAGCCCCACCTTAGGAAAGGGTCTTGGAAGAGGTGTGGGAGGGGGTGTGCAGGGGCAAAGGAAGAGATGGTGAGGAAATAAACTTGACTGTCAATAACAAGAATTGTATCTAGGTCTGAGTTTTCTTAGGTTCTGCATTGCATTTTCCATTGACAAGGGTTCAGTGAGTGTAAATAATTTAAATGTCTGGGAGCCCAGAGAGCACCTCATTGGATTTATTCCACAACTACCTCTGCAAAAAAAGAAAACTCTGGAACCAGGAAAGCTCTTGCCCAAGTCAGATGTTGGAAAATTAGCATGAATTATGCTTGCTGCATTGATTTAAACCCCTCTTCCCCAGCATCCATCCAGAAGGGCTGAGACCACCAAAAAGAATGAAGGTGGATCTAAGAAGAACCCGAGTTCTCTAAGCTAAGAAAACACACTTTCCAGATTTCTCTAGAACCTAGAGACCCTCACTATTTCATGTTTTAGTTCCAATTTTATTTATTTTTTAATTTATTTATTTATTTTAATTGGAGGCGAATTACTTTACAACATCGTAGTGGCCTTTGCCATACATCGACATGAATCAGCCATGGGTGTCCATGTGTCCCCATCCTGAACCCCCCTCCCACCTCCCTCCCCACCCCATCCCTCAGGGTCGTCCCAGTGCACCAGCCCTGAGCACCCTGTCTCATGCATCGAACCTGGACTGTTTCACATATTTCACACATGATATCATATGTGATCTATTTGTGATCACATATGTGATCTGTTTCACATATGATAACATACATGTTTCAATGCTATTTTCTCTAG
Source organism: Dama dama (assembly GCF_033118175.1). Taxonomy (NCBI): domain Eukaryota; kingdom Metazoa; phylum Chordata; class Mammalia; order Artiodactyla; family Cervidae; genus Dama; species Dama dama. The sequence continues at coordinate 4,905,555 of NC_083686.1, read as the reverse complement.
TTCCAATTTTAAATAATTCTCTCTTCTCTTCTCTTAAATATGAGTAAATATGAGTCTCATATTTAAGACTCAATCCTTTGAGAGCATCAGATCCCAGCAATTTTCTAAAAAAATAACTAAAACTTGAGTAAATGACAGTTTATGTGTTTCCCCTAAACATTTTTCTGGTCCAATCTCCTCTTCTCTTTTCAGACTATCACGGAAATGACGTTTCCCTTCTACCTTAATCCAATATTTCTGTTATAAAGTAAATGAACTGCAAAGGCCAACCTCCTGAGCATGTCAAGAAACACTGATGGAGTTGAACAGAAAACAGCTGGTAGAAAACTTTTATAAGCCACAAAAGTTATATTTTATCCTACATGTAGCCACCTCTCTCCACCAACTCCCAGTGCTTCCAGCCCTCCGTCAGACACCCCCACTTCTCACAGACACTCCATCCATTGCTCATCAATCCAACAGAAGAGTTGAATTTTTTCAGTTTTTTTTTAATTAACTGGAAAATCTCCCCAACCTCTCCTTTTCTTGAAGTCAAGAAAATTAATAAAACATTCATGCGTGAGAATGCACCGTTAGAAGGATGAAGGTTTTCATTCAGAGCGGCTTGCGGTGGATCCACAAAGGGTTAAAGCCAGACAAAATCAAACAGCAACGCCAAGTTGCAAAACATTTGTATTCCACTGACCTCAGTAAAAGCTGTTAATAGACACATCCTAATTAAATCACTACACACTTAATACTTGTAATGAGCTTGGGGAAAGAAGTTCATTGTTTCATCTCAGGGTGCAGCTTGAATAACTTTTTTTTGTTTAGTCTGGTTTTACCAATCCCACTAATGTGGGGCATGACAAAACCTCTGTTTAGAGAAATGGTTAGTTAGACTCTGAGAGAGGCAGTACAGAATGATAGTGAAGAGACCGGCTTTAAAGTCAAACAGATCAGTGTTCAAGTCTCACTCTATGACTTACTGTAAGACACATAAGCCCTCTGAAATGCAGGTGCCTCACTGCAGTGTGAGAGCAATTGTATCCAATTTGCAGTGTTGTTTTAAGAGTCATAAATAAGACTATACTGCTAAAGTGCCTAACACATCCCCCAAAATGAAAATACAAATTTGAAAAAAAAACATGCACTCCCAATGTTATCAGCAGAATTACTTACAATATCTAAGATATGGAAGCAACCTAAGTATCCATCAACAAATGGATAAAGATCTGGTACATATATACAATGGCATACTAATCAGCCACAAAACTGAATGAAGTTTTGCCAGTTGCAACAACACAGATGGACTTGGAGGGTTTTAGACTAAGTGACGTTAAGTCAGACAGAGAAAGACATACTGTATGATAAAACTGATATGTGGAATCTAAAAAATACAACAAACTAGTGAACAAAAAAAGAAACAAAAAATACATATATAAGTAACAGCAACAAATAAAGTGCCTAACAGAACTGGACTGAGAAGACTCTCAACAAATTTTAGGAAAGATGATCATAGTAATGGCAAGTGAAGTGAAAGTCGCTCAGTCGTGTCCGAGTCTTTGCCACACCATAGACTATACAGTCCATGGAATTCTCAGGCCAGAATACTGGAGTGGGTAGCCTTTCCCTTCTCCATGGAATCTTCGCAACCCAGGGATCAAACCCAGGTCTCCTGCATTGCAGGTGGATTCAGATATGGTAAGGATGAGAATGGGGATGGTGATGCTGGAAAAAGAGGACACAAACCAGCTCGTATTCATCTGCACAGTCCCACTGAATAGGCTCCTCAACTTGGAGAGTTGAAAAAGAAAAAACAAGTGCCACCCAGCCACCAATTCTGAGCCAGAGTCAGGACAGGACAGATCAGAGAGGGAGAATTGATGTACATACAGATGAGAACTTCACCTCCAATAACTTAAGTCTTATCAAGGCAATGATCCCCCAGCATGATGCGTTCATAAATCAAAGCATCACTTACGGGGTCCAGCCACAGACCTGTCTACATTACAAAGCCAGCAATTGCGTGCCTGGGTTCTCATCTGTTTCAGCCCAGATGCTTTACAGGAATCTGAATCCATCAGAGATTTCTCAGCTATCTGAGACAAGGAAGTCTACCGCAATACAACATTGCAAAAATGAATCTTCGATGCTTGATTCATATTTGCATTAATAATGCAAATTCTATTCCCATAGAAATAGGGGCTCTTTGTAAACAAGAGGTTCAGTGGAGGCCGGGGAGATGGAAAACTAAGGTGAGTTTTGCCATGAAGGGTGATGGTAATAAATGTCACCAAGTGGGAAATAGTCAAGCGCTATTCCCAGAAACTGGAGGCAGTAGCTCAAGGCAGAAAAACCACAATAATTATATTGCTCAGAAGCTAACAGCACACATAAATCTGGTGCATTAAGCTCCTGCCCGTGGATTCGATTTCCAAATCGCATTTTGGCAACATCGTTTCTGGGAGCTAAAATCCCCTCTTTCTGTCTAGAGATTTCAGGAAAATTGTGCCCCTGCAAAAGGTAATTACTATCAGACATTTTGCTTGCTTTGCTTGTTTTTTTGTTTAGGCAATATAGGTCCCACAGTTTACCTGGTAAATTCCCAGCCACGAGGAAGGAGAAAGGCAGATGGTGTTCGGCTTGGGGTCTCTTTGCTGCCAGTGGCCATTGTGTGCATGATTTCTCCCTGCTCCCTCCCAGACAAGTCCCACTTGAACCTGGGCTTATGTCATAAACCTCAGAAAACCTCTGCTCAGGCAATTTCCAAGTACTAAACCGGTCTCCTCAGTCACCTGGCTTTAAGACGTCACTGGGAGATCATGCCGGCGTCTGAGTGTATCTAGGAAAATGCATCCAAAGCCTGTCACGCTGAAGGAAGGGATTGGCCTGTGTCTGGGAAAAGCTCAGTTTCACAGCGTGAATGCTGGAGAGACAGGAAGGAATCTTAAAGTTACACGCTTCTGAAATGCAAAGACAAATGGTAAGCATTCGTTAGTGGCAGGTTTTACACTTTGGAGTAAATATGAAACTATTGGATTTGGTAGCAATCACAGTTTCCTGATGACTCAGACCATTTAGAATCTGCCTGCAATGCAGGAGACCCGAGTTTGATCCCTGGGTCAAGAAGATCCCCTGGAGAAGGGAACAGCAACCCACTCCAGTATTCTTGCCTGGAGAACCCACTCCAGTATTCTTGCCTGGAGAACCCACTCCAGTATTCTTGCCTGGAGAACCCACTGCAGTATTCTTGCCTGGAGAATCCCATATAGACAGAGGAGTCTGGCGGGCTACAGTCCATGGGGTTGCAAAGAGTCAGACAGGACTCTTTCTGTGTTGAGACCCAGGACCAAACAGAAGCCAATGGTGTGAAGACTCTGCAGGAGGGTCAGATAGAGAAGGTGCCTCGGGCTGGGGTGGGGCAGACCCATCCCTCCCCAACTCACCATCTGCCTCCGTCTGAGTCCCAGTGTCCCTCGCTGTTACCCCACAAGAATATGATAACACTCAGAAACTTGAAAGAACATGCAACAGGATAAATGAGTCCAGGAGGCTAAACTGTGGAATACGTCACAACGGCATTTATTCTGAAGTCGTGTCAATATCACAGTTGGTTCAAGATCCAGACCCAAGTTAAACATAAACAAGAGTACCATATCACAGGAGCACTCCACTCCCACCAGAGTGGCTCATCCCCAGCTGCCCCAAGGTATTTTCTAAGGGACACCTTTGCCAAGCATGTTGTTGACGTTGTTTAGTCCCTAAGTCATGTCTTACTCTTTGTGACCCCATGGACTGTAGCCCACCAGGTTCCTTTGTCCATGGGATTCTCCAGGCAAGAACACTGGAGTGGGTTGCCATTTCCTCCTCCAAGGGATCGTCCCAACCCAGGGATCAAACCCGAGTCTCCTGCGTCGCTTGCATTGGCAGTTGGATTCTTCACCGCTGAGCCACCAAGGAAGCCTGAATTACAGCATGCATCTAATTTCCTTATTTTTTAAGGCTGAAAAATATTCCTTTGTATGCAGACACCACACTGTTTTTAACCATTTGTCGGTGGATGGACGTTTAGTTTGCTTTGGACTTTTGATGACTTTGAACAATACTGCGATGAACAGAGATATACAAATATCTGTTCTTGTCCCTGCTTTCGACTTTTTGGGGTACACACTCAAAAGTAAAACTGATATCTCCATTTTCCTGACTCCTGCTTCCATCTCTCAAATGGTCCAGATGTCAGGCCCAGAGAAGAGCGTCTGCTAGGACTCTGCAAGCCCCCAACAGACCAGGCTGCCACTTCCATTTCTAAAAATTGTTGTTCAGTCGCTCAGTCATGTCCATCTCTTTGTGACCCCATGGACTGCATGCAGCAAGCCAGGCTTCAGCCATCTCCCTGAGCTTGCTCAAACTCATGTCCATTCTATGAGTTGGCCTTTCTCAGAAGACCTTGGCTGGGAGGGGCCTGGAACTCTACGCATACATCAACCTGGAAAAGGGTATTTTCCTAAACCTCCCAGAGTTATTCTGGCTGCAACTTGCCCATAAGGACTCCTGCTCTTCCATGATCCTAACTGGATGTCATCTGGGCCCAAGCTATGTCTGCTCCCCTTACCCTTGCCCTTTGCTCCTCCAGGGCATCTTTGAAGAGCTCGTTTCTTCCTGCCTGTCTCAGTCCTAGTTCCTTCCAAGGCCCTCCATGGTCTTTCATACAAAAACAAATGAAAACATAACCTTCTCAGATAAGACTTTCTCCTCCTAACTAGCATGATGCATCCAGCCCAGGAAATTTGTGTTTGAGAAAAATATTGAACTCTTCCAAACCTTTAAATTCAACATTCAAAAAACTAAGATCATGGCTTCTGGTCCCATCATTTCATGGAAAAATAGATGGGGAAAAAGTGGAAACAGTGGCCAGTTTTCTTTTCTTGGGCTCCAAAATCACTTTGGACAGTGACTGCTGCCATGAAGTCAAAAGATGATTACTCCTTGGGAGGAAAGCTGTGACAAACAAATACAGTGTATTTAAGAGCAGAGACATCACTTGGACAACAAAGGTCCATCTAGTCAAAGCTATGACTCTTCCAGGAGTCATGTACGGGTGTGAGTTGGACCATACAGAAGGCTGAGCACTGAAGAACTGATGCTTTCAAATTGTCGTGCTGGAGAAGACTCTTGAGAGTCCCTTGGACAGCAAGGAGATCAAACGAGTCAATTCTAAAGGAAATCAACTCTGAATATTCATTGAAAGGACTGATGCTGAAGCTAAAGCTCCAATACTTTGGCCACCTGAGTCGAAGAGCTGACTCACTGGGAAAGACCCTGATGCTGGGAAAGATTGAGGGCAGGAGGAGAAGCGGGTAGCAGGAGATGAGATGGTTGGATGGCATCATCGATTCAATGCACCTGAGTTTGAGCAAACTCTGGGGGATAGTAAAGGACAGAGGAGCCTGACGTGCTGCAGTCCATGGGGTGAAGTGAAAATCCAGTGCTAATATCCTACAGAGTAGGGAATACAACCATTCCACAATAATAATTATCACTCAATACTTTTTTGGAACAGTGAAAGTACCACTCTCTTGTGTAGCTAAAAGTCCTTTACAGATGCCAGCACTGAGGCTTGGATCAAAGGCAGCAAGCCCTCTTATTGATCAACACTTTCCGATAGGAAAGTCAAGGAGCTTCTGCAGCTCTGCTCGGCTTAGTGACTTCGCCAGGATTATGAAACACCTCAAAATAATTAGGTTGAAAACATAAGGATCAAGAAGAGGCAAAAATAATTTTATCCTTTGGGAATTCAACAGTGTGTTCTTTTTTTTTTTTTTTTTTGGTTTTTCAGTTTGGTGTTTTTTTGTTTTTTGTTTTTTTTTTTTTGCTGTAGCAAGTTGCCGAAAATTTCATATCTTACTTAAAAGCACTTTTTTTTTTTTTTTTGGCTACAGCATGTGGCATTCAGCATTTTAGTTCTCTGATCAGAGATCAAACCCATCCCTTGGTGGAGTCTTAACCACTGGATCGCCAGGGAAGCCCCATAAACACAAATTTTTTTATCTTGCACTTCAACATGGGCCTCACTGAGCTAAAACCAAGGTGTCACAGGACTGCATCCTTCTTTAGAGGATCTAAGAAAGAATTTTTTTTCTTGCCTCTTCCAGCTTCTAGGGACCACCTACATGCCTTGGCTTGCTGGCCCTTTGCCTGCATCTTCAAAATCAACAAAGTTGCATGTCTCCCACCCTTCATCTGTAACAATATTTCTCTCTGATTTTGTTCTTCTATGTCCCTCTTCCACTTATAAGGACCCTTGAAATTACATGGGGCGCACTCAGAAAATCCAGCATCATCTCCTTATATTAAGGTTGATGAACAGCAGCCTTAATTCTGCCTACGACCTCAGTTTCCTATTGCCATGTAACCTAACACATTCACAGGTTTCAGGAAATAGGACAGAACATCTTTGGAGGACCATTATTCCATCTTCCATAGCAGGTAATGTAAAAGTGGAAAACAAGCCCAAAAGGAGATGCTAATTTTTATGTGAGATCTTTTGGTTCTTAAACGTTCGCAGCCAAATCAAGTTGTTGTTATGCTGAGTGTATCAGTCATATCAGACTCTTTGCAACCCTATGGACTGTAGCCCGCCAGGCTCCTCTGTCCATAGAACTTCCCAGGCACAATTAGTGAAGTGGGTTTTCCTTCTCCCGGGCATCTTCCCAATCCAGGGATCGAACCCGTATCTCCTACATTGGCAGGCAGATTCTCTACTGCTGAGCCACCAGGAATGCTCACCAGATCAAGGTAAAGCCAAACAAACCTTGTTCAAGTCAAACTCCTCTAGAGGCCACATTTGCCTGTGGGCTGTAGTTCGTAACTTTTTGTCTTAATGTACACAGGCAGTGATTCCTAAACTTTTTTCTACCAAAAGCCTCTTTTGCTATCTCCAACCTAGAACCACAGATTTTAATAGGGTCAAACAAATAAATAAATGCTATTTATTAAATAATTATTCATTTTCCAAAATTTTATTAATCAAAGAAAAATATTAATATCTGTCTTCTGTAAGAACAGCCCAAGATAGGGCTTATTAGTAGTAAAAGCTAATGTGACTCTACAAAGAAATGATACAAATGAAATTCCTTACAAAACAGACTCACAGACACAGAGAATGGTCTTACAGTTGCCAGGGTGGAAGGATGAAGGGGAGGGATAATTAGGGAGTTTGTGATGGACATGTACATACTAATTCGTCAGTTCTAGTGAGGTGGATGAACCTCGAATCTGTTATACAGAGTGAAGCAAGTCAGAAAGAGGAAAACAAATATCATATTGTTGCTGATCAGTTGCCAAGTCATGTCTGACTCTTTGCAACCTCATGGACTACAGCACACCCAGCCTCCCTGTCCCTCACCATCTCCCGTAGATTGCCCAAGTTCATGTCCATTGAATTGGTGACGCCATTGAACCATATTAACCCATACATATGGAATCTAGAAAAATGGTACAGATGAACCTATTTCCAGGGCAGGAACAGAGACACAGAAGCAGAGAACAGACTTGGACACTGCAGGGGAAGGAGAGGGTGGGATGAATTGAGAGAGTAGCATTGAGACAGATACACTACTACATGTAAAACAGATAGTTAATGGGAAGTTGCCATGTAACACTGGGTGCTCCATCCTGTGCTCTGTAACAGCCTAGAGGGGTGGGAGGAGGTGGGGGTCGGGGGGAGATTTAAGAGGGAGAGGACTTATGTATACATATGGTGTATACTTATGGCTAAATCAGGTTGTATCATGGCAGAAGCCAACACAGTATTGTAAAGCAATTATCCTCCAATTAAAAAACAAAGTTTAAAAAATAATCAATAAAAATAAAACAAAATGGATACCCAACAAGGTCCCACTCTGCAGCACGGGGACCTCTGCTCAATGTTATGTAGCAGCCTGGATGGGAGGGGAGTTATAGGAAGAATGGATACATGTGTACATATGGCTGCGTCCCTTTGCTGTCTGCCTGAGCCTACTACAACACTGTTAATAGGCTATGGCCCAATACAAAATAAAAAGTTTTAAAAAATAATAACAATATTAAAAAAGTCAATGTAACTCTTTCCATACATCTCACCCCCCAAGAGTGTTCCATGTTCTAAGAGCAACATGGAAACTTACATTACCATTTGTAAAATAGACAGACAATAGGACTTTGCTGTCTGGCTCAGCAAACTCACACAGGGGCTCTGCATCCGCCTAGAGGGGCGGGATGGGGAGGGAGGTGGGAGGGGAGTCAGACTCTGATGATCTGGTTGAGGAAGACTCTGAATGTTTAGACAGTGATGATGACTTGGATCTTGAAGCACAGGAGCCTGGAGAAAAAGCATCTGTAAAAGAGAGTCCAGATGATCTCAAGTCATCCTGGCCCAGATGGACCAGGAATGAGCACGTACCAGCTTTGGCAAAAGTTTCACCACCCAGAAGCAAATGGAACCTCTATCCCAGACGACTATCTACCAATGACGACTCAGAGGAGGAAGATTCCGGCGCAGGGGGATCTGTTATGACGCCAGTGGATGTAGACCTGAACCTGGTTTCAAACATATTAGAGTCCTATAGTTCCCAAGCTGGACTGGCAGGATCTGCTTCCAACTTTTTACAAAGCGTGAGTGTGCAGTGGCCTGACAACGCTGATCACAGACCCACAAGTAAGCCGATGAATGGTCAGCCAGTCAACCTAGCCTCTCTTTTTTCTTCTTGAATAAATATTGAGTAAAAACAAAAGAGTCGATGTAAACTGAGCACTTACTGACTGCAGGCACCACGCTCAGCGCTTTCTGTTTATTAACTCCCTGAGTTCTCACAGCAGCTCTGTGACATCAGGACTACTATTTTTCCCAGTTTTAATCAACGTGAAAATCGAGGCTCAAAGAGCTACATCCTCAAAGTCACATATTCAGTGAGAGGCCAAACCATAGTTCAAACCCAGGTCTGACAGCAGGAACCATAGTTTTAATCAGCGATATTCTGCCAACACACTCCTAACAAAAGAAAAAAAAAATTAGTTTCATGTGTCTGTGCTGCCTAATGGTAGGCAGATGGGTGTGAGTTTCTTTGGGGCATTGAGGATACCGTGGTTTTGTGTAACTGTTGGGTCCTTTGGCCTCCACAGAGGGCCACCCAGGAGTAGGGTTTGAAACAATTCAAGCTGTAAAGCGGTGACACACAGACCCTCTTCTATCAGGTGAAGGAATGCCTCTTCTATCAGATGACCAAGGTCATGGAAGGTAGGGAGGGAGGGAAGGAGAGGGAGAGAGAAGAAAGGAAATAACCATGTATCTTAGTTCAGGAAACACGATGGAGTGCTAATCCTTCATAACCAGTTTTCTTAACTGCAGGCGCAGAAAAGATGACACTTCCTTACCTGTTTTGGAGGTGGGTGGACTCAGGTAACAAGTCTGCTTTGACATCGTCAGTTGCTGGCATAGCCCCCTCTGTGTTATCTTCCCCTGCTAGGATAGTCATGCTGGAATCAGAAGGCTTGGGATGAGATTCAGGAGCCACACCACCGAAGCTTGGTCCTGGAGAGTTGTCCAGATGCCCAGTGGACTTCAATGAGCAAGAAATATACTTTGGTTTCTTAAGCCACTGAGATTTAGGGGGAGTTTTATTAATGCAGCACCACTTATCACTTGACTAATAAAAGAAATTAAAGACAAAGCTTACCAGTGCCAACTTGCAACACATTTTAATGTTATGAAACAAAGTTGCACACTGGCCGGGACCTAATCAGGGATCAATAAACACTTGTTGAATATTGCCTAACTGGTTTCCCTCGGCCACTATTTAGTAGTGATACATCTACTCGTGATACCTCAGTTCTTATTCAAAATATCTCTCCCACTGCTCTCTACCTCACGTCTCCCGTCTTTCTTTGCCACCCAGTGAACATTAGCTATTGGTGGTAGTGATGGTGTTAGCATTTTATTATTTCTCCCAACCTCCATCCTTACCATTTTATTTTTTTTTTCTTTTTTTTTTCTTCACGTCAGTCGTGTCCGACTCTGTGTGACCCCATAGACGGCAGCCCACCAGGCTCCCCCGTCCCTGGGATTCTCCAGGCAAGAATACTGGAGTAGGTTGCCATTTCCTTCTCCTATCCTTACCATTTTAATTACAACCATTTCCCTCCCCTCACCCTGTCCATGCTCCTCCCTACTCCCCAGTTCTGCCTAACCTTCAACAGCCAGCTCAAGTTGCATCTTCTCCAAGATGTGACTTTTCCATCCAGCTTGATCTCTTCAATCTATTGTACATAATGAATGCTCTGAGTTGTTGTTCAGGCACTCAGTTGTGCCTGACTCTTTTCAGCGCCATGGACTGCAGCACGTCAGACTTCCCTGTCCTTAACCATCTCCCAGAGCTTGCTCAAACTCCTGTCCATCAAGTCGGTGATGGCATCCAACCATCTCATCCTCTGTCATCCCCTTCTCCTCCTGCCCTCAATCTTTCCCAGTATCAGGTTCTTTTCCAATGAATCAGCTCTTTGCATCAAGAGGCCAAAGTATTGGAGCTTCAACTCAGTCCTCCCAATGAATATTCAGGGTTGTCTACTCAAGAAAATACATTTCCCTTCTACCTAAACTAGTTCCAATAGAATTTTTGTCACTTGCAATCAAGAATCTTGACTAATCCAAAAACTTACCTCTGAGAAAAGCTTAATTCACAAGTTCGGCAAACTTGTCTGAGCAGCCATTATGTGAAGTTACAGCTCCAGTGTAATTTCAAACACAGAATAGACGTGGGAAGAGATGTGATAAATGAAAAAGTTGTTCATATTATTTATCACTTAGAGGGACTACTAAGATACTCGCATTTGCATTTGGAAACAAGATCTTGCTGCCAAAACCTGTGAGGCAAGAATGCAGAACCTAAACATAGACACGGAGCCTGTAGTCTTCCTATGAACCCAGTGTGACAATTTCACTAGCCTCATCTCCCAGTCACAGCCCATATACCCACCCAGCACTCCAAATTGCCCAGATTTCAACACCTTTTGCAACAGAATGTTAAGCTCGCATGTTCACCAGGAGGATAGATTTTTGCACCCAGCATACTTGGAAAGCAGGATAAACCTGGGATGATATTCTAAATATTTAACAACCAGATCTGCATGGGCATGGAGCAACAGAAGAGAGACTGGTTATCAACAACTCTATGTTTAAGTGTAAGTCTCCAGGCAGAGTGGGTGAAAAAGCAGGACTCCAGGTTCCAGGGAAAGCTCAGGATTGGGGACTGAGAGAACCTCAGTGGGCTGACACTGAAGGAACTGAAGAAGAGACTTCTGGTCGTGCCTCAGCCCGTCCGTCACTCAGCCAGCCATCAATCGTCGGCAGGCACAAGCCTCTCCACCATGGTATTTTTGTAGGCTTCTGCTTCAAGTTAGCCCGCTGCTTCATGAGATGTGACCATCCGTAAATCGGAGTAGAGCCAAGTAAAGCCAAGGCCCTCTGCCCCAGGTCCCTCACTGTCTCTGCCGATCACTATGCATTAAGTATTCCAAACACAGTCAAGACCTTGCATGCTGCAATTTCTGCATTTCAAAGAATCAGGGTCCAGCAGCTTTTTAAAAAAGGGCTCTAAAAAAAATAAAATAAATAAAAATTTTTAAAAAGAGGGCTCTAAACTAATTCAACTGTTCACTCTGACCCTTGAGGAAATAAATGATGAAGAAGGCCAGTGAGTTCTCAATGAACAGCAAAACATTTTAATTATCCTTTGAGTAGAGTTCTTTTGGTCAGTCTCTTTCTTCATGCCATCTCTCTCCCTTACCCAGCAGTGGACTCCAGAAAAATTCTCTTTGACAGTGACTCCTAAAAGCTCTCTTCTGCGAAAACAAATATCATATACTAATACATATACATACATACATGTATATGTGTATATACATATATGTATATTCCATACACACATATATATATATGGAATCTAGAAAGATGGTACTGATGAACATATTTGCAGGGCAGAACAGAGAACAGATTTAGAGGTGAGGAAGGAGAGGGTGGGGTGAACGGACAAAGTAGCAAGGAAGCATATGCACTACATATTAAAATAGATGGCCGGTGGGAACTTGCTATCTGGCTCAGGAAACTCGAAATGGGGCTCTGTAACAACCTAGAGCGGCAGGGGGTAGGAGGGATGTTCCGGAGGGAATGGGCATATGTACACTTATTGTTGCTTCATGTTGATGTGTGGTAGAAACCAACAGAGTATTGTGGAGCAATAATCCTTCAGTTAAAAATAAACAATTATTTTTTAAAAAGCTCCCTTCTCTAGCTCCAACCATCCTCTAACTCTCCCTGCTTTCCTTTGCCCAGAGCTTCCCAAGCATCACAAAGGCTCAGAAACCTTTCCCTCATCCCCCCTTCCCATCGCACTGCCTCCTGCTCCCACCACGCCCCAACAGCAACCTTCAGAAGAGTGGAAGTCCTTGCTGGAGACTTACCTCTTGCAGCTGGGAGACCCAGGGCCTGCGTACCACCCAACTTACTCTCACACCCCACAGAAGGGAGGTTGGGAAGCCCCCTGCTGTTTGCAAAAGAAATTCAAGAGGAGACCCCCAAGAATGGACTGTTCCATCTGTTTGTGGGTGTCTGCAGTTCAGGCCAACTTGCACAGTTTTCTAGGAAACTATGTTTTTCTCATCCCCAGTCCTTACAGATGCCTTATTTTTTACCTCGCGGCACCCTGATACAACTCCTGCCAGCCGGCCTTCCGACCAGGGCCAGCTGTGTGGCCTCAGCTAAGTCATACCCCCTGCTGACTTGTGAGGATATCTACAAGGGACCCGATTAGTCTTTCTTTTTCATTCTCTTTTCATCTGAGCTCTGAAAGAACAAAGGACCTTGGAAGAACATGCCATGTCTTGCCTGACTTAAGGAGCCCTGTCCTAAGAATTGGGAAACATGAATTCTGGTCCCAACCCACCAATCACAAGCTGGGTGACTCTGAAATCACCAGTTCCTTTCTCCGAGCCTCAGGAGGAGAGAAATGTAAGCAGATGACTTTTTTTCATGTTTATTTATTTATTGGGATTGATCAGATGATTGATTGGGGAAAAAAATCCAGTGGCTAAAAAACATTTGAAAAATACTGCAAGTTCCTTCCACCTCTCATTGTCCAATAGTCTGTGATTTCTCTCCACTGACCTCCATTTATAGAGGAAGTCTGCAATGGGCAATATGCTTTCATTGTTGAAATCAATCAGAGAATGGTAAGCAATAGCAAGTGAACTTTCTTAAGCACTCTAATTGGGAGATGTCTTAGGGAAAAACCGTTACCCTAGATCGTGGGTTAAATAATGGATGCCATTTCCCCTCTCGCAGTGCTGATCACCCTGCTCAGCATCTCTCGGAGTGGCTACTTTTAAGTGGCCTTGGTCCTCCGGGCTCCAACAAAACCACTGTCACCACCCTGAGGACAAATGTCCTATACTACGGCCACAAAATAATCACAGGAAAATAAATCCATTCTCATGGGAGAATAAAATTCTGCAGGGCACCTGTAGATCAGGGTCAGGCAGTGACTAAAGGGGAAAGTTGTGGGGGGTGGGAAGGAAATTGGTTCTTACCGACCAATGCCGAAAGAGGTTTAGAGGCAGGCAGCCAACCCATAATACCTCCTCCTTCCATCCCCCCACCACCATTCACCTTCCCCTCCTTTGATCCTTCTACTGTCTTCAACTGAACCACGCTGTCTCCCGCCAGTAGTTCAGGCGTTGCTGAATACCAAAGTTTAGGAGATGCTCAAGATTTTTGTGATAAAATTATAAAAGCAAAAAGTAAGTAAGTATTCTGAAGGTCCAAAAAAACAGCAGTTTTTAAGATAACTTTGGCTCCTCTTTTAAATTATGTTTATAAGGAATTTAAAATTATATAGGACACCTTACATTATATTAAAAAATTAACTCAAAAATGGGTCAAAGTTCTAAACATAAGAGCTAAAGCTAGATACACTTAGAAGAAAACATAGGTCAAGATCTTCATGACATTGGCTCTGGCAATGATCTCTTGGCTATGACACCAAAAGCACTGACAACAAAAGTAAAAATAGATAAATAGGACTTAGACAAAAGTTAAAACCTTTGTGCATCAAAAGACACTATCAACAGGGTGAATAGACAATCCATGGAATGGGAAAAATATTTTCAAATTGTAAATCTGATAAGAGATCAATATCTAGACTATATAAAGAACTCCTCTATGTGTGTATCCTGTGACTAAGTCATGTCTGACTCTTTGTGACCCCATGGACTATATAGCCCATGAGACTCCTCTGTCCATGGGATTCTCCAGGCAAGAATATTGGAGTGGGTTGCCATTTCCTTCTCCAGGGGATCTTCCCAACCCAGGGGTCAAACACACGTCTCCCATGTCTCCTGCTTTGGTCCACGGATTCTTTATTACTGAGCCACCAACTCAGCAAAAACAACAAAAAGCCAGTTAAGAAAATGGGAAAAGAACTTCAGACATATTCCCAAAAGATGATACACAAAAGCCCAACATGCATGTGAAAAGATGCTCAACACCACTAATCATCAGGGAAACGCAAACTAAAATAAAAATTAGATATCAGCTTATCCATTAGGATGACTATTATCAAAAGATAAATAAATAACCCTGCAGAAAATAGCAAGTATTGGGGGGAATGTGGAGAAATCGGAACTCTTGTGCATCGCCAATAGGAATTTTAAATGGTGCATCCACTGTAGAAAGCAATATGATAGTTCCTCAAAAAATTAAAAATAGAATCACAGTATGAATCCAGCAATATCACTTCTTGGTATAAACTTACATCAATATCTACAGCAATATTATTTACAGTGGCCAAAAAATAAAGCAATCCAAACATCCATCAACAGATGAATGGATAAACAAAAGTATATACATGCATACATAAATGGGCGTCCCCGGTGGCTAGCGGTAAAGAATCTGCCTGCCAGTGCAGAACGCGCGTTCGATCCCTGGGTCGGGAAGATCCCTTAGAGAAGGGAAAGGCAACAGACTCCAGTATTCTTGCCATGGACATCCCATAGACAGAGGAGCCTGGTGGGCTATAGTCCATGAGGTCACAAAAGAGTCAGTCACTACTTAGTGACTAAGCAACAGCATACGTACATATGCATATATATAGAGAGAGAGACAGACAGACCGACAGATGTGTGCATATACATATATATGAATGTCATTCCTTAAGAATTAATAAGGTTCTGATATATTCTAAACATAGGTGAACCTTGAAAATACTATGCTAAATGACATAAACCAGGCACAAAAGGAGAAATAATGTCTGATTCCACTTATGTGAGGCACCTAGGACAATAAAATTCATCAAGACTGAAAGGAGAAAGGTTGTGGCCAGGGGCTGAGGCAGGAGGGGACTGAGGAGCTAGTGCTTAACGGGTACAGAGTTTCAGTTTGGATGACGGGCAACTCCAGGCTGGAACTGGGTCGTGGTGATGTCTGCACCTCAACGTGAATGTACTTAGTGCCAATGAATTATATCCTTTAAAATGGTTTAAAACGGTTTAAGCAATGTATATTTTCCTACAACGAAAAATAGTCATAATCTAAGGGAGAGGCTGTCCATACGTGGGGCAGTGCAGCACAGGATGTCTGAGCCCCGGTGGAGGGAGGACTTTCTCAGGGATGGAAGGAGGACTTTCTCGGGGCTGGAGGGAGGACTTTCTCGGGGCTGGAGGGAGTAGGGGCCGCAGCCTGCAGGAGGGCATGGGAAAGAGGCACTGGTGGGCTATAGACTGCACTGGAAGCGGTCACCTACCGAGTGACTGATGGAGTCAGTAAGTACACTGAGGTGATGGGAGGCGGGTTTCTCACTGCCGCAGAAAGAACTTACACATATTAAGAGGGAGAAAACAGGAATGAACTTTGTGTTAATTGGTTTGGAACTGAAGGCATTGATGTAAATGCATGGTTTTCAGTAGGTATGTAGATAGATGGGTAGATGATAGGTAGATAGATAGGAAATACATAGATGATAGATCAATAGATAGATGATAGATATGATAGACAATAGATAGATATGCTAGATAGGTAGATGATAGGGATAGATAGATAGATGGGTGATAGGTGTATGTGTGTAAGCTGTTCAGTCATGTCAGACTCTTTGCGACCCCATGGACTGTAGCCTGCCAGGCTCCTCTGTCCATGGGATTCTCCAGGCAAGAATACTGGAGTGAGTAGTCATTCCCTTCTCCAGGGGATCTTCCTGAACCCAGGATTGAACCCAGGTCTCCTGCATGGCAGGCAGATTCTTTTACCACTGAGCCACCAGGGAAGCCCCTTAGATGATAGGTAGGTAGATAGATAATACATAGATGATAGATCAATAGATAGATAATACATGGGTGATGGATCAATAGATACCTATGATAGATTGATGATAATAGACGATAGATATGTAGACAGATAGATGATAGAGAGATAGAGAGATAATAGACTACAGATAGACCAGTAGAGAGACAGATGATAGATCTGATGGATAGATGAGTAGATAGATAGATGTAAATGTGACTATATGAGAGAGTGCCCAGAAACAGCAATACCCCAATAACAACGAGAACACCTAGCATTCAGATCTATGATTTTAAATGTCTTTTTTTAGTGAGAGGAATCAGCTCCTTGAAGAATGGGTAGATTCCAGGCAGGACTGGAGGAAGAAACGTACAAGATGAATCAGGAAAGGCTCCAACAAGGACGTGAACATTTCAAAGGACACAGAAGCCAGTTTGAAGGATGCCGCAGGGTTAAATCTGGAAAATGTTAGCATTAAAGAAAAGATTTTTATATATTATACTCATTAAATAAAACAGAAAACCATGAGTCCATCTGATGTAATTGAAGGAGAACTAGAGAAAGAAGAGTTTGGTGGGGAATGGCATATTTACACAGATTCAAAATCCCCTGCCCCCATCAAATGTTTACTAGTTAAAAAGGAACAGGAGTAATATTTCAATGGAGAAGCCTGGCCAAAAGTTCATTAATCAAGTGGTCAAGGTGAGTGTCATTATCTTTGGGGCGAAATGAATCTCTGCCACTTGCTAGGGTACAATGATGAGATAGCATCACTGTTTTTGATATTTCTGCCAAAAAAAAAAAATTATAACCTGAACCTAGCTGCAAGGAAACAGCAAAACCTGAACTTCGGACATCATGCAAAATAAGTGACCTTTACTCTTTAAAAAGTGTAAAGGTCATGAAAGTCAAGAAAAGACTAAAGAGTTTTCCAGACCAACAAGTAAATGCGATGATTCTGAACTAGCTAGATCCATTTGTGTCTGCAAAACTTGAGCAGTGTCTGAGGATTAAATGCAATCCATTGATATTAATTTTCTGCCTTTCATGATTGTACTGTAGTTATATGAGGAGATGTCATCATTTGTAGGAAATAAACACAAAGTATTGGGAGGTGATGGAGCATCAGTGACAACTGTCTCTCCAGGGCTCTGGGCAGGGGATGTTCTTTTTCTTGTACTTGAAACATTTCTGCAGGTTTGAGACTTCTCAACATTAAAAACTGTTTTTAGAAATAATATTGGGTAATTCATGACAGGTTAAATGAAAAGCAGGATGTAAAATAGTGCATACTTGAAGAGTTAAACTTTCTTAAAAAGAGATATTCAAAGGAAAAAATGTCTTAAAATGAAAGAAGTACAGCTGAAATAGAGTAGTTGACGATAACTGAATTATGCATGCTGCTTTTCTTTACTTTAGATGTTATATTTCAGAGTCTCTAAGAAGCATGCATTTTTCATAAATAATATGCCTCTTCCTTTTGCAAAATTTAATACTTTTCTTTCTCTTTGATGTTCTGGTTTTCTAAGGTATGGCTATGAATTAATTTGCTTTATTTATACTTCTCAAAACTCTGAGAAATCTATTAATACCTTATAGCTTTCTTCACAACAGAAATATTCTCCATCATTTTGCCTTGAAGGGGTACTTCTTCTCCGGTATATCCAGTCTAACTTTCTGACACTCTTATTAGATGTATTTTTGTTTTGATCTAGCTTCCTTTTCTAATAGTTCCTCCTTCATATCTGTGTTCCATTTTGCTTACTTTCTTAGCTCTATCTTCCACTCGATTACTTATCTCTTCAAATACTCCAATCTACCACTTAATGAGACTTCTGAGGGGAAGCTAGTGGGAAAGAATCCACCTGCAAATGCAAGAGACAAGAGACAGAGGTGTGGGTTTGATCCCTGGGTCAGGAAGATCCTCTGGAGGAGGAAATGGCAACCCACTCCAGTATCCTTGCCTAGAGAATCCCATGGGTGGTGGAGCCTGGTGGGCTACAGTCCATGCGGTTGAACAGAGTCAGACACAACCGAAGCAACTTACCATGTACCGCTTAACGGGTCCTTTTTTTCTCATTTCAGTTACTGCATATTTACTTCTTAAATTTCTGTTTGTTTCTTCCTCAAATTCACTCATTCTTTTGCCATGATGCCCTGTTCTTACCTCATGACTTCTATCCCTTCCTTTATCTCTCTGAAGATAATAAATGTACTTATTTGAAAGTCTTTCTTAGATTGTCTTATGATCTACAGTTTCTAGTGTATGCATTTTACCATTTCTTGCATTTTCTGACTCTGACTCAGCAGTTCACTTGTAGTGTCTGGAGTGTGATGTCATTTTCAGCAGGAGGTGGCTTTCATCAAGGGGTCCTAACCTTCTTTCCCCAAATACTAGTCTCTCCCCAATGGCTCCTGACCGTGGGGATCGCCCACTGCCTGAAACCCTGCCCTCCAATCCTAGAGACACCCCCATCATGACCCTGAGACTGAACACTGTAGACCACATCCAGGGTTCCCATGGCCTCCGGTCAACATATCTGAAGCTCCAGCTGCCCTGGAGATGCTGTGATGGAGCACAGGCTCACAGTCAGCTCCCAGCTCCATCGCTGGTCCTGCCACCTGAGAACACCTGAACCTTTTTCTTTACTTCCTAGGTGCTGAGTTTTGCCGACATGCCTTTCCTGCCTGAAACTGTTCCTTGTAAGGAATATGTGCCTTCTCATGTGTATTAACTAAGAATCCTGGAAGAGACAGCGCAGATCCTCTATTTCTAGCACCTTCCTGACATGAAATTAAACTGTTTTATTGGGTTGTATTCACTGGAGGCTAGAATCATCCCACAATTTTAAAAAAATGAAACCCATGTAATCATAAATACTTCTCACTCCTCCTCTTCATCAGTTTTCCTAATTTCACTACAGTTCTTACTCCTTCAGTTCAGCTCAGTTCAGTTGCTCAGTCGTGTCTGAGTCTTTGTGACCCCATGGACTGCAGCACGCCAGGCCTCCCTGTCCATCACCAGCTCCCAGAGTTTACTCAAACTCATGTCCACTGAGTTGGTGATGCCATCCAACCATCTCAGCCTCTGTCGCCCCCTTCTCCTCCCGCCTTCAATCTTTCCCAGCATCTGGGTCTTTTCCAATGAGTCAGCTCTTCACATCAGGTGGCCAAAGTATTGGAGTTTCAGCTTCAACATCAGTCCTTCCAATGAATATTCAGAACTGACTTCCTTTAGGATGGACTGGTTGGATGTCCTTGCAGTGCAAGGGACTCTCCAGAGTCTTCTCCAACACCACAGTTCAAAAGCATCAATTTTTACTCCTTAGACTTGAATAAAGGCAAATAAAAGTTTTGCAGTTCTGCCTCCGTCTCTCGGCCTTTAATAGTTCGGGGGAAGCGTCTGAGCCAGGTGTGGCCCCTCCCACCCCTCCCACACCTGCCAAAGGCACAGAGGTCAGGGCTGCAGGCATTGGGCCGGTCGTCCGTCCAGCTTAGCAAGGCTCTCCACCCTCCGCCCGGGCTCCCAGAACACCCTCGTTTTCCTCTTGCAGTGCCAACTCACTCGAAGGCAAAGGCTGCGTTGCAAACACAAGCCTAAGCTCTTTATACCCCTCATCTCACCCAGTGCTCACAGTTCTAGAAGGAAGCTATTAGCATGTCCATTTCACAGATAAGGAAGCGAAGACTCAGAGGAGTCCAGGCCCTCAGGGCACGAAGCCTGAGAATGTCAAAGTCAGGACTCCAAGCCCAGGTACTGCCTTTGGGTCCACTGCTCTCTCGATCTTCGTGGCTTTTCCTTCTGAACATGAGCCAGGCACGTCACCCTCTCTAAAAACTGGGATGTTCATCTCTAGCTTTCTCTTAAGCTTTTCCACTGAATCCTTCGGGAATTGACATCTCAAATTTCTGAGTATCAGCCAGGGGATATGCAATCTTTATTAAATTAGCAAATGGCCAACTGAATAAAAACTGTATTAAAGTGGTTCATAATGGGGCCTTCTGCTTTCCCTAATGAAGTTTTGTGTGTCCCTTCCTGAAAAAAGCTTGTGTCAGGCTAAGAGGTGAGCAGACTCACTCACGCTTTTTTCCTGGGAAGAACCACTTAATTCAATAAAACCTCAGACCTGTCAGAGAGTTTGTCTGAGTGCTGTTTCCTGGAAGAATTGTTTAAAGTTCTATTTACATTAAAATAACCATTCAGATAACCTCCACCCTAACTCTCAAGGCCACTTTCTATTGCAGATGACCGGGAGCAAGAGGTACATCCCAACAGGAAGAAATCTGAATGATTTCAACGGATGCTAAGTCCTCTACCTTCCTACTTTCCCTCAGGGGAGGAAAAAATGAAGCTCTTTTAACTCCACCACTGCCTGGTTTGAATATGTGCCTTGTCATTTTAGCCTCATGCATATTAACTAAGAATCCTGGAAGAGACAGCTCGGATCCTCCACTCCTACCACCTTCCTGACATGAAATTAAAACCATTATATTGGGTAGTATTCACTGGAGGCTAGAACCATCTCAGGGATTCCCTTGTGGCTCAGATGATAAAGAATCTGCCTGCAGTGCGGGAGACCGGGGTTTGATCCCTGAGCTGGGAAGATCCTGTGGAGGAGGGTATGGCTACCCTCTGCAGTATTCTTGCCTGGAGAATCCCATGAACAGAGGAGCCTGGCGGGCTACAGTCCATGGGGTCACAAAGACACAGACACGACTGAAGTGATTTAGCACACACACACAGAAGCATCTCACACATTAAAAAAAAAAAAAAAAAAAATGAAATTCCCATACTCACAACACACAAACACTTCTCACTCCTCTTCTTCATCCATTTTCCTAATTTCACTGCAGTTCTTACTCCTTAGACTTGAATAAAGTCAAATATAATTTTTCAACGCTATGTCCATCTTTGGGCCTTTAATCTTTCAGGATGGGTCCATGTGAAGGAAGAGGTCACTCATCAACCATACCACTCTGCCTGCCTACAGCTGGACCTCCTACATTCCCCTCCTCCCAATTTTAATTAGCTGATGCCCATTCCTCCTACAAATTTCAAGTCAAAGCTCACCGACTCCAGGGAGCCTTCCCAGAGTTTCCCTTCTGCTCCTGCCAAAGTAAATCGTGTCCCACCACACCTGTGCTTCCCTCTCTGCTGGGACCAGAACAACACGGCAGGCACACAGCTAGAATCGCTGCTGTGGGCTCAGCAGATATAAATTCCCATCTGTTGTATTCTCCGATTGGACAAGTAACCTTGAGTTACTGAAATGTGGCTCTGCAGGAGAGTTACGTGGAGTCAGAAGGACACAGGAGGCTTCTTCACAGCTAAGAAAACCATCCACAAAATGAAAAGGCAACCCACTGAATGGGAGAAAAATATGTGTGAATCACATATCTGATAAGGGATTAATATCCCAAAAAATATTATTTTTTTTTTTACAAAACTCATACAATTCAACAGCAAAAAAACAAGCAGTCCTATTTAAAAACAGTCAGAGGATCTGAATAGTCATTTGTTCAAAGAAATCCAAATTGCCAACAGGTAAATGAAAAGGAACTCTGCATCACTTATCACCAGGGAAATGCAATCAAGACCACAATGCGATATTGTCTCATATCCATTAGGATGGCCATCATCAGAAAGAAATATGAGTGTTGATGAGGATATGGAGAAAAGGGAACCCTTCTGCACTGTTGGTAGGAATGTAAAATTGGTGAAGCCACTACAAAAAATAGCATATACACGCCCCAGAGTTGCTTCAGTCGTGTCTGACTCTCTGCGAACCTATGGACTGTAGCCCATCAGGCTCCTCTGTCATGGGATTCTCCAGGCAAGAATACTGGAGTGGACTGATGTGTCCTTCTCCAGGGTATCTTCCCAACCCAGGGATCAAACCCACTTTCTTACATCGCCTGCATTGCAGGCAGGTTCTTAACCACTAGAGTCACCTGGGAAGTCTAATAAATTTACTGAGTCTGTCTGCCTGTTTTGTGCCTGCACTGCTATATGATTCAGCAATTCCACTTCTGGGTATTTATCTGAAGAAGTGAAAACACTAACCAGAAAAGGTTTGTGCACTCCTATGTTCATTGCAGCATTGCAAACAATAGCCAAGACATTGAAGCAATCTAAGTATCTATCAATGGATTAAAGGATATATAAAAGGTGGCAGATAGATAGATATGTTGTTCAGTTGCTCACTCGTGTCTGACTCTTTGCGACCCCGTGGATGGCAGCACAATAGGCTTCCCTGTCCTTCACCATCTCCCAGAGCCTGCTCAAACTCATGTCCATCGAGTCAGTGATGCCATCCAACCATCTCATTCTCTTTCATCCCCTTCTGCTCCTGTCTTCAATCGTTCCCAGCATCAGGGTCTTTTCTAACGAGTCAGCTCTTCACATCAGGTGGCCAAAGTATTGGAGTTTCAGCTTCAGCATCAGTCCTTCCAATGAATATTCAGGACTGATTTCCTTTAGGATGGACTGGTTGGATCTGCTTGCAGTCCAAGGGACTCTGAAGAGTCTTCTCCAACACCACAGTTCAAAAGCATCAATTCTTCAGTGTTCAACCTTCTTTACGGTCCAACTCTCACATTCATACATGACTACTGGAAAAACCATAACTTTGAGTATACAGACCTTTATCAGCAAAGCAATGTCTCTGCTTTTCAATACACTGTCTAGTTTTGTCATTGCTTTTCTTCCAAGGAGCAAGTGTCTCTTAATTTTATGGCTGCAGTCACCGTCTGCAATGATTTTGGAGCCCAAGAAAATAAAGTCTGTCACTGTTTCCATTGTTTCCCCATCTATTTTCCATGAAGTGTTGGGACTGGAAGCCATGATCTTAGTTTTCTGAATGTTGAGCTTTAAGCCCGATTTTTCACTCTCCTTTTTCACCTTCATCAAGAGGCTCTTTAGTTCCTCTTTGATTTCTGCCATAAGGGTGGTATCATTTGCATATCTGACGTTATTGTTATTTCTCCCATCAATCTTGATTCCAGTTTGTGCTTCATCCAGCCCAGCATATCCCATGATGTACTCGAAGGATGACAGTATACAGCCTTGACGTACTCCTTTCCCAATTTTGAACCAGTCTGTTGTTCCATGTCTGGTTCCAACTGATGCTTCTTGACTTGCATACAGGTTTTGCACAAGACAGGGAAGGTGGTTTGGTATTCCCATCTCTTGAAGAATTGTCCACAGGTTTTTGTGATCCACACAGTCAAGGGCTTTAGTGTACTCAGTGAAGCAGAAGTAGCTATTTTTGGGGAACTCTCTTTCTTTTTCCTATGACCCAACAGATGTTGGCAATTTGATCTCTGGTTCCTCTGCCTTTTCTAAATCCAGCTTAAACATCTGGAAGTTCTCAGTTCACATCCCGTTAAAGTCTGACTTGGAGAATTTTGAGCATTACTTTGCTAGCCTGTGAAAATGAGTGCAATTGTGTGGTAGTTTGAACATTCTTTGGCATTGCCCTTCTCTGGGATTGAAATGAAAACACCTTTTCCAGTCCTGTGGCCATTGCTGAGTTTTCCAAATATGCTGGCATATTGGGTGCAGCACTTTCACAACATCATCTTTTAGGATTTGAAATAGCTCAGCTGGAATTCCATCATCTCCACGAGATTTGTTCATAGTGATGCTTCCTAAGGCCCACTTGACTTCACATTCCAGGATGTCTGGCTCTGGGTGAGTGATCACACCATCATGGTTATCTGGGTCATGAAGATCTTTTTTGTATAGTTCTTCTGTGTATTCTTGCCACCTCTTCTTAATATCTTCTGCTTCTGTTAGGTCCATACCGTTTCTGACCTTTATTGTGCTCACCTTTGCATGAAATGTTCTCTTGGTATCTCTAATTTTCTTGAAAAGATCTCTAGTCTTTCCCATTCTGTTGTTTCCTCTATTTCTTTGCATTGTTGATTTAGGAAGGCTTTCTTATCTCTCCTTGCTATTCTTTGAAACTCTACACTCAGATGGGTATGTCTTTCCTTTTCTCCTTTCCCTTTCACTTCTCTTCTTTTCTCAGCTCTTCGGAAGGCCTCCTCAGACAACCATTTTGCCTTTTTGCATTTCTTTTTCTTGGGGATGGTCTTGATCCCTGTCTCCTGTACAATGTCATGAACCTCCATCCATAGTTCTTTAGGCACTCTGTCTATCAGATCTAATCCCTTGAATTTGTTTGTCATAATCATAAGTGATTTGATTTAGGTCATATCTGAATGGTCTTGTGGTTTTCCCTACTTTCTTCAACTTAAGTCTGAATTTGACAATAAGCATTTCATGATCTGAGCTACAGGCAATTCCCAGTCTTGTTTTTGCTGACTGTATAGAGCTTCTCCATTTATGACAGCAAAGAATATAATCAATCTGATTTCGGTATTGACCATCTGGTGATGTCCATGTGTAGAGTCACCTCTTATGTTGTTGGAAGAGCATGTTTGCTATGACCAGTGCATTTTCTTGACAAAGCTCTGTTAGCCTTTGCCCTGCTTCATTTTGTACTCCAAGGCCAAACTTGTCTGTTATTCCAGGTATCTCTTGACTTCCAGCCTTTGCATTCCAATAGATTGCAAAAGATAGAGGAATATTAGTTACGAAGAAAATGAAATCTTGCCATTTGCAACAACATGAGTGGACTTTGAAGGCATTATGCTGAGATAAGTCAGACAGAGAAAGACAAACACCATATGGAATCTGAAAAAATAAAAACTAGCAAACTCATAGGTAGAAGAGATTGATGGTTGCTGCAGCGTGGGGGAAAGGGGTGTGCAAAATGAGTCAAGGGGGTTAAAAAACACAAACGTCCAGTTGTAAAACATATATGTCATGGGCATTAACGTACAGCCTGGTGACTATAGTTAATACTACTGTATCACACATTTGAAAGTTAAGAGAAAAAATTATAAAAGTTCTCAGTGAAAGAAAAATAATTGTAATCACGTATGATGACACATATTAACTAGATTTTTTAAATCACTGTATTATTATGGTGATCATTTCACTGTATATACAAATATTGAATCATATTGTTCACCTGAAACTAATGTTCAATGTCAATTATATCTCTTTTTTTTTTAATAAAGGCACAGAAAGGAAGTGTAAAACTTCATCGGAGTAAAACTCTTTCATCAATATAAAACTACATTTATAGAGTACTTCTAGGGCATGTGTTAATGCTTAGTACACTCTTAAATTTTCTATCTTATTTAATAATTCGTGAAATCTTCAAACACTTGGAGACAGATGTACTCATATCCTTTTCCATGAGAAAACAGGTCAGCGAGGCTAATAACCTGCCCCCAGCAGTGATGGAGCTGAGCTCAAGCTCAGGTCTAACTCCACAGCTTACATATGTTCCTTGTATTTGGCTGTCTCCGGCCATCCATTATTCCAGAAGGCTCCTAGTCCCTGGTCCCCACAAAGATACGTGCAGACACCCCTACACATCTGTAAGATGTTTGCTGTATTATTTAAGATATTTAGTTCTGCTAAGTAGAAATAAAAAACCACAAACAAGGAAAATAAACAAAATGAAGCATAGAAGCAAGCAGTTTGCAAGATACAGGCAGAATTCATTAGGTGTGTTAAGTGCATACAGGTAAGTTACATAGGCAGACGTTAGCCTAGGTGAAGGAGAGCATGTGTGTGCTGAACGTAGAAGGGGATGAAAGACCAAGAGGCACCAAATTTCCATGACTCACTAAATATACATGAAGCACCTGAGGTTCCAGATGCTAATAATGCATTCAGTATACACCAGGCACTCTACATTTATGAGCTCTTAAATCAGCCACCCACTGGGGGCTCCCACTCTAGGCCCACGAGCCCTCTGCCAAATGAAAGAGGCCATAGCTGCTCATCAGGTGCTGAGCTTCAACTATGGGTCAGGAGTAACCACCCCTCCATCCCTCCGACAGAACAAATACACCGTGTGGGTCCCAGGCATCTTCATCTGTCATCATGCCTCTTTAGCCTGCGGCTCGGTCGTAAAGAATCTGCCTGCAGTGCAGGAGATACAGGTTCGATCCTTGGGTTGGGAAGATCCCCTGGAGTAAAAATGGCAACCCACTCCAGTGTTCTTGCTCGGAGAATTTCATGGGCAGAGGAGCCTGGCGGGCTTACAGTCCATGGGGTCACAAAGAGTCAGACATGCCTGGAGCAACGGAGCACTGCCCAGCATTCTTTAGCCTCAACTCTCCGCCTGGTAACCATTCCATCAGGCAGGAAGACTGAGGAAGCAGGCAGAGCTGGGTCATGGAAGCACCGTATAAACCAGGGTGCAGGCAATGTGGTCCTTCTTCCCTACTTGTTCCATGTCCAAAACCCATCAACCACCCACCCTGCTCCTCTTGCTTTGCGCTCTGTGTTTTAAATTCCTGCACTAAACCATGTGATGGGAGGCTCTTCACTTTGTCCTTGAGCCTTTCTGTTATAAGAGCTTTGCAACAGCCTCTCATAGAGTTAGCACTGTAGCAAGATAATTTCCCAAGAGACACCTCTGGGCAATTCCTTTGTCTCCTCAAAGGATGCCCTTGTCATCGTGGTATAAGAAAGCAAGCAATGAATTTGGAGTTAGGCTCCTGGATTTCAGCCTGGCTTCAGCCACTATCCACCTCTTTAAGCTTTCATTCTCTCCAGATCTGTTGAATAAGAATGATAATCGTCTTCTTTCATACAGTTTTCATTAAGATTAAATGATGGCATTTGTTAAAATACTGGTAAAGTCATGTAACCTGTACGACTTTCTCCTGTGGCTCTCAGATAAAATGCTTCTGATTTTACATCTCAGTGTTGATGGGAACACTAATCTCTGTCTTTGGGTGGCAGGTTCACCCTCACTTGGATGTAAGAAGGTCGTGGGGCTTTTGCAGGAAACTCAAGGAGGTGCCTTGGGGCCCCAGTCCCTCCTGGAGCCCTCTGTGGGTGCTGTGTGCTTAGTCACTCAGTCATGTCTGACTCTTTTGTGACCCCATGTAATGCAGCCTGCCAGGCTCCTCTGTCCATGGGATTTTCCAGGTAAGAATACTGGAATGGGTTGCGATGCCCTCCTCCAGGGGCTCTTCCCTGACCCAGGGATTGAACCCTAGGCTTTTACGCCTACCTGCATTGGCAGGTGGGTTTTTTACCACTAGCGCCCCCTGGGAAAGCCCTGTGAAGTGAAGTGAAAGTCGCTCAGTCATGTCCGACTCTTTGCCACCCCATGTACTATACAGTCCATGGAATTCTCCAGGCCAAAATACTGGAGTGGGTAGCCTTTCCCTTCTCCAGGGGATCTACCTGACCCAGGGATCAAACCCAGGTCTCCCACATTGCAGGTGGATTCTTTACCAGCTGAGCCACAAGATAAACCTACCTCATAGAATTGTTTTGAGAATTAGACTAATTTGTAGATGCTTAGAATCTGGGGGGCGTAGGGGCGGTGAATATGCAGAAAACAGAAGGTTTCAGGGCAGTAGAAATAAAAAAAGATACCACACTGATGGATATATCATTACGTGTCATTATACACTTGCTGAAAGCCATAGAATGCACAGCTCCAAGGGTGAGCCCCACGTAAACTTTGGACTTTGGATAATTATGCTGTGTTAGTGTAAGCTCATCAGTTGGAAGAGAAGTACCACTTTGGGGGGGATGTTGATATTGGGGGGCAA
Organism: Dama dama; assembly: GCF_033118175.1. Lineage (NCBI taxonomy): Eukaryota > Metazoa > Chordata > Mammalia > Artiodactyla > Cervidae > Dama > Dama dama. The sequence continues at coordinate 4,877,555 of NC_083686.1, read as the reverse complement.
TTTGGAGGGTGGGGAGCAGGGAATATATAACATCGCTGTACCTTCACTTCAGTTTTGCTATGAACCTAAAACTGCTCTTATAAAGTCTTAATAATTTTTTTAATTAACAAACCCTTGGAACAATGCCCAGCATGAAGTATACCAGGGCTAGCCATTGTTTGGGCTTCCCTGGTGGCTCAGCTGGTAAAGAATCCACCTGTAATGTGGGAAACCTGGGTTCAATCCCTCAGTTGGGAAGACCCCCTGGAGAAGGGAACGGCAACCCACTCCAGTATTCTGGCCTGGAGCATTCTATGGACTGTGCATAGTCCATGGGGTCGCAAAGAGTCAGGCACGACTGAGTGACTTTCACTTTCTTTCACTTTCAGCCATTGTTTATTATTATTATTTACTGTTTTATATTGGAAGGAACAAGACACATAATGAAAAACAATTTCTTTCTTTTTTGAGATGACAGAGGATGAGATGGTTGGATGGCATCACCGACTCGATGGACATGAGTTTGAGCAGGCTCCAGGAGCTGGTAATGGACAGGGAAGCCTGGCATGCTGCAGTCCATGGGGTCCCAAAGAGTCAGACTCCATAGAAAGACTGAACTGAACTGAACTTACGTACAATAAAATGCACAGACCTTAGCTGTGCTAGGAGACCATCAAGACCAAGGCAGACATTTCAATCTCCCCATTAAGTTCCCATGTCCTTTTCCCAGCCAACACTCCACTCACCCAGATTACACGATTCTGACTTTATCAGCATAGATGAGTTTTGCCTCTTCTTGAATTTAATGCATCATTTCTAAGCCAAGTTATCCTGTCATGCAACAAGGGGCTTCTCAATGGCCAGATCCTTGCAGTCAGGTGTGTTTCTACTGGATATACTCAGAGAAGCAACGGGGGAGAATGGAGTAGGGAGTTCTCAGGATGAAAGGGCTCCCACTCTCCTCCACACCTCCCACTCTTGGTTCTGTCCAACAGGGCAAGAACAGAGGCAGAAGCGTCAGCAGAACTGAGCTCCTGTAGCCGAGACAGAGACGGCTGCTTGAATCCCGGGTGTAATCAATAATTGATTCAGAGACTGATTCCAATTGTGATGGAGATGCTGAGTGCAGACCTGAGTCCCAGTGCCCAGCGTCAGGCTGGGTGGCTTCAGGCAACGGACCCTGCGCAGACCTGTTAATAATTTCAACTCATTTCATGTGCACGGTTTGTTTCACCTCCCAAATAAATTAATTATGGAGACTTTAAAGGATTTTCAGAGGGAATCTTATTACTAACGGCATGTTCAGCCCTACCAATCAATAGTCCTTTTATTTTTACATAGCAAGTGGGAGAGTAAAAGGGGTTTAAAAAAAAAAAGACTCCTTCCATTTCTCATTTCATCATCTCCAGCATCGGCATTTAATGCATTCTCTGAAACATGTTGAAACTCCCAATGCTCACTGTGTGTATTCGAGCAACTGAGTGAGCTTCTCTGGGCCTCACAGTTAGAATATCTTTGCTTTGCCCTCCGCCTTTGATGTCCATCTCCTTTGTGGTCCTATTCGCTTTACAAAACCCTGCTGCATTCACAATGGGCAAGGGTTTGTCCTGGTGATGAGAAGACCAAGCTTTAGAGTCAGACCATGCTGAATTCATGAGATGCTCCAGCAGTTAACTAGCTAGGGTGACGGTGGGCACGGGACTTAAGCCTCCATCTCCTCATCTGTAAAACAGGAGCAGAATACATAACTCAACCCTGACTATTCATTGGAAGGACTGATGCTGAAGCTGAAGCTGAAGCTCCAATACTCTGGCCACCTGATGGGAAGAGCTGACTCATTGAAAAAGACCCTGATGCTGGGAAAGATTGAGGGCAAAAGGAGAAGGGGACGACAGAGGATGAGATGGTTAGAGAGCATCACTGACTCGAAGGACATTAATGTGAGCAAACTCCAGGAGACAGTGAAGGATAGAGGAGCCTGGCACACTGCAGTCCATGAGGTCAAAAAGAGTTGTACACGACGTAGTGGCTGAACAACAACAAATACAACTCACAGGTAGTCATGCAGGATAAGTGATTAAAATGCATGTAAAGCCACTTACCACAAGCTGGACACGTGATGTGTTCTCAAGGCCTGTTGGTTATTATTATTAACAAGAGGCACTTATTTTTTCTGGGGACAAGGAGGCCTGGCGTATTGTAGTCCATCCGGTTGCAAAGTGTCAGGGACTGAACTTAGGGAGTGAACAACAACAAACATTTTTTGCACAGCCATCTATGGAGAGTCTACTAGGAGACAGTCACTTTGTTTAGACAGAAGCCTTCTATGAGCCACGACCCTCATCTGAACAACATCTCTTAACTTTCCTTCTTTGTATTCCCTCATTACCATGAGAGTCACATCGTAGGTTATATTTGGTGGGTCAGTGGTCCCTTAAAGGGCAAGGGCTGGTCCTATTTGGCTTTGCACCCACAGAGCTCAGCATGGTCTAAAAAGGTGGTGCCAGTGGACCAGCACCCAGGAGGACCCCTGGCAGCAGATAACCCATGGCCCTTTGGACCAGTGAGGGCTGGAAGGCTGGAGAAGGCAGAGGCCAGATATTAGAGGACCTTGCTGCATGCTAAAGTGCAATGAGGTTATTTTGTGGGCAAAGAGATTCTTCTGGAAGGATCCAAGGAGAAGAGAGACACACTCAGACTTGCATTCTAAAGCAGATGCTTTGGGAGGCAGACAGACCATGACAGAAGGAGACAGTCCAGGCTGGAGGAAGCCTGCAAGAACTGGGAGGCAGCCCTTGTCTGATTCTCTGCCTTGCTACATCCACAAATATCTCAGACGTGAAAGATGCCCAGTAAATATTTACTAAATGAACCAGGAAAGCAGACGTAGGAATGCGGACCTCACTTAGGAGATGACGATGCAAGAGAGAAATTGTAAGAACCTAGACCAGCGCTGACCCAGAGAACTTTCTGTGATGATGGAAATGCCTTGTAAGGTGATGGTCAGTAGGGACATGTGTCCACTGAGCTCTTGAGATGGCACTAGTGCCATTGGGGGACTGAATTTAATTTCAGTTAATTTTAACTTAAATAGCTGCCCAAGTCTGTCATAGCCCACACCCCTACCAAGATTGGGACAGCATAAATGGAGAGGAAGTAGCACCAGTGGATCTCTCATTTTGAAATACCTACAATTCCGAGGTTAGTGTAAATAGCATTTCTTCTTAGACATTTTTCTTCATCACTACACCAACCAGGGTTTCGAATGAGCATAACATAATTCCAAATAAAAATTGGATACTCCAAGCTCTGAATGATAACAGTAATCATCATCTTGTGTATGTGTGTGCTCATTCATGTCCGACTCTTTGAGACCCCGCCTGTACCCCGACAGACGCTATATGCCCAGGATGACTGTTGAGGGCTGTATTTGAGAACACATGCTCTGGAACCAGATGGCCTGGGTTTAAAAGTTGGCTCTGATGATGCAAATTCCTTGTTTCCGTCTCTGTAAAAGCATAATGTCCACTTCATGAAATTGTTACCAGGATTAAACTGTTTGATACCTATAAAAAACCTGGCACATAAGTGCTTAGTCCATGTGAGCTATATTTGTGTGTTTTACACACATTATCTCTTTAATCTCCTCAGTAACTGTCCAGACCAGGTGTTATCATTCCCATTTTGCAGGTGAGGAAGTATGATCAAGGAGGATTATCTCAGATGCATATTATTAAGTGAACAAAGCCAATCACCCTGAATGGTTCCAGCTATATGCAGCCTGTGCGTTACAGCAGGTTCCTACTAGCCTGCTATAAAGCACGGGCAACATATTAACGCATTTTCCCAGTCAGGAGTTTTCTGTTTAGCAGCTAGTGGTAACCTGCTGTAACACGCAGGAAGCTCAGCTCAGCGCCCTGTGATGACCTGGAGCAGTGGGATGAGGGGAGGGGGTGGGAGGGAGGGCCAGGAGGGGGAGGTCGTGTGCATCCACATGGCTGATTCGTGGTGTTCTGCAGCAGAAACGATCGAGACATTGTAAAGCAATTTTACTCCAATAAAAAAAGTGCAGGTTGTGTAGGTTATACACAGTAAAGGATCTGCTTTCCATGCAAAGCCGTCACAGTGATGAAATCAAAGTAATAATTAATCGCTATAATTTCTTAAGTTTGTAGTATCATATTTATGAATGCAACATGGCATTGTTGTCAAACGTGTAATGTCATGCACCTTTTAACATGTGTGTGGGGGGGTGGGGTTGGCGCTCGGTCATTCAGTTGTGTCTGACTCTTTGCAACCGCCTGGACAGGAGCCCACCATGCTCCTCTGTCCATGGGATTCTCTAGGCAAGAATATTAGAGTAGGTTGCCATTCCCTCCTCCAGGGCGTCTTTCTGACCCAGGATTGAACCCGCATCTCCTGCATTGGCAGGAAGATTCTTCACTACTGCACCACGTAGGAAGCCCTTTAAACATTTCCCACACTAAAAGCAAAACAAAACAAAAACCACTGCCAGCTAAACAGCACTGTGCCTACTTACCACTCATAATTTCATTTGGAAATGCTTTTTAGACTCATCTCAATCTGAACTCTTAGCTTGCATCACTCTTGTACCAACACAAAATGGAATGTATACACAAGATAAATTGCCTGAAGCATTGCTTAAGGTAGTGACACTCAGTGTTCAACTCTTCCAATCCTTTTTGGACTCAGGATGGATATGTTCATTTTTCCTTCCCTTGTAAGAGCGTCCTCTGCGCCGTTAAATGCATTGACGATACAGCATTTCTTGAAAGCGGTACACTGTTTTCTCCAGAGCTATTCTTCCATACAGCTGATGCCCATTCTGTAAGTTTTGATGCTGAAATGTCTTTTACCAAAAGGTATCAATGGAAGGTTTTTCAAACGGCTACCAGGACTTATATTCAACCTTTGAATACCCCTGGAATAAAAACCAAATGCATGGCTTTAGGGACAATGACAGTTTAACAGCTCAACAGTCACCTGGCCAAGATCTATTGTAATATTCCACCGATGGTGGGATACATCCCAAGTCCGGAGAAGTTAAAATATGAAAGAGTGTGTTGAGAGCCAGTGAAATACAGTGTGTTTCAGGCACTTTCATTCATCACTCAACTTGTATTTATTACACCCCTATGATATAGCATAGGGCTTCACTGGTAGCTCAGCTGGTAAAGAATCCGCTTGCAATGCAGGAGACCCCAGTTCGATTCCTGGGTCCAGAAGTTGCCCTGGAGAAGAGATGGGCTACCAACTCTAGTATTCATTGGCTTCCCTGGTGGCTCAGATGTTAAAGAATCTGCCCGCAATGCGGGAGACCTGGGTTCAATGCCTGGGTTGGGAAGATCCCCTGGAAGAGGGCATGGCAACCGACTTCAGTATTCTTGCCTGGAGAATCACCTTGGACAGAGGAGCCTGGTGGGTTACAGTCCACAGGGTCGCAATGAGTCAGACACAGCTGAGCAACGAAACACACATGATATAAGAGACACTAAGTGAGGCGCTGAGTCACAGCAAATGCTTTATACAGTATTACGGCAGAACGTCTCTGGAGTCATAAATGTGAGTCTCTTTTAGCTCCCACAACAAGCCTGCAAAATTGGCAAAGATACACTCATTTGAAAAAGTGAAGTGAAAGTGTTAGTCACTCAGTCACATCCAACTCTTTGGGACACCATGGACTGTATAGTCTGCCAGGCTCCTCTGTCCATGGGATTCTCCAGGCAAGAATACTGGAGTGGGTTGCCATTCCCTTCTCCAGAGGATCTTCTTGACCTAGGGATCGAGCCTGGGTATCCGGCATCGCAGGCAGTCTTTACTGTCTGAGACACCAGGGAAGCCCGTACGCAACTTACTGGTAAGGAAACCAGTGATGGAGCTTAGAGAGTGAACAGGGTCTTTTTTACTCCTAAACCCATATGCATTCCATTAAAAACATTAAAAGAACATAATCCAGAACTGAACTAAATGGACCAGCTGCTAGAAACCTATAAAGATTTTCTCCAATTCGTTGAAAAAAGAATTGAAAATAAATATCGGAAGTCCACTGTGTCATAGTTATTGGATAAAATTATCCTCATACTGACTGTCTTCAGTTGTGGCTCCAGAGCATGGGGTTGGAAATTCTCAGCTAAACCATTTAAAGTCACCAAAGAATATCTTGGATCGTACTGCAGATAGAAAATATAACTTGTATAGTTGTGGTAAACAGTAGCCATTAAGAGCACAGATTTTAAAGCTGCCTGGGTCAAAATCTTGGCTGTACTACTTACCAGATATGTGACCTTGGGCAGGTTATCCTCATAGCTTAGTTTCCTCTTCTGTAAAGTGGAAATGTTGATGATCCTATTTCCCTTAGAAGCTGTAGTAAAGGTTAAATGAGTTAATATGTATAAAACATTCAGAATAATATATTATATGTAGTCAGCATAAGTATAAGCCAAAATATTATTATTCCAAAGTATTTCTATACCTAGATTGGTGTGTTACACCTGGATTGTCCAACTCATTCGAGAAGACCCTAAAGCTGGGAGAGATTGAAGACAAAAGGAGAAGGGGCAGCAGACGATGAGATGGTTAGATAGCATCACCAACCCAATGGACATGGGTTTGAGCAAACTCCAGGAGATAGTGTAGGATGGAGAAACCTGGTGTGCTGCAGTCCACGGGGTCACAAAGAGTCAGATACAACTCAGCGACTGCACAACAATGAACAACACCTGGATTGGCATGACATTACACCTAAATTGATGTCCCACTGAAATCCTGGTGTTTCAAAAGAGTGACTGAATAAATCATCAAGTGAATGAATAGAAGTTGGTTTCACAAGGGGCGTTTCTGGTTAAGGAGCAGGGTATTACCCTTGTGCCAGCAGAGGCATACTATGTCCATCCCCAGGCATACTTATCAGCAAGTAAATTTTGAAGCGTGAGTTATAAAGGGATCTCAGAAATCTTTCCGTCACTCACATACAATCCAGTTCAGATTTTAAAATACCTGTTTATAGCAGCTCAACTCTGAGTTCACTTAACCTTGGAAGAATACTTAAAACATTATTTCCCAGTGAAAGTAAAGTGATAAGTTTTAGTGGCTCAGTCCTGTCTGATTCTTTGCGACCCCGTGGATAGTAGCCCACCAGGCTCCTCTGTCCATGGGATTCTCCAGGCAAGAATATTGGAGTGGGTAGCCATTCCTTCCTCAAGGGGATCTTCCTGATCCAGGGATTGAACCCGGGTCTCCTGCATTGCAGGCAGATTCTAGAGTGCCTTACATTTCTTTTAAGTGGCATCAGAGGAATAACCCTCAATTAAACATGAACGTGTAGAATGGAAATGCTTAAGATCAATGCCCACTCTTCTTACTACTTTATAATTAACAGAGTGACTGCTCTGCTTTGACAATCACAGCTTACTGTGGGAGGGGAAGCCCCTACCCCAGGATGGGCGTGGGGGAAGCAGGTGAAATAAGCTGTAATCCTTTAGAAAAAGTATTTTAGAGTCTTCTCATTTTCCTGAGGCTTTGTTTGAAAGCTTCTGCTGCTGCTCCATTTCAACTCATGTTGCATTTACGCATTATGAATTTGTTTTGCAATGAATTGAGAAGTGATTTGGGGCTTCCCTGGTGGCTCAGATAGTAAACGATTTGCTTGCAATGCAGGAGACCCAGGTTCAATTCCCTGAGCCTGGAAGATCCCCTGGAGAAGGGAATGGCAACCCACTCCAGTGTTCTTGCCTGGAGAATTTCATGGCCAGAGGAGTCTGGCGAGCTACAGTCCATGGAGTCACAAAGAGTCGGACAAGACTGAGCGACTAACACTCACTTTACTTCACTTTCTAGAAATGTGTAAAGAAGACGAAACCTCTTGGCCGCTGTCAGAGCACTGAAGGGAGCTGTGCTCTTCGGAGCTGCCCGGAGGAGCTGGCAGACAGAGGGCCAAGGGGGACAGAAGTTATAGCCTGAAAGAGGAGAGGAGATGGAACTTGAGATCTGGTGCCAGAGCATCAAAGGAACCTGAGCCCTGGTACCTGAGCCCTGGTCTGGAACATGGGTGCTCACAGCCGCTTTTGTCTGCCCAGAAACGTGTGTTTATTTCCCTTCCAAGAGCCCCTCGTCTCTCCTTCTCAGCTTGTGGATTTCCAGTGGGACTGATCACGCCCATCCCGAGAATGACCATAAAATATATCCTTCAAATACATTTGGGGGACATTTTTTAAATTAATTATTTTAATTGGAGGATAATTACGGTATTGTGATGGTGTTTGCCATACATCAGTATGAATCGGCCATAGGTATACATGTGTCCCCTACATCCTGACCTCCCCTTTCACCTCCCCCTCCCACCCTATCCCTCCCGCTGTCACAGAGAACCACATCACATGCCCTGCATCTTGCATCAAACTCTCACTGGTTATCTGTTTTACATATGGTAATGTGCATGTTTCGGGGCTGTTCTCTCAAATCATTCCACCCTCGCCTTCTCCCACTGAGTCCAAAAGTCTGTTCTTTTTGTCTGTGTCTCCTTTGCTGCCCTGCATATAGGACCATTGGTACCATCTTTCTAGGTTCCATATATATGCATTAATATACGGTACTTTCTCTTTCTGACTTACTTCACTGTGTATAATAGGCTCTAGGTTCATCTATCGCATTAGAACTGACTCAAATGCGTTCTTTTTTATAGCTGAGTAATGTGCCTGGAGAGGGTGTGAAGAAAAGGGAACCTTCTTACACTGTTGATGGGGATACAAAAGGATACAATCACTATAGAGAACAGTATGCAGATTCCTTAAATAACTAGGGATAAGACTACCATACGACCCAGCAGTCCCCCTACTGAGCATGTACCATGAGAAACCAGAATTGAAAAAGATGCATGTACCCCAACCTTCATTGCAGCACTGTTTACAACAGCCAGGACATGGAAGCAACCTAGATGTCCCTCAGCAGATGAATGGAAAAGGAAGTTGTCAGGCATTCTCTAAAGAAGTACTTTTTAAGGTGACCTCATACAATTTTGAAATATTTATTTACTGACCAACAAACTGGTTTTCTTCAATCGGCAGACCTATAAAATTGTTCGATTCAAAAAAGTGTTTTCAAGAGTAAATATTTTCTTAGATAACTAATGAAAACCTACTGTATAGCACAGCAAACTCCACTGAGTGCTCTGTGGTGACCTAAACTGGAAGGAAATTCAAAAAAGAGGGGATATATGTGTGTATATATGTCCAGCTGATTCACTTTGCTGTACGGCAGAGACTAACACAACACTTTAAAACAATCGTATTCCAGTGAAAATTAATTTTAGAAAGGACACTACCAATAAAATATGACTAGAATTTTTGAAAGTAAATATTTCTATTTTGTGTAAGACATAATCTTTTACATTTTCATTGGAATCACATTCACAATGTTGTGATAGTTTCGGGTACACAGAAAAGTGAATCAGTTACACATATAAACATATCCATTCTTTTTAGATTCTTTTCCTATGTAGATCAGAGTATTCCCTGAGGGTCCTTATTAGTTTTATATTTTATAATAGTACTGTAGATATGTCAGTCCCAATCTCCCAATTTATCCCTCCCCCTAGAATCACAGATGTATTATTTCTATGTAATATTTTCTAAGTATGCAATGTTTTCTAAAAACAAAAAAATGTAACCAGTAGAGTAAAATGGGAGAAACTTTCTTTACATTGATTTTCTGAACATTCAAAATAACAGAATAATTATTCTTAGTACATTGAGTACTTCAATTTCTTAACCATACCTGTCTCTAGTAAAATGTCAGTTATTTTCTAAAGAATGGATGGTTTTATCAGTTTTAATGTTTTCACACAATTGCCTGTCCTGCTTTTCCAAATTGTATTATATATTTCATAAACTTTGAAACTGTTGGAAACTTTGGTTGACACTTGTTTGTAGATTTAAACATTTCTACTATCTGCTTATTAGTGGGCACTAAGAAAAAAAAGGCATGTTCTGACATGCTGAGGTTTTTTTTTTATATCTGACACTAGTTTAATTACAATAAATTGTGTGGTTCAGTTACTCAAACTGCACATATAAAAAAATGTTTAAAATTTGACATGCAAAGCTCTATTTTCATTAGTAGAATATTAGAGCTTATTTGGATGCAATTTTGAATTATGTGTATAATTCAACCAATCCCAAGTAAAAAATATAGGCTTCATAATTCAGCCTTCATAATTAAAAAAAAAATACTATTTTACTTTGACATTGAGTTGTACCAAAAATTGCATTTGTTTTATTCTGTTAGACAAATAATTTTATTTTTAATGTTTACTTTTTGAACTTAATTCACAAGAGTCACCATAATGCCATACAATTCACCCTCAACAGAAAAAATTTCCAAATTTATTTAGTTTCCAATAATTGGGTGAAAAATTTAAACCTTTATAAAATTTAACTAATGTCATCAATATTCTAGAAACAGTCTGCTCCAATTCCTGGGTCCTGAAGTGAAGACACAAAACAAGCCTTTAACCAAGTCATATAGGCATGTAGTGCCAGCAAGAAATAATGAGTCCTTGCGGTGTAAGCCCCTGACGTTTTGTAGTCATTTGTTTTCAAGGTTCTGATGGTTCTCAAAGTGTGGTCCTCAACTCCTGTGAGTCCCCAGACTCTTTAAGAGCACCCAAGAAGTCAAAACTATTTCGATAATAATACTAAGACGTCTGCCTTTTCCACCATGTTGACACATTAAAGGCAGGAAAGTAATGGTGAGTAAAACTACTTGTCCTTATCACCAGTCAAAGGGGTGACATCAAACTGTGCTAGTATTCACTGTATTTTCTACCCATGCACTTAAAGTTTTTTAAAAAATGCAAATTTCACTTTATCACCTAATGAAACAGAAAAAGGGATTAATTTTATAGGTCTCACTCTTGAGTACACATCTTCTTAATACTCTTTGTGATGAAATGGAAGGTGGGTAGAAAGCTGTTTGCTGAGCTGTGACGTGAGGAAAGTCACTTGTGATTGAGTTACAAGCTGAATTAGCCACTTTTTCATTTAAAAAACTTTTTTATTTGAAAGGGTAACTGACAAACTATGGTTACTCAGACTTAGTCAATTGTCAAAGACTTTCCTGCCAATGCTAAACTTCAGTGAATATTAGAATTCAATTAATATTGGAATGTTAATGCTAGCATTAATATTAAAATACTAATATTCAAGTGAATATTTTAATTTTTTTAAGCTTGTATCTGTCATTGTGACCTTGGCACTTTCTAAAAAAGACTTTTTACTTTTTTCCCTGATGGGATCAGTGGTGATATTAATGAATGTAGTTTTCTGATATTATGTAATGAAATATGTCACCATTCAGAGGATCTGTATAACTCGGTGAACCAGTATTTTCCAAATGATCAATTTTGAAACTGAAAATTCATGTGTAAAAGACACTTACGAGAGATCAATGAATTTTAATTTCAGATTCCACGTTGCAACTAACCTATTGAAAACTATCACTTGAATTTTTGTGTTGCATCAGAGAATATTCAGAAGTGTCTTAAATACTCCCCACTTTCCAAACTATGTATCTTTGAGAAGCCAATTTTTCTTCATAAATTTCAAACTAATACATCACAATGGAGAAGATGCATGAAATGTTTACCAAACTAGAAGAACTAAAAAGCAAACAAACAGAGATGAACAATATACTAGAAAGAATCAGTAGCAGAATAACTGGGGCAAAAGACTGGAAAAGTGACCTGGAGGAAAGAATGGTGGACATTGCTCCCACAGAACAGAATATAGAAAAAAGAATGAAAAAAACATGCAGATGGCTTAAGAGACCACAGGGACAACAGTAAACACACATTATAGTAAACACATACATTACATACATTATACATACATTATAGTAAACATTCACATTATAGGGATCCCAGAAGGAGAGGAGAGAAAGGACCCAAGGAAATATCTGAAGAGATAATAGCTGAAAACTCCCCCAATGTGGGAAAGAAAACAGTCAATCAAGTCCGGGAAGCAAAGAGAGACCCAGGCAGGATAAATTCAAGGAGGAGCACGCGGAGACACATAGCAACCAAACTGACAAAGACCAAGATAAAACCTTCAAAGAAACAAGGGGAAAATGACAGATAACATGCCAGGGAACTCACATAAGGTTATCAGCTAATTTTTCAACAGAAACTCAAGCCAGAAGGGAATGGCACAACATGCTTGAAGTGATGAAAGGGGGAAAACCTAAACAATTTGGCACAAGAGACGGCAGAAGCAGATAAGAGAATCCAGCTGTCTTCATAAGCCAGACAGGAAAGATATTTGCAGAAATGTAAATCCAGACTACTCTTCTCATGAATACTTTTGGTTCAAAAAATAAATATTTTTTCAATATGAGTTAACCCGTAATGGGTTTATCATTTTAAAGGAATTAATAAATACATGTGTTTAAATTTTGTTTCACTTTTATATGGAAAAATCAAGAGATATACGTCAACAAAAACTCTTTGGCGTCTTCAATAATTCTAAGAGTATAGACGGGTCCTGAAAATCAATGTTTGAGAACTGCTACTGATCTGTCACAGTCCCAGGAGGACCAGTGAGGAGACAGGAGCCCCATGGGACCTTGAACAGGGAAAGCTTAATAGAAAGATTACTGACTGTAAAGAATTTCCCAACATCATAAAGGAGTAACTATAAAGATGAACCTAGAACTCTAAATAATGCCCTAGGGGGCTTCCCTGGCCATCGAGTGGTTGAGGACCTTTCAGCGCAGGGGAGGGTGTGAGTTCCATCCCTCCTCAGAGAGTTAAGATGGCACATAACCAATGGCCAAAAAAAAAAAAAGGCATAAGACAGAAGCAACATTGTAACAAATTCAATAAAGACTTTTAAAAAATGGTCAACATGAAAAAAAAAATTTTTTAATAAATAATATCCTAGGGCTGCACAAGAAGAACAAAGAACGGACAAAACGTGCACGAGAGAGCCCCTCGCCCACGGCTGGGACTCCAGAGGACCAGGCGTGGCTGCAGCCCTCTAGACGCGGCCGCAGGTGAGCCCCCCAGGGCCCAGGCGAGCAGGAAACACACCTCCAGAGAACAGGAGGGCAGGCCGCAAAGCCCCTGCTGTCCCGGCAGAGCGAAGCCTGAGTGCCGGGAGTGTTCATCAGCAGGACGGTGTGAGGAGGTCTCCAGGATGCGTGGGGCCTGTGAGCTGGCAGAGCAACCGCAAGCTCTGGACCCGCAGTGGAGGAACAGAGCTGCTGACAAGGGTGGCATCTGAAGCAAGCAGAAAACAGCCGCCGGGCCCGGGAAGAGCATCCTCTTCCACCTGCGGCGTCTCTCTAGCGCCCTCTACCGACAAGTCCTAATATGCTCTCTACAAAGGAGAATGACTTAACCGCTCCATGATGGAGCTGGTAATCTTCAGGGTGCATTTGTAATGAGGAGGTGATAAATCGATAGCTGACACATTGACTTAAAACACTCAGCTCAGTTCAGTTCAGTCGCTCAGTCGTGTCCGACTCTTTGCGACCCCGTGGACTGCAGCACGCCGGGCTTCCCTGTCCATCATCAACTCCTGGAGCCTACTCAAACTCATGTCCATCACGGTGATGCCATCCCACCATCTCATCCTCTGTCCTCCCCTTCTCCTCCAGCCTTCAGACTTGCCCAGCATCAGGCTCTTTCCCAATGAGTCAGTTCTTCGAATCAGGTGGCCAAAGTACTGGAATTTCAGCTTTAGCATCAGTCCTTCCAATGAATATTCAGGACTGATTCTCTTTAAGATTGACTGATTGGATCTCCTTGCAGTCCAAGGGACTCTACACACTACACAGACCTTTTTTTAAACCTCTGTGAATATTTCCAAAAAGAAATAATGTTCTGGGTACCACGGGTTAAGAAGCACTGATCTTTATATATCATAGATTTATTCTGAGCTTTCTGTTCTCCTTATAAGTATTCATTGTTGCTGAATTCCAAAATTTACATGTCAACAACCACATCTGGAAAACACATGCTGCTTAGGAAGACTGCCAGGCACCAACAGCTGGGTGTGTAGATATGCGGGTTAAATTCTATAGCAAGATTTTTTTTTTTAATGCAGGAAGCAAAAAAGAGTTGATGAATCATTAATAAGGGCAATTTAGCAAAATATATCAACAAGTTCTGGCATTCGGTGACAATGTTATGACTATGTTCCCATTAGCCCAGAAATCTGGTTACATCGGCTTTAAAAAGGCGCAAATCACACATCTCCTGAACTCATGTTTCCGCAGCCTAGGAATAAAAATCCAGAAAGCTAGAGATACAGCACTGGCCATTTTTCATTTCCCACAGAAAGCTGTCAAGGTCTTTCTCGTCCTTCAAGCACTAGCTCAAACACACAGTCTTCCCACCATCCCACTGCCCCCATACCAATGGATCGCTCTCTCCTCTGGATCCCAGCTTTTTCTTGTTTATGCCTCCACTGAAGCACTTCCCCAAGCTAACTTGTTTTGCAGCTAGTTTTGTCTGCATCTTTCTCCCCCACTGCGCTGTGAGCTCCTCTAGGGGAGGGTCCAGACCTCCCAGAGCCAGTCACACGACTCGATGCAGTAAGCCTGCCACCTGTACATCTTGAGCCAAATTTCTTCATTTCAAATGAACAGGAGCTTGAAGTCTCTGGATTGCCAAGGACCCCAGCCACAGACAGGCACTCGGTTGCTTTCTGCTGTGAGCAGTCTTCAAGGCATTTTGAAAACAGGGGTCTTCAGGGGGAGTCTTTGGAGCTGGGCAAAGAGTAAACAGAATTTATTTGAGAATTCTGGAATGCAAAAGATTTATAAACTAATTCAAAACCCAGAAAATATAACCAGGCACTATTGTATGCTGTAACTCTCTTGCAGTTTGTCTTGATTCATTGCTTCCCTTTTTCTCACCTCCCACCTCAAACCTCAATCCCTCATAAGCTAAGAAAGGACTATTTCTCTGGCAGAATCTTAAGATATTTTGTTGGAAGTATGCAATGCTCCTCATGCCATTTGAAACTCTCCTAAAGAGTCTCTGCTGGTCCAGATCAACTAGATGATGAGGCAGTGACAAGCGTCAATAAATTTCAGGGCTTTAATGCCTTAATAGCTTATTTCTTACTTCTGTAAAGTCCACTGTGGGTCCTGGCAGTGCTCCAGGGCAGTTGTGACTAAGGCATTAACTCAGTGGTGCAGGGGACTCACCTGGTTCCTCTGAGAGAAGGTGAAGAAGAGCATGGAGATTTCACGTCTGCACATCCTCTGCTCTGACTCAGAAGTGCCACGTGCTCTATCATCTGCAGCCCCTCACCCAGAATGAGACAGGTAACCCCACTAACAGGCAAGGAGGCTAAGAAGTGCCGTTCTCTCTGTGGATGGGAAAGGCGAGGAAACCAGCGAGCTCTGGTTCTATCTACTTCCAAGGATTCACAAGGACTTTACAAGTCAAGGCAGAGGGAAGGCAGGCTGGAAGGGGCAGCTTCTCCCCGCTTTGCCTTCTGTCCTAAGACACATCTAAGAAACCAGGAAAGGCGTCCTCAGCACTGTCCAGCTCACCTGCTTGGAGCAGACAAAGGAAGGGCATCCTCCTCCTTTCTCATCTACAATCTTATTTTCCTGGAGGCACGGGCTTCCCTGGTGGCTCAGACGGTAAAGAATCTGCCTGCATCAAAGGAGAACTGGGTTCAGTCCCTGTGTTGGGAAGATTCCCCAGAGAAGGGAATGGCAACACACTCCAGTAGTCTTGCCTGGAGAATCCAGTGAACAGTGGAGCCTGGTGGGCTACAGTCCATGGGGTCGCAAAGAGTCGGGGCATGACTGAGCGACCAAACACGAATGCATGGATGTTCTGACAGATCATTTAGTTAGAAACAAAGAAATTGGGCAAATAATTGGCCATTCCAGGACACCTGTCCTTGAAGAGTTCCATGACCAGGAAAGGAAGAAAGAGTTAAGTCTGAACGGTTTCAGCCCTCTTTCCAACTTCAGTAATTTGATTTTCATGTTATACTTCATTTTGATTATTAATATCATAACATCTTCAACAAATAGTTATTAAATACTCACAATATACCTGACTGCAGAAAATGGGGACTCAGGTATTTTTTGAACCACTGTGATGTTTGAAATTTCACACTATATGCTCTTTACAAATCATAAGTTATTTTACCCTTTTCACAACCTTTGGGGGGATTGTCATGACTGCTCCCACTTTACAACCAAGTAAACTGAGGCTCAGAGAATTAAGTCATATGATCCAGGTCATGGCAGGTAATAGTGGGGAAAGGCGATCTCAACCCACATCTGTCTGGCTCATAATAAGGGATTTCCACATACTCACTCCAAATTAATTATAACTTAGAGGTTTGGGGCTTACAGCCTGATTTTTTAGACTTTATGTATTTGAAGAGTATAATCAAGAGATTATTCATTCACTGAAATAACCACAGTTCTATCTGAAATTTGAAAGAATGTTGATCATAGCTTCTGTGTACTATTCCTTATGCTATGATAATCTTTTAATCTGCATCAACTTCCCTTTCTCTCAAACAAGGCATTCAACACTATGCCATTCTGTTACATGGTCCAGAGATTCCAGGCAAACCCTACCCCAGGATTAAGGGAGATCACACTCACTTAACAAAGTGTCCCTAACAAAGTTAAGCACTTTATTTAAAAAAAAAAAAAAAACAAGATCAACTATTATGTTGTTTGGCAAATTTGTAAAAAATTGGATCTTTATCTCCTAAAATGAATAAAAATCTGCAAAAATTAAATGCTAATGCTCTGGTAGATATGTAAATATCACAAACTGAGATGGAGGTGGAATCCTTATACGTGTCTCTACAGCAGCAAATCTTGAGCTTCAAACATATGCTCGTAAGCTTAACATAAGTAATGGTGGATTCAATTACGGAAGCCACAAAGCAAAAGCAATTTTACAAACATCTTAAAATATTGGAAATTACTGGCAAAATTTGCCATCCAAAGACAAGATATAAATTAAGATTTTATAATATTTGGGGGCTTTTGGAGAACAAACCCTCCCTTACAAGAGATAAGCCTTCTGTTTAGGCCTTCTTACATTTGATTTTATACATATTTTCATTAGCTATTGCACACAAACTTAGGACCCCAGCATCTGAAGCAGTGCCTGGCACACAGGAGGCTCTCGGCAGACATTTGATGAATAAACAAGCGACCAGCTCAACAGAGGAGACTAGATGTGACAGTGAGGGGAGATATTTCAAAAGCTCGAGCAAAACTCTTCTTGGGGAGAGAACTGCCTTTTTCTGGAAGATACAGTGATGGGGCCTTTTTTATTTCAGTGGAATACAATTTATTATTGTTCTGTGGACATCAACCAAATTTGTCAGTTTTGTACCTATGCTCAGATGGTAAAAATCTGCCTGCAACACGGGAGACCCAGGTTCCATCCCTGGGTCTGGAGAAAGATAACCCATTCCAGGATTCTTGTCTGGAGAATTCCATGGACAGAGGAGCCTGGTGGGCTGCAGCCCATGCAGTCGCAAAGAGTCGAACACGGCTGAGTGACTTTTTAATTTATTATTTATATTAATTTTTTGGTTAAAGACAATTAATTATCTATATTGGAGCCTGATTGGTTTGCAGTGTGGTGTCAGCTTCTGCTGTGCAAGAATGTGAATCAGCTATATGCATACACATATCCCCTCCGCCTTGCGCCCGCCTCCCGCCCAGGGCCATCCCACCCCTCCGGGCCATCACAGGGCTCCGAGCTGAGCTCCCTGTGTTAAGCAGCGGCTTCCCACCAGCTACTTATTTTAGTGCACATGTCGGTGCCGCCCCCCCCATTCATCCCTCCCATCCCTCAGCCCCAGGCCCTGTGTCTGCGCTCCACATCCGCATCTCTTTTCCTGCCCTGAAAATAGGTTCATCTGTACCATTTCTCTCGATTCCACATAAGGACATTAATATACTATATTGTCCTCTCTTCCTGACTTACTTTGCCTTGTATTTCTGGCATCATGGCAGACCCTGGTACTTTGAACTATATTTCCAATGAAGAATCACTAAAATATGAAACGATATATTTTTTAATAGCATGATACCCTTTTTCTTTCATTTACTGTTTGGGCTTCACCACACAGCTTATAGGATCTTAGTTCTCTGACCTGGGATTGAGCCCTGGCCCCTGGCAGTGGACACCTGGATTCCTAACCACAGAACCAACAGGGAAGTCCCTGAAATGAAATATTTAAAAAGCATCTTTTAAATGCATCACCAGGTAAACTGGGACAAAAGTAAGGTGTGTGGAGGGGCAAAAATAAACAAGACAAAAGCAGGAGGTCATGAAGCTCTAAGACCGACTTTCGCTGATGTTTTCTGTTACCCCTACAGAACTTGAACTTTCCTGGGTGGAGGGGCTGGAAAGTAGGAATGGGACAGAAAACATAGACTGCTCAAAGTGGCCAATTCTTGTTATTTTTACCCCTTTCTAAGGTTGACTTCCAATTCCTACCTATAAAGCTGGCATTACAAAGGGCTAGAACTCACTTGTAAAGATGAACTAGAAATTAATTTGCTGTTCAGAAGGGCAGTATCTGAAATGGGGAGAAGGGACATGGAAGGTCTTACAGGGAGACCCAGCTCTGTGACCCGTTTTCCCACTGGGTGATGAAGCCTACTTGCTTTTCACATGTTCTGAAGTCATTCCCCAAAACGGAATGGGGTGTGCTTAAATGTGAGCTCCGCTGAGAAGAGATAGAAGTCCCTTGATCAAGTAGACCTCTCATTCTTTGTCATTGACTAGGAAGGGCGTGGCCTGTTTGTCTTGATACAGACCTCTTCTTACTCGTCCAATCAAAGTCATCCTTTAACCTAAGAAGGGAGGTGTTCAGAGAAAGGAAGCGAGCATGCTCCTGAGGTCTGGCTATGTGTGTACAGGAGCTAATAACATACTTCAGCACTTCACCCTACAAAGGACCTGCCAGGTAGGCATCGCTGTGCTGTTCGGTCGCTAAGTCATGTCCGGCTCTTTTCAACCCCAAGGTCCTTCACCATCTCATGGAGTTTGCTCAGACTCATGTCCGTAGAGTTGGTGATGCCATCCGACCATCTCATCTTCTGCCACCCTCTTCTCCTTTTGCCTTCAATCTTTCCCAGCAACAGGGTCTTCTCCAGTGAGTCAGCGCTTCACATCAGGAGGCCAAAGTACTGGAGTTTTCAGCTTCAGCATCAGTCCTTCCAATGAATATTCAGGACCGATTTCTTTAGGATTGACTGGTTTGATCTCCTTGCAGTCCAAGGGACTCTCAAGAGTCTTCTCCAGCACCACAATTTGAAAGCATCATTCTTTCACACTCAGCCTTCTTTATGGTCCAACTCTCACATCCGTACGTGACTATTAGAAAAACCACAGCTTTGACTAGACGGACCTTTGTAAGCAAAATGATATCTCTGCTTTTTAATACACTGTCTAGGTTTGTCAAGGCTTTTCTTCCAAAGAGCAAGCGTCTTTTAATTTCATGGCTGCAGTCCCCGTCCAGAGTGATTTTGGAGCCCAAGAAAATAAAGTCTGTGCCCGTTTCCACTTTTCCCCGCGCTAGGCATCTGTGCCCCAGTTTCACAGGCGAGGAGCCTGGGAATCAAGGGCTGCAGTAACGAGTCCAAGTTCACATAGATAGAAATGGGAAAACTTGGGAACTGAAGGCTGCCATCCACTTCAGAGTTATGTTCCACTGTAGGTCGTTCCCGCTGCTCTGGAATCTAAGATCCTTGAAAGCAGGACCATCTTGCATCACCAGGGTGCCACGGAGCTCCGGGACAGGAGGGCCGACCAGTAACCAGTAATAAACCTCTGATGCCCAGTGCTGCATCAGGTCACCTCCCCTGACAGCTTCGTAGACGTGCAATTCTGCCTTGTATTCACTTCCCACCCCAAGACGAGTCTTGATGGGTTTGTTCCCTTGACAAGTACATATTGTCTTAAAACTCAAAGTTCTCTTTCACGTTTTATCCTCGGGCCCCTTGGGAAAGGTCTCTCATTTCCCTGCTCAGGCAACCCGTTCAGGGAAATCGTACACAGGAAGGAGACTTGCTTGTTCACTGAACTGCCAACCACGTGAGCTACATGTGGAATTCACAGCCCAGGAAACCATCCAACCTGCTTACAAAGCATCAGCCGTGGAGGCTCGAAGAAAACCAGGGACAACATAATCCTCTTCTTGTACTCTCATTTACACCCTCACCATATTAATTTTCTTTGTTTCAACCTGAACTAAAGTCAAAGAAGGCTTCTTAGGCAGTGTTATTCACATGCATTAGACAACCCTAAAATGACAAAATGCTCTAATTCCATCCGCTGATAAAAGTAAATTTGACACCAACACTAAGCTGTTATTTTTCAAATAACAATGGTAACATTTAATTAGAATTTAACCTGGCTGCTTGCTTTCACTTAACAATGTACAGTACAGTTCCCTGGCCAAAGGAAAGATTGACATCCAGTGTAAACACTGCATTTTAAAAAGAGCTGCTCACTAGTCTAATTAGGCATAGTATCCTGCCATTAATTGCTAGCGTTTCAAGTGGCTTGAAGGGTCAGCTGGTCTTTAGTCTTTCTTATTAAGATTGCAGGTTAGATTAAGTCTTTGTGGGGCTATTGCTCTTGCCTATCCGTAGAGTCAAAGCTACGGTTTTTCCAGTAGTCACGTATGGATGTAAAGAGTTGGACCATAAAGACGGCTGAGTGCTAAAGAATTGATGCTTTCCAATTGGGGTGCTGGAGAAGATTCTTGAAAAGTCCCTTGGACTGCAAGGAGATCAAACCAGTCAATCCTCAAGAAAATCAACCCTGAATATTCATTGGAAGGACTGATGCTGAAGCTGAAACTCCAATACTTTCTGTCTGATGTGAAGAACTGACTCATTGGGAAAGCCCCTGATGCTGGGAAAGATTGAAGGCGGGAAGAGAAGGGGACGATGGAAGATGAGATAGTTGGATGGCATCACCGACTCAATGGATCTGAGTTTGAGGAAACTCCAGAGATAGTGAAAGACAGGGAAGCCTGTGTGTGTGCTGCAGTTCATGGGGGTCACAAAGAACCAGACACAACTTAGTGACTGAACAACAACAGAACTGTCTCCTAGTGTGTAGAGGTGATGGGGCCTTTACAGAGATTTGTGACGTATTGATAGGGGACGAGTCCTTTTTGGTCTAAACAGTTGTTTTTCATATGTGTGTTGTCATCTGTCCGCAGGAGGATCGTGCTTTTAAAATGCTGCAAACTCCGTCATGTTTAGGAAGGGTCTACAGTAAGTCTAGTACATACGAACTCTCAAGTCATGAGCTTTCAAAGATACAGACGTGCTCTCCATATGACAGGCATGAGTGAAATCACAGCTGACCCTCCGTCTCCCTTTATCCCTACCATCTCCCACCTCCTCTCCCTCCTCCAGGCAGTAACCCTTCTTGCCTGTTCACTCGATGCCAGCCCCTGGGTACCAGCTCTTGTACTGCACTACTGAACTTTTCAAGGTACTGTGCGGTAAGATTAAAAGCATTTTCTTTATTTTTGTGTGCTTGCTCTTTATGTATCATTTGTATAAAAAGTGTTATAGCCCCGTTACAGTACAGTTCTATATAGCCGATTGTGTTAGTTGGGTTCCTAGGCTACCTCTGTTGGACTTATATGAATGAGCTCTCGGAAGGAAACCCATTCGTGGGGGTGGGGGGGGGTGGGGGCGGGGGGGGGGCTACTTACTGGGCTTGTCTTTGTAACCTGACTTTCCACTTCAGTGAAGAAAGTTCGCAAGAGGAATCCAGAGGAGAAAGGGTGAGCGGAGAGGAGGAAGGAAGGGGGAGGGAGAAAGGGGTTGGAATGAACAGCAGCGAGTCTCCAGTGCCCGAGGTTATGTATCGATCTTAGGCCTACTCAGAAAGCGGAGCAGAGGCCCGGCGAGAAAAAGAGAATCAGAACCAGTTTCACGGGCTGGTTTTCCTACTCCAGTTTTCTCATCTGTTGCTGAGGCCTGCCCCCTTGTGGACATTCTTCCCATCGCTTGGATTTTCAGAAACGGAAAGGCCCACCTTGGAAAACGTTTTCAGTTTTCAGAGCGTCCCCATTGCCTGCAAGATAAAACTCACTAAACAAAGATCCTTCGGGATCCAGTCCCTGCCAAGACAGCCTCCTCTCCGTGTCCGCCCCCACCAGCCTTCATAGTTCCCCAATAACAGCTGTGATCAGAGACCAACCCTGGGATCAGATCAGAGTTCAAACTCCAGTCTTCCTTTTCTCCTCAGCTGTGTGACTCTGGGTAAGTCACCTAACCTCTCTGAGCTTGTTCCTCATCTGTAAAATGGCACAATAATAGCACCTACCTCCTGGAGCTGTTGTAGGGCTAAATGCCATAAAGCGTGGAAACTGTCGTACAAAGGTCACACACCCCAGTGAACTTTAGCTGCTTTCTCTGTGCTGTGTGCTAAGTCATTCCATTGTGTTCGATTCTTTGGGACCCCATGGACTGTAGCCAGCCAGGCTCCTCTGTCCATGGAATTTCCCAGGTGAGAATACTTGAGTGGGTTGCCATGCCCTCCTCCAGGTGATCTTTCTGACCCAGGGATTAAACCCGTGTCTCTTACATCTGCATTGGCAGGCGGCTTCTTTACCACTAGCACCACCTGGGAAGCCCTGTCTGTAAATTCATTCTTTCTGCCTCTAACGTTTAGTCACTGAGTCATGTCCAACTCTTGTGACCCCATGGACAGAGGAGCCTGACAGGCTACAGTCCATGGGATTCTCCAGGCAACAATATTGCAGTGGTTGCCATTTCCTTCTCCAGGGCATCTGCCTCTAAACCATTCATTTAGTAAGAATATTTTTTATGAACTACACAGATGACAAATAAAGCAGTCTTTAAAGACCTATAGTCAAGTGGAAGAGAAAGAAACATAAATAATCATGATATTTTTGATTTTGGCAAAGGCAGTGGTAGAGTTCAGGGTAGTTTTGCGTCCTTAGCTCAGTCATGTCCTACTCTTTGTGACCCCATGGACTGTAGCCCATCAGGCTACTCTGGCCATGGGATTCTCCAGGCAAGAATACTGGAGTGGGTTGCCATTCTCTTCTCCAGGGGATCTTCCCGACCCAGAGATTGAACCCGAGTCTCCTGTATTGCAGGTATGTTCTTTACCATCTGAGCCTTGAGGGATTTTGAGTTCCTGCAAAAAAGCAAAATTAGGCCCTTAGAGTGTTGACCCCCTCACTCTCCCAGGCTTGTGCGCCTGCAAGCACCCAGTACATCTCTGCAGGCATCTTGAGCCCCGAGGTCAGGCAAGCCCAGAGGCAGGAAGCAAAATTAGCCGGACAACTGAGGAAGTGTGGGCAACTTGCACCTGCCCAGAGCTGGTGGCCCAGGAATGGCTGGAACAAATAAGGGCAGGCAGGACTCAGAGAACTGATGCTTTAGAACTTGGTGCTAGAGAACACTCTCGAGAGTCCCTTGGACAGCAAGGAGATCAAACTAGTCCATCCTAAAGGAAATCCACCCTGAATATTCATTGGAAGAACTGATACTGAGGCTGAAGCCCCAATACTTTGGCCACCTGATGCAAACAGTCAACTCGCCAGAAAAGACCTTAAGGCTGGGAAAAATTGAAGGCAGAAGAAGAGGGCGACAGAGGATGAGATGGTTGGATGGCGTCACCAATGCAACAGACATGAACTTGGGCCAACTACAGGAGATGGTGAGGGACAGGGAAGCCTGGCGTGCTGCAGACCATGGAGTCTCAATGAGTCATGCATGAGTTGGCAACTGAACACCAGCAGGATGCAAGGCTGGGCACAAGAGGTGTCTGATGCTGGCCCAGGAGATCATAGGAGTGGAGGACAGACCCTTAACACAGCTCAGCCTTTGGGAGAGGAGCAAGCGTCTTTTAATTGCATGGCTGCCGTCACCATCCACAGTGATTTTGGAGCCCAAGAAAATGAAGTCCGTCCCTGCTTCCATAGGGGTAGAGCCCTTGTGATGGGGGTTAGTGCCCTTATCAGAGAGGCCCCCACAGAGCTCCCTAGCCCCTCCTGCCATGTGAAGACACACTGAGAGGTCTGGGACCCACAGGAGGGCCCTCCTCAGGCCTATTGGCACTCTGATTCAACTTTCCTCCAGTCTCAGGCTCTGGGAGATAAAGTTTTGTCATTTGTAAGCCCTCCCGTCTCAGCAGCAAGAATGGACTAAGACGGGGATGGATGCTGAGTTCTGACATAACACGTTCAAGCTCCCTCTGGGCACTGCAATGGAAAGGGTCAATAAGCAGATAGGAACCGGAGTCTAGTAATTGGGGAAGCTTCAGCACTGGAATACGGAGGTTGAATGGAACCCGGCAAGTCCGTTTTTCTGTTGATGCCGCGGGTGAGAACATGATACCTCCTGCGTGCCTGCAGTGGTGTGGGGCCCTCGAGGGCCTGGGAAGTCCCTGCCAGAGTCCTTGCACACCACCCCCAGCTGTGATGGAGCAGAGGATGGAGGGAGAGATGCGCTACTGACGAGCTGAGGCTCGTCCCTTCCCTTCTCTGTGAGAGACAGGAGCCAAGACACACACTCGCTGGGCAAGCCAGAGGCAGGCCATGTGGGAAGGGGCCAACTGCAAGGCCTCTTGGGAAGGACACGGCCCAGGAGAAGTGGCCTGGCGGGACTAAGGAGCCCAGCACAGAAAGGCACCGTGGCATCAGAAGGCGGTGACTATGGCTGTTTCTTCCCTGGTGGCTCAGATCGTGAAGAATCCGCCTGCAGTGCAGGAGACCCAGGTTCGATCCCTGGGTTGGGAAGATCCCCTGGAGGAGGGCGTGGCAACCCCCTCCAGTACTCTTGCCTGGAGAATCCCATGGACAGAGGAGCCTGGCGGGCTCCAGTCCCTGGGGTCGCAAAGAGTCGGACACGACTGGGCAACTGACCCTTTCACTTTCCTTTCACTTTCATGGCAGCCTAGTGGCCGAGGGTTACACCTGTGGGAGGAAAAAACTATATTAAGGGTTGCTGGTTGGAGGCAGTGGATGGAAGACTCCAGCTGAGATGCCCCCAATGAAATAATTAGCCTGTAAAACTGCCATTTCCAGACAGCACCTGTGGCTGAATATACCTGCATCAGCCCAGCACAACCTCCTGGTCCTGCATTCTTCCTGGAACCAACTTACCAGCAGTCTCAGAGGTTGACACGCCAGCCCCAAGCAAGCCCCCAGATGAGTGTAGCCCCAGACGACATCTGACAGCAACTTCAGGAAGACCCTGAGCCAGGACCCCCAATTAGCCACCCCCAAAACAGAAACTGAGGAGGATAAGGAATAATGGTCTTCTAATCCACTGTTTGTTACTCATCAGCGGACAACTTATTAGTGGCTCCACCCACAACTATGATTCAGAACGGAGAAGAGCTCCAGGAATGCGCTTTTAACAAACTCGCAAGATGATCCTTCTGATGACTAAAGTCAGAGGAAGAACGGGACCAGAGCATGGTCTCTGGGGTCCTGACATTTGGTGCCTCTATGTTCAATGCCTCCACGAAGCTCACAGCACCCAGGTGCAACAGGTAATTTTGTTGTTCAGTCGCTAAGTCGTGTCCGACTCTTTGCAGCACGCCAGGCTTCCCTGTCCATCACCATCTCCAGGAGTTTGCTCAGATTCATGTCTGTTGAGTCAGTGATGCCATCCAACCATCTCATCCTCTGTCATCCCCTTTTCCTCCTGCCTTCAATCTTTCTCAACATCAAGGTCTTTTCTAATGAGTCAGCTCTTCGCATCAGGTGGCCAAAGTATTGGAGTTTCAGCTTCAGCATCAGTCCTTCCAATGAATATTCAGGACTGATTTCCTTTAGGATGGACTGGTTGGATCTCCTTGCAGTCCAAAGGATTCTCAAGAGTCTTCTCCAGCACCTCAGTTCAAAAGCATCATTTCTTTGGTGCTCAGCCTTCTTTATGGTCCAACTCTCACATCCATACATGACCACTGGAAAAACCATAGCTTTGACTATAAGGACCTTTGCCAGCAAAGTAATGTCTCTGCTTTTTAATATGCTGTCTAGGTTTGTCATAGCTTTTCTTCCAAGGAGCAAGTGTCTTTTAATTTCATGGTTGTAATCACCATCTGCAGTGATTTTGGAGCCCAGAAAAATAAAGTCAGCCACTGTTTCCATCTATTTGGCATGAAGTGATTACTGCAACAGGCAAACATTGCTTTGGGGTCTTGGATTTTGTTTTTATTGAGATATAACTGACATGTAACATTGTGTCAGTTTATGGTGTAGAGCGTGGTGATTTGATACACTTATATGTAGCAATACAATGACCACCATAAAGCGTTCCATAAGGCTTCTATCACATCAGGTAATTATCATTTCTGTGAGGAGTACATTTCTTTTACAACTTTGAAGTATACAATACAGTATTGTCAACTATAATCCTTATCCTGTGCATTAAATCTCCAGAGCTTACTCATCTTCTCCTTGCAAGTTGTTCAGTTATGACTGTAGAATCTGAGTTTGATGGAGCTAGGCAGTGTTCTGGGGCAGCAGTTTCTAAGAGTCACTGCAACAGCTCTGGAGGAACTTGCGGATGAGCCATCACACTTGCAGCTAAGCTCACAGCACCACCACGTGGATGTTTTAAAATATACACTGTGTTGTTCAGTCTGTAAGTCGTGTCAGATGCTTCGTGACCCCATGGACTGTAGCAAGCCAGGCTTCCCTGTCCCTCACTATCTCCTGGAGTTTGCTCAGACTCACGTCCCTTGAGTCAGTCAGGCTATATAACCATCTCACTGTGTATAAAACGGATAACTAGTAAGAGCCGACTGTGGAGCCCAGGGAGATCCATACACTGTGGTGATCTATGTGGGAAGGAAATCCAAGGAAGGGCGGGTATGTGTGCATGTGGCTGGTTCACTTTGCGGTCCAGCAGAAGCAAATGCAACATTGTAAAGCAACTATACTCTAACTTAAAAAAACAAACTCTCATCTTAGTGGTTTCCTTTTCTACACCTGCAGCCACAGGCACCTAAAACCCACCGTCACCACTGAAATGCTGATTCTGAGCCAGTGTGTCTCTCTGCTGCCAACCCGCTTTGCTGTTGTTTAGTCACGAAGTCACGTCCGACTCTTTGTGACCCCATGGACTGCAGCCCACCAGGCCCCTCTGTCCATGGGATTCTCCAGGCAAGAATACTGGAGTGGGTAGCCATGCCCTCCTCCAGGGGATAAGGGAACCCAGGTCTCCTGCATTGGCAGGCGGGACAGTTAGTGGCCTCCTAAACTGCAAGCCCCTCTCCTCTGCCTCCTGAGAAGTCTGGTTTGGAAGGTCATGTAGGAAAACTGTGAATTCAGAGCAAACAATGCCAAAAAAGTGATGTGGGAAAAGTATTTTCAAAATGTTGAGTCAGCTTCTGCCCATGGGAATAAACTTGTTCAAAATCCACGGCTGATTCATGTCAATGTATGACAAAAACCACTACAATATTGTAAAGTAATTAGCCTCCAACTAATAAAAATAAATGGAAAAATAAATAAATAAATAAAAAGAAAATCATTCTGAGTGAAATTTTTATTAACAAAAGTCTGCTTCTCCACGACAGGTATTTTTCACATTCCATAAGGATATTCTCATATCAATAAGAACTGTTTGAAAATGTGATCTTTAAGAGTGGTATTAGATCTGTCCTTAGTATAACTAAGTTGTACCAGTTGTATGGCTTATTTGCAGGCTGCTGGGGTTTAGTGACCAAGAACACAAACTCTGTAGTCTGAATGCCTGCTCAAATGCTGGCTCTCACTACCTCCTGTGAACACTTGGGCAAGTAACTTCTCTCTATGCCTCATTCTTCTCAGCTGTAAAATGGACACAAACACAGGAGTTTCTTCAATAGAATTGCGAGGACTGGTTAATCCTTGTAAAGCTATAGGTAAAGAAAGTGTTTGATAACATTAGCTACAGTGATTACTGAACAATATTTCATTGTTGGTCTTTTGAGTTGTTTGAAAGATTGCAGAAATTAATATACTCGTTATAATTTCTTGTCCATTTTTTTGTTTGTTTTTTCCGGCTGTGCTGGGTCTAAGTCGCTGCTCAGGCCTTTCTCTGGCTTCAGTGTGCGGGCTTCTCACTGCGGTGACTTCTCTTGTTGCGACTCCTGGGCTCTAGAGCACAGACGCAATAGTTGTGAGGGTTAGTTGCTCCGTGGGATGTGGGATCTTCCCGTACCAGGGATCAAACCCGAGTCTCCTATATTGGCAGGTAGATTGTTTGCCACCGAGACAGCAGGGAAGCCTTCCTTTTTTTTATCTTATTGAAGTATAGTTGATCTACAATGTTGTGTTAATTTCTGCTGTTACAGCAAAATGATTCAGTTATATACATGTGTGTGTGTGTATTCTCTTCCATTATGGTTTATCACAGGATATTGAATATAGTTCCCTCTGCTATACGGTAGTACCTTGTTGCTTATTCATTCTATCTTGTTTCTGATTATTTCACAGAATCTAAGATTCGGGGTTACAAGATCAAACGCTATAAAGTCTTAAGAATACTGATAGAGATTCAATGACGCTCCTAAAAACTCCTATATCCTGCCCCCCATAAGCAGGACTGGAAAACACACACCAGCAAACACATTGAAAATAGTTGCTGGTTTGTATCAGGGAGGAAGAGATTTTCCTCCATCCTTCTAGGTTCTTCTGGCTGATCTAAAAATTAAATTGACATGAGACAGATTAATAGGAGAAAAGCAAATAAAAGTTTGCTGACACGTACACATGGGAGAGACCCAGGAAAATGGCCAAAATGGCAAAAGTCCTGACCTTAAATACCATCTTCAGCTAAAGACAAAAGAGGACGTTGTGGGTAGTAGTTTGGGACATGGAAGCGGGGAAAGACAATCCACGGGATCATGGAAAAGAATAAACAAATATTTGCTGGACCCTGCAGAGATGAGTGACACAGAGTGGACTCTGGTCTCTCCCCCACCACACCTGGCCCATATTCTTCTCAGATCTCTCTGGAGGTGGCTCTGTTCTCAGAACAAGCTCTTTATCTAGATTCTTTAGGCACCTAATTCTTCTTGTTGTTTTTCATCACTAAGACATGTCTGATTCTTTGCAACTCCATGGACTGCAGCACCCCAGGCTTCCCTGTCCTCCACTATCTCCCAGAGTTTGCTCAGATTCATGTCCACTGGCTTAATGATGCTATCTGTGCTCTGTCCTCCCATTCTCCTCCCGCCTTCAATCTTTCCCAGCATCAGAGTCTTTTCCAATGAGTCAGTTCTTCGTATCAGGTGGCCAAAGTATTGGAGCTTAGGCATCAGCACCAGTCCTTCCAACGGATATTCGGGACTGACTTCCTTTAGGATGGACTGGTTGGATCTCCTTAGGCTAAGGGAGAGGTCAAAAAAATGAAGTCCTAAATCTTCTTCTTAATCAGCCTAGGAGTTCCCAGGTGGCCCAGGGCTTAAGGCTCCGAGCTTCCAATACAGAGGGCGAGGGTTCAGTCCCTAGTCAGAGAACTGTGATCCCACATGCCACCAAAAAATATAAAAGCAAGAAACAATGTTCAAATGAAAAAAAAAAAAAAAAAAGATACTCAGCCTAAAACAACCCTCCTGCCAAAGAGATACCTGTTGAAGCGACAGATCTTGCTCCCTTACACTTAATGATCACTACCGCCATCTCGTTGATTCCGTTTGCATTTCTTCAATATCGAGTGAGGTGGGACATTTAAATTTCCTCTCAGTCAGATTTCTAGTCCAAACTACTTTATCCAGAGATGACATAGTTTGCAGAACATTTTGGAAAGAAATGCTCCCTGAAGATGAACCTCATATCCCGTGCTCTGTGACAACCGAGAGGGGCAGGATGGGGTGGGAGGCGGGAAGGAGATTCAAGAGGGAGGGGACGTGTGTATACCTATGGCTGATGCATGTGGGTGTATGGCAGACACCAACACAGCATTGTAAAGCAATTATCCTCCAATTAAAAATAAACGTATTTTTTAACTTAGGAATTCTCCCTGAAAATGGAGTAAATATATCTTTGGGACACTGAGGCAGAGGGAAGAAAGGGACTTAGGAGTATTTCCCAGGACAGTCTCTCAGTGCTAAGAACATTCTAGAAACCCAGCAGGTTTCTACCCATAATCCCCTGCACTTAGCTTGTCTGGACCTCAGGATGGCAGATGCCTCTGACTGAGATGTGCTTCTCTTAGCCACCATGGTGCTTTGTCCTTCTTTCTTTCTCCCTAGAATGCCCCAAGTAGTATTTATTTTAACCATATAAAAAGTCAGAGGCATCACTTTGCTGACAAAGGTCCATCTAGTCAAAGCTGTGGTTTTTGCAGTAGTCAGAGTTGGACCATAAAGAAGGCCGAGCACCAAAGAACTGATGTTTTCAAATTGTGGCATTGGAGAAGACTCTTGAGAGTCCCTTGGACAGCAAGGAGATCAAACCAGTCAATTCTAGAGGAAATCAACTCTGAATATTCATTGGAAGGACTGATGCTGAAGCTGAAGTTCCAATACTCTGGCCACCTAATGCGAAATGCTGGCTCATTGGAAAAGACTCTGATGCTGGGAAAGATGGAGGGCAGAAGGAGAACGGGGTGGCAGAGGATGAGATGGTTGGATGGCATCATGGACTCGGTGGACATGAATCTGAGCCAACTCCAGGAGGTAGTGAAGGACAGGGAAGCCTGGCGTGCTGCAGTCCACGGGGTCACAAAGAGTCGGACATGACTGAGCGACTGAACTTAACAAAGTGGTAATGTCACAGTAAAATTGATCTACGGGGAAACCATTAGACTCAATCTGGATTATGTTCCACCAACGGAAACCCGGAATCAGAGCCTTCCTAGCCATTTTCCCAAGCCTCCGGATCAGCTCTTGACTCCACGGTAGACGAAGCACCAGCCTTCATGTTTTCCTTAGACAGGATGCTTTAGCCTTTCCCTTTCCTGGGGTTTTAAACAGCTGCGACTTGAACAAGCTTGGAGCAGCAGCTGGCTCTCCCAGACTCTCAGCTGAGCCACCTGCCACGGACCATGGTCACACTGGGAAGGCCTCGCTCCAGCCCCTGGTCACTCAGCCGCACTGATCCAGCCCCTCATGCGTGTCTGGAAGGGTGAGTGATGACACTGTCACCACCTCACTACAGTAAGTGGACATTGTGAACTTGAGCGCCAGTGACCGTGGGGCACATTAAAACTGCAGACGTCAAAGCAGACTCTTTCCTGAAATAGGCCCGCTACTTCCCCCTGAAATATGGTGCTTGCACGCTAAGTCGCTTCAGTTGTGTCTGACTCTTTGCGACCCCATGGACTGTAGCCCACCAGGCTCCTCTGTCCATGGGATTGTCCAGCCAAGAAGACTGGAGTGGGTCGCCATTTCCTTCTCCAGAAATATGGTCATAAGAGTAAATAATCATGTTCTATTTCACTGGCTAGGAGCTTCCTTCATGGCTCAGTGGTAAAGACCCCGCCTGCCAATGCAGGAGATGTAAGAGACGTGGGTTTGATCCCTGGGCTGGGAAGATCCCCTGGAGGAGGGCATGGTAACCCACTGTAGTATTCATGCCTGGAGAATTCCATGGACAGAGAAACCCGTTGGGCTACAGTCCATGCGGTCGCAAACAGTCGGACACGAAGCAACTTAACATGACAGGCAGCATACAGTCCTCTAACCAGAGCATCACACAAGCAACACGGGCCGGGGGATCTGCAGACACCTGCCTGCATCACCTGCTCGCATCTCGTCCTGGGAGCACACAGGTTAGCTCACTGCTCCAAGCCAGCCTTCCGTCTGCTCGTTCATTTCCTAAACAACTGAAGATGTGTTTACCTGCATCAATAGCTCAGCTGTGTCCGACTCTTTGCAACTCCATGGACTAGAGCCCACCAGGCTGCTCTGTCCATGGAATTCTCTAGGCACAAGAATACTGGAGGGGGTTGCCATTCCCTTCTCCAGAACACCAAGGATGGGGAGAAACAAGATGGCAAACAGTGCTTTTAGGGTTCAGGGGAATCTGACGTTCATGCCTCCTCTCCTCTACCTTCTGAACCGTCAGGAACAGGCAACAGGAGACAAAAATGCCAGGGTGATACAAGTCAGCTCCTTGAGGGCCTGGGAGGGACGGCAAGGGGGCGGGAGACACACATTGCCCAAAAGCCACGTGGGGTCCTGGCCCCTGGTCCATCCGGGCGGCTGGTCACTCTTCATGCCCAGCCTCTCCAGTCAGGTGAGTCGCTTGTCCTCCTCGTCCTGGGGTGAGGACCTGAAGAGACGGAAAGGCAGGTTCCTGTGAAAACCGCCCCTGGTTGTGGACCCCCTTAAAGATACATGAGGAAGAGTGGCCAGGATGCTGACCTCTGAGCTGGTGAGAGCCCATCAGGGACTAAGCAGAAGCCTTCCTCTGGAGCGTGGCCAGAAATGAGCACCTGGGGCCAGGGACCTTCTGGTGGGCTCTGGTGAAGGCGAACGGAAAATGCCCTCAAGGAGGCTGCAAATCATACGTCTCAGGTCAGCTCCCCAGAAAAGACTTCAGCCAAAAAGTACAGCTGAGAGCAAAGCAGAGCCAAATGCCTGGTAGACTTTGCCAGATCCTGGTCAAGAATAACGTGTAGGAGATACCAGTTCTTTTCAGTTCAGTCACTCAGTCATGTCCGAATCTTTGCGACCCCTTGAACCGCAGCACGCCAGGCCTTCCTGTCTGAGACCAACTTCTGGAGTCCACCCAAACCCACGCCCATCGAGTTGGTGATGCCATCCAACCATCTCATCCTCTGTCATCCCCTTCTCCTCCTGCCCTCAATCTTTCCCAGCATCAGGGTCTTTTCAAATGAGTCAGCTCTTTGCATCAGGTGGCCAAAGTATTGGAGTTTCAGCTTCAGCATCAGTCTTTCCAATGAACACCCAGGAGTGATCTCCTTTATGATGGACTGTTTGGATCTCCTTGCAGTCCAAGGGACTCAAGAGTCTTCTCCAACACCACACTTCAAAAACATCAATTCTTCGGTGCTCAGCTTTCTTTACAGTCCAACTCTCACATCCATACATGACCACTGGAAAAACCATAGCCTTGACTAGATGGACCTTTGTTGATAAAGTAATGTCTCTGCTTTTTAATATGCTGTCTAGGTTGGTCATAACTTTCCTTCCAAGGAGTAAGTGTCTTTTAATTTCATGGCTGTAATCACCATCTGCAGTGATCTTAGAGCCCCCCAAAAATAGTCAGCCACTGTTTCCAATGTTTCCCCATCTATTTGCCATGAAGTGATGGGACCGGATGCCATGATCTTAGTTTTCTGAATGTTGAGCTTTAAGCCAACTTTTTCACTCTCCTCTTTCACTTGCATCAAGAAGCTTTTTAGCTCTTCTTCACTTTCTGCCATAAGGGTGGTGTCATCTGCATATCTGAGGTTATCGATATTTCTCCCAGCAATCTTGATTCCAGCTTGTGCTTCCTCCAGCCCAGCGTTTCTCATGATGTACTCTGCATATAAGTTAAATAAGCAGGGTGACAATATACAGCCTTGACGTATTCCTTTTCCTATTTGGAACCAGTCTGTTGTTCCATGTCCAGTTCTAACTATTGCTTCCTGAACTGCATACAGATTTCTCTGGAGGCAGGTCAGGTGGTCTGGTATTCCCATCTCTTTCAGAATTTCCCACAGTTTGTTGTGATCCACAGTCAAAGGCTTTGGCATAGTCAATATAGCAGAAATAGAGAAACTCCAGCAAACTACCTAAACTGAGTTAGGGACTTCCCTGGCAGTCCAGTGGTTAAGACTCCATCTGCCAATGTGGGGGACGTGGGTTCGATCCCTGGTCGGAGAACTAAGATTCCACATGCCGCAGGGCAGCTAAGCCCGAGCACCACGACTCCCGAGCCCGTGAGCACTAGAGCCTGTGCTCCGCAACTGAAGAGCCGTGTGCCAGTGACAGATCCTGCACGTCACAACGAACACACGATGCAGCTAAAAATAAAACCAAACAAACATTTTAAAAAGTAAACTGAGACAGAGGTGATTACACACTCGTTCCCTCTCTTCCCTGCTCTCTGACGTGGAAGTGCTAGTCGCCCAGTCGTCTGACTCTTTGTGACCCCATGGACTGCAGCCCACCAGGCTCCTCTGTCCATGGGATTCTCCAGGCAAGAATACTGGAGGGGGTTGCCATGCCCTTCTCCAGCGGATCTTCCCGACCCAGCGACTGAACCCAAGTCTCCCTCGCTGCAGGCAGATTCTCTAGTGTCTGAGCCACCAGGGACGCCCTCTCTGAAGCTTGCTGGGATCTCTGAACCCCCACTGCGCCACTGAAAGCGCTTGCCTGCGTCATCCGGGATCTCCCCACCGCTGAGTCCAATGGTCGGTTTCTAGGCGTCGTCTTCCTTAACGTCTCAGCAGCATCTGGCCCGACTGTGCTTTCTTTCCTCCTCAACACGATTTCTTCACTTTCCTCCTGAGACAGCACACTCCGCCGACTGGTTGTCCTTCCAGTGCCCTTTGCTGAGTTTTCGTCTTTTTCCCAGTCTTAGAGAGCTCAGTCCATGGTCATCTTTCTCTTCTCTGCACACATTTTATGTTTTGCTAGTGTCTTAGTTCAGGTGGCTATAACAAAGTACCACGGATGGGGTGGCTTATAAACGACAGAAACTTGTTCTGGAGGTTCTGGGAGCCGGAAGCCTGGGACCTGGTGGCCGGCATGTCGGGTCCTGGTGTGGACCCGCCTTTCGGCTGCAACGGCCAGCTTCTCGTCGTGTCCACCCGTGGTGCAGATCAGAGCAGACGGAAGTGAGGTGTCCAGGACTCTCGTAAGGACACTAATCCCGTTCGTGACGGCTCCCCCCTACGACTTCATCTCATCCTAATTAGAGCAGCTTGTTGGTCTAGGGGTATGGTTCTTGCAAGAACTGGGCTCATAAAATCATCTCCCGAGGACACAAATATGTGTCTGAGCACACATGGTGGGTGCACCTTGAAAACAGGCTAAGTAAAATACACGTGCGTGCACAGTCGTGTCTGACTCGTTGGATCCCATGGACGATATAGCCTGCCAGGCTCCTCTGCCCATGGACACTTCCAGGCAAGAATACTGGAGTGGGTTGCCATTTTCTCCTCCAGGGGATCTTCCAACACAGGGGTCAAACCCATGTCTCCCACGTTTCCTACACTGGCGGGCAGATTCTTCATCCACTGAGCCACCTAGGAAGTAAAATTAGTCAGACACAGAAGTCTACATCATGCATGACTATGTTTACATTCTGAAACATCCGGAACAGGTAAATTCACGGAGACGGAGAGCAGACTGTTGGTGGCCAGGGGCTGGGGGCAGGGGGAAGACTGACTGCTTGGCGGCTAAGGAGCTGGATTTGGGGATGATGAACACGTTTGGGAGCTAGACAGAGGAGGTGGTTACAGAGCACTGTGAACATGCTAAACGCCACCAAATTTTTCACTTTCAAATGGCCAATTTTATGCTATGTGAATTTTACTTCAATGGAAAAAAAATGTCTTTAAAAGATTTAAAAGAGGACACACATGGTAAGAGGCTTTGTGAATAGCAGCCATCTGGTGACTGGGATTCCAGGCTCAGCTCTGATACTTTCTGACCATGAGGATGACAAGGCAGTGCTGTGGGCCTCAGTTTCGTCACCTGTAAAATGGGTTGGACCACACCACCAGTGCTCAGTCAGAGCAGCCCGTGTCAAGTCACACGGAGCACTGCTTCTGAACGCACGGACCACCCTTCACATTCTGGTACACCCAAGAGGGCATCGAGCCTCTTGCCGCTGTGCTGAGAACACTTATTTCAGGGTCTGAATCTAACTCCCTTTTCTAGAACATCGGGCTAAAGAGCACTGGGAGCCCACGATTCTAGCGCATTCACCTATGACCGTTTATAAGATGCGTTTGATGAGAGAAGACAATACCATACATGAAGTGCATTTATTAGGAAGATAAATGCCACACCGTTACAAGTAGTTCCCTTGGGCACTTGGCAACTTCACAGAAAAAAGACACCTTGACAGAGTCCACAGGATTTTGCTTATAACATAGAAGGAGTTTTAAGGCAGATGAATTCGAGGCCACGAAAACTACATCTGTGATACAGGCACAACATTCAGAAATGACTCAGGCTCCAAACGTCCCTGTTCCCAACACATCCCTGTCAATAGCTACTGTCAGGGACTCAGACGCAGAGTCTCAAAAGCAATTCAATACGACACCGATGCAGAGGGGGTCGTCCCGAGACCTCCCCAAATCACGTGGTTAACACTGACCCACAGTGCTGTGTGTAAGCCTCACAGGCTTTTATTTCACACAAACTTGGACACTGTCCTAGGAGAACAAATGCACATCAGGCGAGAGGAAAACAGGACTCAGAATCACGTCCCACAAACAGGATTACAGAACACGAGGGCTACACTGGGCCACGCGGATGGACTGATGACTCTCTGACAGACGGTGAAACGAGGCTTATAGAGATGCTGCGGTAAGCTCCGTCTTCCCCTCTGCGGTCACCACCTGGATTAGGCTTCCTGAGCTTGGCCGGTTTTTCTCTGTGATCCAGTCATGGAAGGTTCTAGGACAAAAAGAAGAAAAGCTTTACATTCTAAAAGCAAAAATCTGGACACAGGCTTGTACTCACATTAGGGGCTGAGCAGCAACTGTAAAAAAGCCTCCAAGGCCTCATGGACACACACCCAGGTCCCCAGTGATTCTAGGACTTCCCTGACTGCAGTTCCTGAGTGGTTAGCATTTGGCAAGGTTTTCGTTTGGCTATTTTCCTGCCTTGTTGGAACACAGTGATTTTATGTGATTAAAGATTTTCATGAGTTCATCCTAAGAGACATGGGCACCAGTCTGGCGTTCTGTGATGACCAGGAGGGATGCGGGGAGGGCAGGGAGGCTAGGGAGGGAGGGGATGATTTGCATTGTTGTTACGGCAGAAACCAACACAACATTGTAAAATGTTTTTAAATATATATTTAAATTTAAAAAATAGAATAAATGGAAAAGAATTAGAAAAAAAAGGGAGAGAGAGAGATGGGGAGAAAATTTTATACTTTGTTATATTACCTCTCAGAAATTTAAAAAGAAAGAGAAAAAATTATTTTCTTAACAAACATGGAGCATCCATGGAGCATCCACAGCTGTATCATGCAATGGAAAAAGATATTTTAAAAAAACAGACTACTGTAATAAAACACATTCGGTGCCAGGGTGGGGCATTTAATAATCAGCTCTGTGTAGGGAAGGGTGCTGGGTGCCTGGGGGGTTGCAGTTTGGTGTGTGTGTGTGTGTGTGTGTGTGATTATGTCTCTTAGTCCTGTCTGACTCTTTGTGACCCCAAGGACTACAGCCCGCCAGGTTCCTCTGTCTGTGGAATTCTCCAGGCAAGAATAATGGAGTGAGTAGTCATTCCCTTCAACAGGGCATCTTCCCGACCCAGAGAGGGAACCCAGGTCTCCCGCTTTGCAGGCAGATTCTTTACTGTCTGAGCCACCAGGCGAAGCCCTTTCACAATGTATATGAATATAAAAACTCAAACTCTATACCTTTCAATCTATATCATTTTTTGTTAGTTATATCTCAGTAAAATCTAGCAGTTGCAAAAAAAGAAAAACAAAAAAACAGGGAAAGAAAAAGGGTATAAGGAATTATTAAGGTTTAACAAGAGGCTGACAATTCTTATTTATTTATTTTTAATTTGGCCACATCATACAGCATGTTAGTACCCCTACCAGGAACTGACCCTGTGTCCCCTGCATTGGGAACACATAGTCTTAATCACTAGACTGCCAGGGAAGTCCTCTGGTCATTTTTAAAGCATTAACTCCTGCTGTGGGGAATACTGGCCCCTCTGACATCCCCCAGGTGGGACTGTGGCCCTTCCTTCACTGTAAAGTCCTCAGGAGCTCCTGAGGTCTTCAGTGCCGATGAGCAACCTGCTGGACCAGAGCTGGCCAGTCATTCGAGCTGTACAGGGAAGCCGTTGTTGTATTTCCAGTCACCAGTCATGCCCGACTCTTTGCGACCCCATGGACCGTAGCCCACCAGGCTCCTCTGTCCAAGGGGTTTCTCCAAGCAAGGATACTGGAGTGGGTTGCCATGTCCTCCTCCAGAGGCTCTTCCTGACCCAGGGATCGAACTCCCATCTCCTGAGTCTCCTGCATCGGCAGGCAGGTTCTTTACCACTGAGCCACTGAAGAAGCCCCTGCTACGAGCGTTTAGTAAGACCAGGGTTATGAAGTGCTCAAATGGCTTGGCGCATAGGTACTACATAAGTGCTTGTTCCAAACATAAATAAACATAAAACATCTAAGCAAAAGGCAACCTCAGACCAGAAGCACACACCCCAAGCTCTACAAACATCCTGTATGAACACAGCCGTCCAGGCAGCTCACCACTCACTCTGCTGGGCGAGGTGGTCCCTGCTCCACGTCTCCCTCCTCATCGTCCCCAGGCCCAGCACAGCCCCCGGCCCCAGTGGGATTCTCAGCGAACATGTGCTCAATACCCCCTTAAACAGAGGGGTCTGGGGGAGCTGAGATCCAGGTGAACACAAGTGAGCAGAAAGCACACCCTCTCCTGAGGTTCCAAAGCCACTCGTATTTACAAATGGGGGCCAAATATGATCTGGGGGACAAAGGACGCTTTTCTGAGGCTTGGCACTAATTCAGACACATGGGCCCAGAGGTCCCACCCAGGTCAGCGGCTCACTCCACGCAGCTGTGCTTGTTAACAGACAGAGCGAGCGTTCTGGGAGCCGGGCTCACCCAGCACTTCTCTGGGTCAGATGTGGGCTGAGAGTCTGGCCCACTCTACGATAGCTTACCCTCCTAATAGTCATTATGGGCCCCCATTGTATAGACTGAGAAACTGAGGCCTAGAGGAGTTGAACCACGGTGGAGGGGGAGGCACCATCTACCCCTCCAGCCTGCGAGATTCACACTGAGGTGCGAGGCGCCCTTGGAGGTCAGGACCTCATGGAGCAGCTGGGTTGATAAGCCAGGAGAACCCGGGCCTGTCCTTTCACCCACAAGACGGAGGAACGGGGGCCGGGAGCTGCTGAGTCAGTGACGCAACTGCGATACTCACTCAACCAGGAACTCCAAGGGCGTCCAGGAGCTGAAGTCAGCCTCGGGCATCGACTTCCTGTTCACCGGGGTGTCCAGGGTGACCCTGCAGAGCGGAGACAAGCCTGTCATGTGTGTGTCCCCACACCCAGGAGCCCACGGCACCGAGGGTGACCGTGCTGACATGGACCGAGATACAGATGTTAAAATTAAATGTGTCCACTATTTCTTAATAAAGAGGGACAGAAAGACAGAAAATGAGAAAGACGCAGGCCAGGAAGACCCATCCCATCAGCCAGGCAACCATCCGGGAAAGCCCAGGATAATCCAAAAGCCGAACAAGTGTCGTCAGGGCCTTTGACGGGGGCCGAGGGGACAGCATGCACTCATCCCTGGTGTGGGGTGACTCCAGGACCCACATGAACCCTCAGCGGGGGTCAGGCATGGAGGGACCCCCAGCCACTTACGGGAGCAGGGCGACGGCCGCAGCCCCGGGCGGCAGGCCGCTGTTCTTCCCGGCCAGGCTCTGGCAGAGCTGGTGCACTGCGGCCTTGGCCATGCCGTAGCCGATCATCCCTGGGAAACGGGGAGAAAACATTTCAGTGACCACCGGCTGCCACCGGCATGTCCAAAGGGCACCAGGAGGTCCCAAGGAGGCCAGGAAGAGAGAACCAGGGACATCTATGGAAAGTGGTAAGGACACAACCTATTATTCACCTGGCACTTAACAGTTATCAGAGAAGCCACAAGGCCAATCCTAGTTCTATTGCTAAGGAAATGGAGGCTTGGACAGGCCCAGACTCACACACAGACACGTACTGAGGCCAGCAGAGAGGTGGAAAGCCAGGCAAGGGTTTTGAACCCTTCCATCCATAACAGCTTATGAGCAGCCAGCACACAACACTGGGTGCCCAGTGAGTTGGCAAAATCAAGCAGGAGTTTGAAATATAGGCTTTAGAGTCAGGCTGTGCAGCTCTTCCATTTACCACTACAGAAATCCCGGGCAGGTTCTCAAGACCTGTCTAACCCTCAGTCTTCCCATCTGTAAAATGGGGATAAAGTACTCAGTTCTAGGCTCAGAACAGGGTAGGACCTCCACACATGTTGCCCATCATATTAACATAAGTGCTGTGCCCTGGAGTCCAGCTCCCATTAAAGGACACCATTTGAATCATATGAGACTGCTCACACGTGGAATCTAAAAAAAAAGTACTGGGTTGGCCAAAAAGGGCCCTCAGGTTTTTCTGTAAAATGTTATGGAAAAAAACCTGAACGAACTTTGTGGCCAACCCAATACAAATAAACATATTTACAAAACAGAAATAGACACAGATGCAGAAAATAAACTTATGGTTACGAAGGGAGGGAAGTGGGGGTGGGATACATTGGGAGATGGGGATGAACCCGTACACACTACTGTATATAAAAGAGAAGACTAAGAAGGGCCCACTGCACGGCACAGAGAACACGACTCGTTCCTCTGTAACGGCCCACACGGGAGCGGAGTCTGAGGAAGAGTGGCTGTGTGTACAGACAAATAACTGATTCACTTTACTGTACAGCAGAAACTAACACAACACTGCAAATCAACCAGACTCCAAAAAAATTAATTAAAAAACAAACTATGCTATTTGAGCAATCGCAACATACGTGTACACATGCTTCCTATCAGCCTTCCTTTCCTCCCACCAGTCAGCGAAGGCTTGCTGATAGAAGCAAGGCATGCCTTTCTTTTTATTTAATTGAAGTATAGTTGATTTATAATGTGTTAATTTCCGCTGTGAAGCAAAGTGATTCATATACATATACACATACATGGTGGTGGTTTAGTGGCTGTCACGGCCAACTCTTGTGACCCCATGGGCTGCAGCCCATCAGGCTCATCTGTCCATGGGATTTCCCAGGCAAGAATAGTGGAGTGGGTTGCCATTCCCTTCTCCGGGGATCTTCCCAACCCAGGGCTCCTGCATTGCAGGTGGATTCTTTACCAACTGAGCTGCCAGGGAAGCCCCATATATACATATATACGTTCTTTTTTAACATCCTCTTCCACTAGGGTTTATCACAGGATACTGACTAGTTCCCTGTGTGACACAGTATGATCCTGTTGCTTACTCAGTCTATATGTAACAGCCTTATCAGGACAGGACTCCGTCTGTCCCACAGACACACGGCAGGCGAGCTCTCTCGTCTCAGAAGCACCCCACAGCACCCAGCTGTAGGTGCATTAAATGCAGCCATCACAGCAACAAAGAACGGCTCATTGCTGCCAAGACCCCTCCGCCTTCAGAAAACCACTACTTCCAAAGGTCGGCCACTCCCTAAAAACCCCAGCAGGTCGGCTGTTTAAAGTATAACAGCTCAACAGGCATCAGCATCTGGTGGGAGGTGGGACTCACAGCCCAGCGGAGCAGCCAATAGCTGAACTGCTTCCACAGTGACTCAAATTGCAAAAGAGGGTCAAGGTCTTAAAAAGCTATTTAGAAACACAAGAAGACTATTTCACCATGCCTGGCTTTTCTTGGCTTCGTTGGGGGCAGAAGGCCGACCGTGGCATGAAGATCTAACAAGCTCTGCGGCAATTAAAACAAACCAGTGGAGGGGATGGGACAAGTTGGGAGACTGGGATTGACACTGCAGACACACTACTATGTATAAAATAGACAGAGAATAGAGAACCTCCCGTACTGCTCAGGGAACTCTACTCAGGGTTCCGCGGTGACCTAAACAGGAAGAACTCCAAAAGAGAGGGGACGTGTGTCTACATATGGCTGAATCACTTTGCTGCCCAGTAGAAACCAACACAACACTGTAAGGCAACTATACTCCAATAAAAATTAAAACAAAGACATGAGTGAAAAGTCACCATCCCAACAGCTTTAAACAAACTAGCGCGCGGATTTCATCCCACCAGCCCCTGTCCCCCAGCACTCTCCCTTCTCCCAGGACTCTCTCTTCACCCCATTCAAACAGCATGAAAGCAAGGAATCAGGTGAGGAGAAGCAAGCAAGCAGCAGCCAGGAGCCCTAAAGGTTTAATCCCACAGGATTCTGTACAACGCTGGCGAGGATCATGTGCAAAATACGGGGAAAGCATGCACTTCATCAAGAAGATACATAAGTATCAAGTGATCAGTGCAGTCCCTAAAGACTGATTTCTAAACACAGCGCAGACCCTTATAGGGTACAGGAGAGAGATCACCATCTCTTTGGTACCGTTTATCCTCCAGTGGACTGTCCACAAATAAACAGCCTTGGACACAGGAGAGGGAGGGGTTTCTCAGTGACTTTTCATTTTTGAACACCTCTTCTTGGGGTTTCAAGGACTATTAAGCCCGTTCATCACCTGCTTTCATAGACTTCCCCAGATTTCTCTGGAGTCTGAATCAAAGAGAAAAGATTTCATGACTCAAATAAGTTTAACAATGTCTAACTAAAGAGCTAAAAGAGGAACAAACTTATCAACACCTGAAGGAGTAACGGATCAAAAAGAAACCTGGAGTACTGCTAACTCTCTGCAATACCTGTCTTAAACCATTACACCCATTAAGATGTTTACAAGTCCCAACCACCATGTAAAGGACATATTACCATTACTTCTCATTATACAAATGACAAAAATGAGGTTCAGAGAGGTTAAGTAATTTGCCAACTATCACACAGCGACTAAACGGCAAAACCACAATACGAAACCAACCCGTATGGTTCCAGATCCCATAGTGGTAACCAGTATCTGAAACTATAAGCAAAGAATGATACTGGTAAACCAAAAGCAAGGGTAGAAAGCTGTTTCATCCTTCAGGAAAATTAGTGTTTCAGTCCTAGGGTTTTCTCTTTTCAATGTCGAGGTATTATTCATTTCTGTATTTACTCTCTAGAGTCTCTGATTTTAATGAAAATCAGATCTCAGCCAGACTACCACTGAACATTTACACAGTGTGAATTACTGCAAGAGCCATGGATTTATAAGATCACTTTCTCTGTGAAACCTAATAAAATGAGTGGCAAAAAAATTACTAATTTGTAAAAGCCTCACAGTTCAGTTCACTACATGAAAACTGAAAAAGATGCTTAAGGTTTCTACCACTTACTAAAGAGGTTCAAAAACACTCCCCGTCTTTTTTTTTTAACGAGTTTAATTTAGGTAGTGGAGACAGTTTCTGGCTCCCTAAACCATGTCCCCTACTCCCTGCTTAAATTTCTTTATTCCGATCCCAAAGGGAGAGTGAATTGTGCCAGATGGTGAAGTCTTAATCATTCCCTGCCCGCACCTCAGTAAAAGTGTTAGCCACTCAGTCTTATCTGAATTCTCCAGGCAAGAACACTGGAGTGGGTTGCCATTCCTTTCGCCAGGGGATCCTCCCGATCCAGAGATTGAACCTGGGTCTCCAGCACTGCAGGCGGATTCTTTACCACCTGAGCCACCAGGGAAAAGCCCATATTACGAGTTGAGAGCCTCTGCAACACCATCCATTCCCTGGGTGGACCCCAGACACACACACGAGACGAGGGGTTGTCAGAGGACAGTGGTCCTCGGCCAGCATGACCATGAGGACAATGCACATGAAAAGACGAGGAGCGCTT
Source organism: Dama dama (assembly GCF_033118175.1). Taxonomy (NCBI): domain Eukaryota; kingdom Metazoa; phylum Chordata; class Mammalia; order Artiodactyla; family Cervidae; genus Dama; species Dama dama. The sequence continues at coordinate 4,833,877 of NC_083686.1, read as the reverse complement.
CCCCTAAAAAGATGGAGGCCTAAAAGGAAGCGAGATCCACCCAACTGCAAACAGCCCTGGAGGGCAAACAGCTCTAATATTCCCCCTCCCAGGGAAGCGCTCAGCAGTCCAGCGAGCAAGAAAGTGTGAGCGTTCCCATTTCACAGACGGGGAAACAGAGGCTCACCAGGCGTCCCATCCAGGGCGGCCCTGGCCCCCGCCAAGGTCAGGAGGCCTCCTTCCTTGAGGTGCTTGGTGGCCAGGTGGCTGGAGATGGTGGATGTCCACACGCTCTGCTTCCACATCAGGTCACAGTTTTTAAAGAGTGCTGAGCAAAGAAACACACGAGGTCAGCATTCACAGGGAAGAAACTGAAGGGTGAGCTTAACCCCCAGCACCCGACCCTCCAGGAAGCCCCCAGGGCCACTCTGGGTCTGCAGGGAGATCTAACACACACACACAGCCCAGGGCTTGTGCTCAGAGATGCAGGTTCAAATCCAGGCCACGCGGTCACCCAAGTCTCAGCCTCCTCATGTAAACTGGTTAGTGTCAGTCGCTCAGTCATGTCTGACTCTTTGCCACCCCACGGACTGTAGCCCACCAGGCTTCTCTGTCCATGGGATTCTCCAGGCAAGAATACTGGAGTGGGTTGCCATGCCCTTCTCCAGGGTATCTTCCTGACCCAGGGATCAAACCCGGGTCTCCTGCCTTGCAGGCAGATTCTTTACCGTCTGAGCCACCGGGGAAGCCAAACTGGTTAAACATCCACCAATAAATGGGGGCTGTTGACAGATACGTGGGACTGGCTTTAATTCAAACACTGCCCTACTTTATAAATGGCATTAGGGGCCTTCCCTGGTGGTCCAGTGATTAGAATTCCATGCTCTCACAGCCAAGGGTCTGGATTCGATCACTGGTCGGGGAACTAAGATCCCGCAAGCTGCGTGGTGTGGCCAAAAAAATAATTTTTAAAATTACAAAAATAAATAAAGGACATTAGATCTTTAATTAGAACCTATATGTCTAAGTCAAGTTTTATCTGTGATAAAAGATCTCAGGGACTATGATGACATAAAGAGGGCTTTCATGGAGTGACAAGTTTTTTATGGTTGAAAGTTTAATGCCAACTTTAAAGACTCTCTAAAAGAGAGCTGAAATAATAACCATCTCACACTTGTTTTAACCCTCTGACCTCGCCAGAGACATGAGGAGGAACTGGTAAGGGAGGTCACATCACCAGCTGATCCCCTTCCCCCCTCACAGGATACACAGAACCCAGTGCACCCATGACCCAGAGACAGAGCCCTCCTGATACAGGAGAGTCTGCAGTGGGTGATGACCAAGGAACTGCACTTCCCTGTTAAGAAGAACTAGGGGTAAAAAGGATGGACCCACAATTGTTACTTCCTGTTCCCAAAATACACAAAAGGCCATCAGGTGTTCTGCCAAGCTGATCCCCGACAAACTGACAACTTCACATTTAAGTGTGGTTCACAGAGAAGGAAAAGGAAACGGCACCCCCCGCCAGTATTCTTGCCTGGAGAATCCTGTGGACAGAGGAGGCTGGTGGGCTGAAGTCCACGGGGCTGCACACAGCTGGACATGACAGACACACACACATGCGTGCGCACACAGAAAATCAACTCCCTTTTAAATCACTTTGGCTGATAAATGTAGAAGGGATGATAGAATTGGAAAACTACCATTTTCCAAGCCCCAGTGGAACGACTGATTCAGGTAGAGATGATCAGTGGATGTTTATAACCACTAGTTTTGAGGAATTTGGGGTTCTCAAATTCCTCAAATTGGGAACAGGAGACTCATGCATGATGCCAAAGCACCATCCCATGGGTCACTTACTAATTACAAACAGAAAAATGTACTTTACGATGGAGATCTATCACCTTAATCCTGACCCAGCATCAGAGCTGGCATCACTCTGGATGGACGGTGGAGCAGGCCGTGGGATGTGGTGAGGACTCAAAGGGCTGCAGGGTGAAGTCCACATCACTCAGGAAGCATCCTCACCTTCATATTCACCTCCATCCTCACCTCAGCATATTTATCCTGAATCTAAGCAAGTCTCCAGGCCTACCTTCCAGTTCACAAGAAACACCAGGGACAGAAGAACAAGGTAAGTGATACCTTAAAGAAACAGTCTGACACATTCAGGGTGGGGGACATTCTACATGAAAACTGCCTTGGACCTGCCAAACCTATCACAGGAAAGAAAAAAAATTCTAGATTAAGTGACTCAAACAATAATACAATGCTGATTAGAATAAATCTAGGGAAAACAGCTATGGAACAGACTGAGGTAACTGGAACATGGGCTGGTACTATTAATCTTACAGAATTACTGGTAATTTTCTTAGGTATGAGAGCGGTATTACGCTAACGTGAGAGAATGGCCTAATCCCTGGAGACACATACTGAAGTACAGTCAAGTGTCAAAGCACTTTCAAATGATTAACAACAGCAGCAAAAATACACACACAGAGGACACGCATGCGAGAAAGCAGGAGGATGCGAGTGTGGCAAACATTCACAAGGGCTGAGCCTCGACGGGGGCATAAAGGAGTGCCCTGAATGGCTCTTTCCTTTTTTCTGTGTATTTGAAAATGCTCATGATAAAAAAATAGCAAATAAACTCACAGCTTCAGCAAAAGCTCAACTGTGAGTCCTTTTCATCTTCTGAACCATCTCTGCATTCCATTCACATTCCCCAATTCCCAGTACCGAGCCCTGAAAGACTGCGGTGGGAACAATGCTGACTTCATCCCGTCTCCTTGTTAATCTCAAGGCCCCTCTGCCCTAACTCCTCTGAGCATCCGTGCGTGCTAAGTCACTTCAGTCCTGTCTGACTCTGCCCCCTATGGACTGTACCCGCCAGACTCCTGCGTCCATGGGATTCTCCAGGCAGGCACACAGGAGTGGGTTGCCATTCCCTTCTCCAGGGGGCCTTTGTGACCCAGGGATCGAACCCCAGCCTCCCGCAGCTCCTGCAGTGCAGGTGGGTCCTTTATGCTGAGCCACCGGGGAAGCCCCCGACCCCCTTTATGGGAAGTTTTTTCTTTCTCTGTAAAACGGGGTATTGACCCCCACCTTACAGCGACTGGGAAGATTCCGGGCGGCAGACAGGAAAACGTCTGGCCTGGCACATGCTGCAGACCCGACCCATGCACCTGGACAGGGAGCAGCGCAGGGTGAATGATTAACCCAGAAAAGGACTCACACTTGGACTTGGCATTGCCCCCAGCCCATCCTCCAGCCACACAAAGGATCGCATCCACCTTCTCTGTACCCAGGAGCTTTCCCACCTCAGCCGTCACCTGAAACAGAGGGGCCAGAAAAGACACAGATTGTCAGGTAGACCTCAACAGGCTGACGTCTGACGTTGCTGTAGTCACCTCCATTGACCTTTCACTCCTTTTTAAGCCAGTTTACAGTACCTGGCAATGAACACTTTGAAAATCAGATGCAGGACCCATTTACAATGAACATTTTGGACAGCAAAGCCTGACTGCATTTCAGCATGATTTTTATAAAGCAACCTAGAGTCTTCTGAATATTCTAAAGGGTGGAGACGTACACATTCCTGGGATAAAACAATAAATAAGAACAGCATGTATACTATCTATGGTGAAACAGATCACCAGCCCAGGTGGGATGCATGAGACAAGTGATCGGGCCTGGTGCACTGGGAAGACCCAGAGGAATCGGGTGGAGAGGGAGGTGGGAGCGGGGATCGGGATGGGGAATACGTGTAAATCCATGGCTGATTCATATCAATGTATGACTAAATAAATAAATAAATAAATAAATAAAGACAATCAATATTTTTGAGACTTCAAAAAAAATAAAATAAAAAAAATAAAGTAGGAAAAGTTAAAAAAAAAATCACACACAAATTCATGAAGCGTTCCATATTTTTTAAAAAATCACCTAGGATTTCACTGCCTATAGCTAGATTTCTGGTATATTTCTTTCCAGAATTTCTTTGCCAATCACAGAATCATAAACTGAGATAATCAATTCTACTCTCCCTCCAATACAAACATCCCATTAACTGTAACTCCAAAAAAAAACCAAAGCCAAAGAGAAACTTTTTCCTTAAAAATAAAGCAATAAAAAATAATTCATGGCAAAATGTTGGTAAGCAATGAATACACAGGGGTTCATTTTAATTCTCTACTGCTGTTTGATTCAAATGTTTAAAGTGTTGAAAACATACACATGTCTTTTGTTACAGTTTATTAAAACAAAAATCTGAGAAGACACACAACCCTGGCCATCATCCATGAATCCTTTCCATATTTTTCTGGAACGGCTGAAAGGATCATAGCCTGTCAACAGCCTCGCTAAGATCAAGCTTCTAAAGAAGCAGCTTAACACAGGACAGTGGAATTCTCCCAGCAGTAACATTTCAGTCTCTGACAGCTTTCCCTAACAATTTCTGAGCCTCAGATCACTCTTTCAGGGGAACTGCCTGGCGGTCCAAGGGTTCAGACTCCACGCTTCCACTGCAGGGGGCATGAGTTTGATCCCTGGTTTGCGAACTAGGATTCCGCAAGCCACAGGTCATGGCCAGAAATAAATTACTCTTTCATGGAGATCAATCTGGCAATGGAAACCAACCTTTCCTCTCCTCTACATTCTATACCAAAATCTCTCAATTTAAGTAGATTCCTGACCGTCCCTTGGCAAGCACCTGACATAACCCTGGTTCAGCTTTTGAGATCTTCCTCCTGTTACCCTGGTTCCCTGGCTGCCTCTCCTTCATTTCTAAGCCGCATCCCATTGCCAACAGCAAGGTCCCATCTGCCAGGAGTTGCGTCATCTTCCCTGACCTCTGTACCCGAACACGACCTGCGCTCTACCTTTTAGGGAAGCACGGAGCCCAAGCAACAATGCTCCTGCTTGATTTGCCTTTTTTCAAAACCACCTATCTTTATAATAAAATTAAAATGAGGCATTTTAAAATTCCTCGCCCTAAATTCTTCTTTTTGCCTATCCAACAGTCTTCTATAGGTTTAATTTTTTTCTCACTTTTCACTTTCTGTCTGTAGTGAATTTTCAGCTTAAGAACCAATTTAAATATGCCTGTGTGTGTGCTCAGTCACTCAGCCACGTCCAACTCATTGCAACCCTACAGACTGTAGCCCACCAGGCTCCTGAGTCCATGGGATTCTCCAGGCAAGAATCCTGGGGTGAGTTGACATGCCCTCCTCCAGCGAATCTTCCGGACCTAGGGATTGAACATGCATATCAAGTCTCCTATATTGGCAGGTGGGTTCTTTACCACTAGCGCCACCTGGGAAGCCCTACTTTTATATATACTAAGGTTGAATTTCCTTCTTCTAGAGCGTTAGAATAAAAAACTGGATGTCATGTTGTTCGTCCAGACATTCCTGATTGAGTGACTAGGAGATGAGAAGGCGCAGGAGGGGGTTAAAGATGTTAAAAGCTAATAACGAAGGCATTTCCCAATCATTGTCCTAAAGATGCACCATATAGTCAAAGTCTCAGATGTGGACAATTTCACATTCAAAATGGGATGCAGACATCAGAAACCTGCAACTAAAGGAGCAGGAGAGACAGTGACTGCAGAGGACCACGTCTGGAGGAGCTGCAGCTGTCCATGCCCAGGGGCTCCCTTGCAAATGGTTTAAGTTTTCCTTGCTTTACTCACACGAAGCTATCCTGCTGAGAAGCAACTTTAACATGGAGTTAAGAACACAGGCACCACTCCCTACCACAGCCCAGGTTCAAATCCCGGCTCTGCCACCTACGACCTGGTTGAACAAATACCAGGGACTTCTGTACCCATTTCTAAAATGGAGATACAATGAGACACTTGGTTTTGGATGTGTTAAAGAGATTAAGCGACCTATTACAAATAAGACACTTCTTATGATGTCTAACATACAGTAAAGCCATCCTGAGTTTTACTATTAAGTCCAATAAAACCAATAAGACCATTAAGCACAGGAATCATTAGGAGGTTTCCTTGGACTGTGCGCTGCAGGGCTGGCATGAAGACCACAGATAGCACATCCTTCACGCAGCTGGTGGGAAGGGCTCTTCCAGAAAGGCAGACCTGCTTAAGAGCATCTCAGATGCTTAATACCAAGAGATCCAACGAATTGTCAACAGTTCCTCCTCGGGGAGGCAGGAAGGGGACACGGTCACAGGGAGAAAGAGGGATATTTCACAATTTATCTATATAGCTGTATGGTTTTGCCTGACTTCTTTACAACACGCCTGGGCGGGAAGATTCCCCTGGAGAAGGGACTGGCTACCCACTCCAGTATACTTGCCTGGAGAATCCCATGGACAGAAGAGCCTGGTGGGCTACAACAGTCTATGGGGTCGCAAAGAGTCAGACATGACTCAGAGACTAACACTGTCACTTTCGCTTTATAATTGGAAACGACCTGGTTTGTTAGCAGTCTTGCTTTGGGTAGGGGGAGCTCCGCTTTCTGGAACATATCTTCAATAAACAAGAGATGGAAATGAAGATGTTCACCACAGTATTCTTAACATTATTAAGTAAAAGAAGTTAGAGTAAAAAAAGAAAAACTGAAAAAAAAAAAAAAAAGAAAAACTGCAAAAAAAGTTTAAATGTACAAGTACAAACCAAAGAAACTGTGACCAATCCATACAAAGAAAAATTATGAGTTGACACAGAGGTTTTATTAAGTGATTTGAGGAAGAATTCAAGCTAAGTAAGTTGAAAAAAGAGAAGCTGACCATAGCTTATAAAATACAAATTTATCTCAACCTGTAAGACTTGTATAGTATGCAGAGGAAGCACAAGACAAATGGGCCAAAATGTGAACTAACTAGTGAGCTAACTAGACATGGGTCATGGGCTACTTGTCTTTTTTTTTCTTTCACTTTTTCCAAATTTCCCTCCATGAGCACAATGGCTCTCATAATTAGAGAAGCAACACCTGAAAGAAGGAAGAAGGCACCGCCCGTGAAGCCCTCTCCCTAGGGCTTCCCACCCCACGTGCGTCCTTCCCTGGAATCACCTGGTCGGCCTGCTCCGTGAACGAGTCTGTCATTTTAACCACGACGTTGGCACTGGCCTCTTCGTTCTCCTGCACGTCGATGCTGGCGACCCACTGGAGTGAGGAGAAAACAGGCTTGGTCAAGAGGCAGTCAGGCAGGACAGATTCATGCGCAGGGATGCGGGGAGTTGGAGACAGGTTAGAGGCTTACTCGAAAACCCACTAGAGGAAGGACCTAGCAACTGACCTCTAGCACCGCTCGCAGGGCTTTCAGGCTTTGGCCAGCACACCCCTTCCTGAGCCCCAGGCCAGTGCACTGTACCCCCAAACACCTCTTTCCCTTCCACTCTCACCTCTGAAAGCCAAACCCTGCTGGGGCAGAGATGCCCGAGACCAGGGACTTGCAACCCTTTTCTTAAAGAGCCAGAGGCTGTCTTTCAGGCTGTGACGGCCACACGGCCTCTGCAGCTGCTGCGGTGTCACTTCAGTCGTGTCCGACTCTGTGTGACCCCATCCAACTACTCAGCTCTGCTATCACAGATAGACAGCAGCCACAGAAAACAGCCCAGGAATCGATGAAAGAGCCTGGCTGTGTGCTGAGAAGACATCCGTCGCTGGATTATTAATTTTATATAAAGTTCACATGTGGCTACTCTTCTTTGGATTTCTTATCCCCAATTAAAAATGGGGAACTCTTTTTTAGCTCTTGGGCTCTGTGATAACAGGTGCCAGGCAAGATCCAGCCCCTGGAGAACTGGAATTTTCCAATCCCTGTCCCAGAGCACAAAAGGATGACTGTGGGCGTGGATATCAGGTCAGAGTTTGAATGCTGATTCTGCCATCCGGCAACTCTCTCATCCACCCACTCAGCAGAGGTTCCTCCCCTGCAAAATGAGGGCTGTCAGCAATCAACAGGATTAGTGTGAGAATTAAATGAAATGCAGGATGCTATGGTGGATGAGTGGCATCACAGACTCAATGGATATGGGTTTGAACAAACTCTGGGAAATAGCGGAGGACAGAGGAGCCTGGTGTTCTGCAGTCCATGGGGTCGCAAAGAGTCAGACATGACTGAGCGATTGAACAACATCGGCTGCTGACACACGGTGCTGACTCAGAAAGCTCCAGAGCCCTGCAGTCTGAAGGCCCCAGAGATAAACATCTCCCCCACAAGCTTTGAAGAACACAGTATCCAATCAAAACACTCACTGCTCTGTGTCACAGGGAGGAGGGTACTGAGATAAAGAAATGGTTCCATCCCAGAACCCCCGGAGCTTCCAGGAAGGAAGGGAGCCAAAGACAGAGTCACAGGTAAGTCAGCTCTCCAGATTCACCAAGTGAAAGACGCCCACTGTGCACGCCCCCACACCCCCCTTGGAGAGGAAGCACAGCCCTGCATCTGTAACAATGGATACAGGAGCCCTGGATTTTTTTTTTTTTAACAGGAGGACAATTGCGTTACAATATTGTGTGAGCTTCTGCCGCACAACAGCGGGAATCAGCTATTTGTTTCGTTTGTTCAGATGCTCAGTTGGGTCCTACTCTTTGCAACCCCAGGCACTGCGGCACCCCAGGCTTCCCTGTCCTTCACCAACTCCCCGAGCTTGCTCACACTCGTGTCCACCTAGTCCTCTGTCGCCCTCTTCTCCTCCTGCCTTCAGTCTTTCCCAGCATCAGAGTCTTTCCTAATGAGTCGGCTCTTCGCATCAGGTGGTCACAGTACTGGAGCTTCAGCTTCAGCATCAGTCCCTCCAATGAATATTCAGGACTGATTTCCTTTAGGACGGACTGGTTTGATCTCCAGGGTTCTGTACCTTTTTTCTAGATCCTATATACACACGCGTTAACTCTGTATTAACGTTACTGGAGAGACTAAACAGAACTAAGACTATGTAGGGGCTCTGATACGCAGGAGCTCAATGCCCGGCCCTGGGCGGGCAGTCCTTAAATGTTCCCATGGTCACCACCCCCCCCCCCCCACCGCCCCCTGCAGACCTGGGAAGGCATCTCAAGACAGGTAAATGGCGGGAAGGTGGTGTATTCAGAACCCTTCGAAGCATATTCCTCTACTAACACGAGTTGAAAACCCTGGCTGCCTTTCTCTCTGGCCGCAGTGCACCGCGCTCAGGCTGCTGCTTCTGCGGGCAAGTAAACCCCCAGGAAAGCTCCCGGGGCTGCAGCGGGGGTTCTGAGCAGGAAGCCGCTGCAGCTGAAGACACTGTGGGCGGAGTCTCCACCTGGAATTCGCGGGGCAGGCTGGAGGCTGGGGGCTGGGGGCTGGGGGCTGAGGGCAGGGGGCAGGGGGCAGGGTCCCTGGCTCAGGGACAGGCCCCCCCTCCTACCCATGATACCAAGTACTCCAAGTACTCTTTGCCAAACAAAAGGCATTTGCAAGCTTTCAAAGTATCACATACAAGGGAAGCTGATGGAACAGGGGTATATATCAATAGGGTATTTCCCACGTGGCGCTAGTGATTTTAAAAAAACAAAAAATGCAATGCAAAAGACGCCGGTTTGATCCCCGGGTCAGGAAGATCCCCTGGACAAGGAAATGGCAACCCACTCCAGTATTCTTGCCTGGAGAATTCCATGCACAGAGGAGCCTGGCGGGCTACAGTCCACGGGGTTGGATACGACTGAAGCAATTTAGCAGGCATATATCAATAACATATGTATATCAATAGAAGCTAACATTTACATAGCTTTTACCAGCGTCAGGTAATTTACAACTTATGCGTAACGACACCAATTATTTCATCCTCATAACACCTCTAAGAAATAAATACAATTAGTACCCCCATTTTACAGATGGGGAAACTGAGGCTCGCTAACATGAAGCGGTCGGTTCAGGGTCACAAGGCTAGTAACCCCAATGGCCGTGAACAAGGCAGTGATTTCAGATCCTTCCCTCCCGTGACCTCTCCCTCCGGTTCTGGTCTGTCCGGAATCATGCCCGACACTCGGGCCCCAGCAGAGGTCGGGGTGCAGAGCCGCCTCCACCAGCCTTCCGGCAGAGCAAAGCCCTGCACCTCGGCCCAGGTGCACCCGTAAGCATCACGTCTCAGGGGGTTCAGGGCCCCCCAGCTCCCTTCCAGACCGCCCTCCAGCGCTGCGCCCGAAGGCTCCTCCGCGCGCCGAATTACCCAGTTGCGGGCCCGGAAGGCCTGCACGCATCGCGAGCCCAGCGCGCCCCGACCGCCGTACACCAGCACCCGGCGCGCCTCGCCCGCCGCCGCCGCCGCCATCCCTCCGCCGCGCTCGGCTTCCGCTGCTCCCACCGCCCCGAGCGCGGACGCGGCGCCCCGCCCCGCCCCGCCCGCCCGCCCGGCCAAGAGGGACCTGCGCGGCGGCCGCGCCCCAGCCCAGCCCGCTGCTGCCGCCTAGCGCGCGCCACCCGCCGGGGCTCGGCCGCCCCCTGCCCCGCGCGCAGGAGGGCACGGTTTATTCAGTAACGCCCCGGCGTGACACCCACGGGGAGACGTGATCTCCAAGTGCTGTTCCATTTTCCTCCGCACGACAAGCCTGTGACAGCTTGTGTGTGTGTGTGTGTTTGTATATGTGTGTGTGTCGCTCAGTCGTGTCCGACTTTCGCGATCCCATGGACTGTAGCCCACGAGGCTCCTCTGTCCATGGGATTATCCTGGCAAGAATACTGGAGTGGGTTGCCTTTTCCTACTCTAGGGCGAGAGGAGGAGTGACGGAGGATGAGATGGTTGGATGACATCACCGACGCAATGGACACGAGTTTGAGCAAACTCGGGGAGATAGTGAAGGACAGGGAAGCCTGGTGTGCTGCCGTTCACGGGGTCGCAAAGAGTCAGACACGACTTAGAGACTGAAAAAGGAACAACTCTAGGGGATCTTCCCCACCTAGGGATCAAACCTGTGTCTCTTCTGTCTCCTGCATTGGCAGGTGGATTCTTTACCACTAGCGCCACCTGGGAAGCCCTGTTATCTGAATTGTCGATTAAAAAATATTTTCACAACCTGAAATTAGAGAGTTATTTTATTTGGTGGTCAAGTTTAGGACTCAGAACCTGGGAGACAGCATCTCAGTAGCTCTGAGAAAACTGCTCCCAGGAAGCAGGAGGAGAAGTCAGGCTACCTACAAGTTTGCAACAAAGGGAGCAGGCAGTCTGAACATCAAAGATCAGGGATTAAGTTAAGGAACTTGGCTTTCTATGTATGAGAAGAAGCAAGCCTCTGTACTCACTGAATTCATTCCTTTCATATGCACCTCAGCTATCTGGGGCCAATCCTGTTTCGTTTTTCACCTTGCTTCTTGCATTCTCCCAGCTCCTCAGCAACTGGGGCAGGGGGGACCCGGGGAGGGGGGCCCACCACATCCACTGGATCACACAGATCACAATTAGTTTTAGGAGCCCTCATTCACCTTTGGAGGCCGGAAATCGCTGATGGCTGTTTCATTTCTTGTTTATTGATATGGCAGGAGATATTTTCATTTCACAGTATGTTGCTCACTACCAGAAGAAAAAAAAAAATTGCTATGTCAAGGTCATTGTAATGAAGAAGCCTTTCAAAGACCTGATCTCCAGCCCCAACCCAGACCTTCAGTTCCCTCAGGAGAGAATGTCTGGAATGGCCCGTCCCCTGCCTGCCACAATGGGTTGCGGCACCAGCAGGGATGAGCCTGGTTCCCTGAACTCCCGTTAGTTAACAGTGCAACCCCCGGAACCCCCTCCAGAGCTCTGAGACCAAAGGAGGAATTTCACCGGGCCACTTCAACCCCACTCTGCCCCCAAACCTATCCAAGTGGCTGTTGCCAGCCTCATGTGAAGTGAAGTTGACATTCGGCAATAGTCTAAAAATTAAAATTTTAAACGCAGAGTATAAGACAGAAGTCAGGGAATATTGCATTCCTTGTGCTTGTAAATGAAAAGAAAGCAGCATATCTTCACTACTGTGTGCTCTGTCTCTCGGTCTTGTCCCACTCCTTGCAACTCCACGGACTGTAGCCCTCCAGGCTCCTCTGTCCGAGGGATGCTCCAGGCAGGAATACTGGAGTGGGTTGCCATTTCCTCCTTCAGGGAATCTCCACTATCAGAAGAGACAAAGACCCCAGCAGGGTGATGGGAGAAGATTATTTGCTAAAACATTAGAAAAACACTTTCCCATTCAGATGACACGACCTATGAGGGATAAAGGGGATTGGGGGGGCGGGGGGCAGGGTGTGTAAGTGTTGGGTCCAGGAGTGTGTGTGTGTGTGTGTGTGTGTGTGTGTGCAAGTGTTGGGTCTAGGCTGCCCCAGCCATCTCAAAGCTGCAATTTTACCCACAGCAGATCCACCCAGTGATAAATTCGAAAATCATAAAGCCTTGCTAACGCATTTCAGTTAAAAGGGTTGAGAACAGAGGTCATTTCATGGTGTTAATAACACTTCTAGTGGTTCTGACAGCAGTGACATTTCAGAGAAAGAAATGCCCAGGCAGGCATCAAAGAGATCAACATCTGATACTGTGCATTGTTGGCAACATTCAAAGGCTACTCTTTCAGTCTTTGTTTTCCTTCTACCGTTTGCATTTTGTGAGCCTGCTTGTTGTCTCTTTAGACTCAGATCTACCTGATTTTGCCTGCTAATAGCTCCTTCGTCATTAAGACAGCCACGGTAGGGTTATTCAAATACTCGAAATGGAGAACAGTTAAACTCTCTGCTGAAACTTTAGTCTAGTGGGAGATATAGGGTTACTTCCTTGGTAACACACTCCTCCACCCTGCAGTCAGGTGAAGACGTCTCTGTAGAGACTTGCCATGTGGTTATAGTAAACCGGGGCTGTGGGCGCAGGTGCTGAGGGGGGACCAGGAGACGCCCCTGAACTCTTGAGCGGGTGTGCTTGGGAGAGCCCGCCCTGGAGCAGGGGATCGCCGTGTCCGGAAGATGCTGGGATCCCCGGGGCATGACCTGCACCCAGCAGCATGCCTGGATGGTTCAAAAAGGCGTGGTACGGGCTGGCTTCTCTGCTCAGCTTCTCCTCCTTCATCCTGATCGTCGTTGCCCTGGCGCTGCCCCGCTGGCTGAGTGGGAAAATCCTCTGTCAGACGGGAGTGGACCTCGTCAACGCCACGGATCCAGAGCTGGTCAAATTCGTCGGGGACATTTACTACGGACTCTTCCGCGGTTGTAAGGTGCGGCAGTGCGGGCTGGGCGGCCGCCAGTCCCAGTTCACCAGTGAGTATACTGCGGCCACAAGAGCTGCTTCAGAACACTTATTTGTAAATGCTTGTATGGGGTGTGTGCACGCGCGCTCCGTCACCGTGTCGAACTCTTTTGCGACCCCGTGGACTGTGGCCCACCCACCAGACTCCTCTGTCCATGGGCTTTTCCAGGCAAGAATACTGGAGTAGGCTTGTCTCTAAATGCAGAATTGAAGAGTTGCTTCAGTCTAAGGCATGATGACAAAATCCACAGTAAGCCAAGGACTTACTCTTGTTCAGCATCAAGAAAAGATCTTTTTTTTTTTTTTTTTGGGTAGGTCTTTGTAGTTTACCTCTATGAATAATCACTATTAATATATCGAGTGCTTACTTGTGTCAGACATTCTATGAAATGCTTTCCATGGCTTGTCTCTGTTAAGCCTTGTAACAAATTTATAAAGAAGGCGCTATTAACATTCCCATTTTGCAGAGGGTTACACGGAGACTTGGAGAGTTTATTACATAACTTGCCTGAGGTCAACCAGCCAGGAAACAGAGTCAGACTTTAGACGCGGGCCCCGCAACTGGGGTGTGCTCAGCCAGTCTGGCCTGTGAGTGTAGACTGCCTGCTGAAATGAGGCTTACACTTCTGTTTATGTTAATATAAAAGCTTCCGATTCTGAGAGAAAGCAAAAGAGCCCTGCATCTGAACACTGGACTCAGACCAGCCGGGTTCAACGCCCTAGCCCGTTGTCTCCTGGCAGGGACAGCTTGGGCACAGCTGCTGTCTGTGAGCGTGAGCGGGTGCTGGCCTGGGCGGCGAGCATCCAGGTCACCGCAGAGCCGCCCCGCGTGAAAATGGAGCAGGAATCCGAGCCCAGCGTGTGAAGGGCCCTCTGGGAAGGAAAAGCCAGCACAAAAAGGCCAATTTTCTGCGTGTCTTCAGAGTGAAACAGATCGCCGGTGGGAACGGTAGCCTACAAATTCATGATTAATCCACATAATGGAAAATCAAGGGAATAAGGAATTTTATTCATTATTTGATTTCTATATGTCAGGATTGTAGTGGAGAAGGAAATGGCAACCCACTCCAGTACTCTTGCCTGGAAAATTCCATGGATGGAAGAGTCTGGTAGGCTACAGTCCACGGGGTTGCAAAGAGTCAGACAGGACTGAGCGACTTCACTTTCTTTCTTTCTTTAGCCAGAGTATCTTCTTAAACATATAAGGAGAGAAAACTGGAACCACTGACAAATAATACAAAGTGGCTTCACTTATATACATGAAGGATATACATATTAAAATTTGTTAGGTCTAGCAATAAAAAAAAAAACTCAGGGAGTATTTATATTTACCCAGAAATTAAATCGGACAAGGGATACTGAAAAAAATACTAGGTCTTTTAAGAATATGAGGGGATAAAATATATCAGCAAAGCTGATTGACTTTGCTATACAGCAGAAACTAGCAACCACATTGTAAAGCAACTATACTCCAATAAAATGTAATAAAAGATTACATGAAAAGCTGAAAACACATTTAAGATAAATAAATATAGCAAAGAAATAGGACAAGCTAAAAGGAAATGCTGACAACTGTGTGCACTACTTGGTTCTGAGCTGGGTCCGTTTACTGCAAAGGACATCGCTAGGATAATTGATGGAACTTGAACCAGGCGTCAGGATTACAGCAGTCATATGCCAGTGTTAACCTAATGATTTTGATAGTTGTATCACGGTTGTCAACGAGAATGCCCTTTTTGAGGAAATTGCCCTTGAAGTACTCAGGGTTGAAGGAGCTATGTACCGTCAAATGGTTCAGGGGGAAAAAAAATTATTGGTAGCATTAAGGTTATTTCAAAACCACTTATACAAAAACAAAAAATTAAGTGGGAGATGGCACAATTTTTTAAACAGTTGTAGATAATTTGCAAAATTTTTATTCTATATTGGATATTCTCAACATCAGAAGTGAGTCTCACTACCTTTAGTAAAAGGTGAAAGATTTATATGATTTGAAGAGAAACCAGCGTATATTTCTCGCTACCTTTAGATGTACAGCTCCTAGAGCCAACATCACCTCCCTGTGTGAGGTACCTAGGGGGTGCATCAGAGTCCACCTCCCCCAAGACAGAATCAGGATTTACCTGCTACTATCCATAGAAACTAAAAAAAAAAATCCTGCTCCTAGGGCCTGTGTGCAGATCAGAATTGGGGGGTGGGTGTGAAAGTGCTTTGTAAACTGGAGTAGGAAGGTTTGGTTAGGTCTCGTAAGACAAACAGCCTCCATTCCCACCTTCATAGGGGTCTCCCCTAGAGTCACCCAGGAAGGTCAATTTCCAAATCAACCAGGGAGTAAAGCAAAGAGCTATATATATAGGATGGCTTCCCAGGTAGTTCAGCAGTAAAGAATCTGCCTGCCGATGCAGGAGACTCAAGAGACCTCGGGTTCAATCCTTGGTTAGGGAAGATAGATCCCCTGGAGAAGGAAATGGCAACCCACTCTAGTATTCTTCCTTGGGAAATCCCGTGGACAGAGGAACCTGGTGGGCTACAGTCCATGAGGTTGCAAAGAGTTGGAACAACTGAGCAACTAAACACACATATAAGCACTCATATATGCAGCACAATCATGATTAAGATCCTTGTTTATACCCAGACTTTCTGAAATAAAAGCAAAATAGCCTAAGCATTTGAGTGGAAAGAAAGAGACAGATGCTCATTTAGCCGCATTCACATATTCAGCCATATTGTAGAGTATTTGTGGGCCTGGCATTTGAGAAAAACAGGGATGAGCTAAACAGAGGCCTGTCTGCCTCCAGAAGCTTTCCATCTGGGAAAGAGAAAGGCAGTAAGTGATCCCTGAGCAGTGACACATTACTGTCACAAGCTTCCTTCTTAGTTCATTTCCTTCAGCTATTTCTGTGCTGGAGAAGAGATCTTACTTATGCCCATCTAACTGACGAGGAAACTTAGGATCAGAGAAACCGATAAGGGAAATAGTTTCTGAAAAAGCAGCTGGTGTGGTGCCTGAAAGGTAGTATGTGCTTGATCATTTTCAATTTGCTGGGGCCCTCATCATCTCTCACCCTCAAACATTCCGTCCACAGCCAGACCTGGAGCTGACTTCAGATCTCACACTTTTCTTATTTCTGTCTATTTTAGATAACAGTCCTCTCTCAGATGTGTCTTTTGCAAATATTTTCTCCTGTTCAGGGACCGTGTTGTTGTTTTTTTGACACTGTCTTTCACAGGGCAGAATTCTTTCCATTTTAATGAAATCTAATGTATCAATCATTTATTTTTTGCCTTGTTAGGGGTAAAAAAGACCTCTGGACTTCTCTCAGATATTAAAAATTATATAATACTTAGGTAATTATGTAATTTGAGATGCTAATATGTGGATTAATCACTTCTGATTAATTAAAAAGCAAGGCAGCTTTTATATGTACACAATAAGAATATTTATTCAAATTCAGGACTTGCCTGGTGGTTCAAGAGCTAAGACTCAACATTCCCAATGCAGGGAGCAGCTAAAGATGGAAGATCCCACATGCTGAAATGAAGATCTGACGCAGCCAATAAATAATACATTTCTTTTTTAAAAAGGAATATTCAAATTCAAAATAAAGCTTCTAGAATTTCAGCTATGCTAGAACTAAAATTTTATATCTTTGCTTATCCAAGTTATCTGATTTTCCTGCTATGCTCTGTGTGTGTATGTGCTAGGTGTTTTCAGTCATGTCTGACTCTGTGACCCCATGGACTATGGCCCGCCAAGCCTGTCTGTCCATAGGATTCTCCAGGCAAGAATACTGGACTGGGTCACCATGCCCTCCTCCAGGGGATCTTCCCAACCCAGGGATCGAGCCTGCATCTCTTACGTCTCCTGCATTAGCAGGTAGGTTCTTCACCACCAGTGCCACCTGGGAAGCCCCCACATCACTTCATATGCCCCAAAATGCCCTCGCCCATCATAGTAATTGGTTATTTCTCAATTTTGTATTAAACCAAATCTGGAGATGGTTTCATATCATTACATGGATATGATTAATTCTTTTCAAAAGCTATATTGTGTGGATTGTGCTTTAATTAATTAAATCAGTCTCCTACTGATTCATGGGCTTCCCAGGTGGTTCAGTGGTAAAGAATCTGCCTGCCAGTGCAGGAGATGCAGGAAACCTGGGTTCTATCCCTGTGTTGGGAAGATTCCCCTAGAGGAGGAAATGGCAACCCATTCCAGTATCCTTGCATGGGAAATTTCACGGACAGAGGAGCCTAGCGGGCTACAGTCCGTGGGGTCGAAAAGAGTCGGACAGAACTCAGCACAGCACCGATTCGTAGTTTCGTTTCTCTCCAACCTTTTGCTACTTTAATGAATATCTGATACACACACACACACACACACACACACATATAGCTTTAAGCACATGTGGGAGTGCTTTTCCTAGAAGTGAAATTGCTATGAGACATGCTGCCAAATTCTTCTCAAACAAAGTTGTATGAATTAATATCACTACCAGGTTTGACAGCATCTCCTTCCCTATACCTTCATTAATGCTGTATATTAGTGAACCTTTGATCTTTGCCAATCACATAAGTGATGATTTTCTATTTTAAGTGTTTGGTGAGGATTATTATGCTGGTCATATGTCCTAAGGATTGCGTGAGCAAGTAAGGAGATAAGGAAACGATTAGGTAATCAGGCACAAGCTACCACGTTTGGAATGAAAAAAAAAAATGCTGAGAGTTTGCAATAAAAAATAAAAAACTAAAGGACACCAAGATATAAGGAATGGAAATGAAAATGAGAAGCCCTACAGGGGAAAGTCCCATGGGAAGGAGTTCATGTTCCAGGGTAAACCTTCTCAGGCCGAGGAGATAACTGCATGGAGATAAATACACATGGAAATACAGAACTAAAAGGAAAATTAGATCAGAACTAAAGATGTAACTGTGGTGTGTCTGGAAACCTCTGAGTGGAAAGGACAGTTTAAAGGGTGTGAGATCAAAATTCTTGTTCTCAGACTTGGCAGACGCCAGCCTTCTCTGAATAAAAATGGGCAGGTGAACCAGCAAAGGAGCGAGGGGATGAGGTCAGGCAGAAAGTGGAGCCAGGAAAGCTCTGAGTCCTGGATCTCAATTGGGATGAGAGATGGGCTGGTCTGTTTGGTGCCAAGTAGTGAAGCAGGGAGGCGGGAGTGCACAGGATGGCCCCAGGTTAGACCAGGAGGTGTTCAGTAGAAACCTCGGAGTAGTTGCAGAGGAAGGGGTTTGCCCAGGTGTTTTTATTTATTTATTTATTTTAGCTTTCATCATTTTATTTTTTTTAAGTCTTTATTGAATTTATTACATCATTGCTTCTGTTTTATGTTTTATTTTTCTGGACATGAGGCATGTGTGATCTTGGCTCCCCTGGCCAGGCATTGAACCTGCACCTCCTGAACTGGAAGGTCAAGTCTTAACCTACTGGACCACCAGGGAAGTCCCCGCTTTCATTGTTTTAAATCATTCATATATATATATAGTGACTACATATATATATATATATATATATAGTGACTCTAAGCTCTATATACCATGTAGTGTATAGGACTATGGGCCTTCCCTGGTACCTCAGAGAGGAAAGAATCTGCCTGCAGTGCATGAGACCTGAGTTCGATCCCTGGGTTGGGAAGATCCCCTAGAGAAGGAAATGGCACCCTGCTCCAGTATTCTTGCCTGGGAAATCCCATGCACAGAGGAGCCTGGTGGGCTACAGTCCATGGGATTGCAAAAGATATGGACAAACAACAAGACTCTGACCCTGATGAAAGCTTTGTGATCGGCCTTCTTAGACTGCTTCTTGTGCCAGGCTCCTTTGCTAAAGAGACACCCCCTGAGGCTTGTGTGGATCAACTCACACCAGATCCCAGAGCCGCAAGGCCATTGCAGCTTAAACACCTAGCTGGGGCATGTTCTGATTTTGCATCCACCCCAAGGAAGTGAAGGTTGCTGGCCAACGGAGAAGGGGTAAATTTATCTGGGAAGACTCTTGCTTTGTGGAAGCCCAGTGCTCGCTGCCTTGCCCTCACTCCGCCATGCTAACGCTTTCATGGTAAGCAGTCTGGGCCGTGTACCCTCGAGCTGCGCTCTGAGGCTGACATGTTGGCTGTGTCTTGTCTCTGCAGTCTTCCCACACCTGGTGAAGGAGCTCAACGCGGGCCTCCACGTCACGATTCTGCTGCTCCTCTTCTTGGCCTTGGCACTGTCTCTGGTCAGCATGGGCTTCGCCATTCTCAACATGATTCAAGTTCCATACCGGGCAGTCAACGGCCCCGGGGGCATCTGTCTATGGAATGTTCTTGCAGGTAAGGGAGGCCCCATGGGGAGAGAGATTCCTGCCCATGCCATCAGGAAGCTGAGTTCCAAGCAGGTGGGCAGAAGGTGTGAAGGAATGAAAATACCCCACCTCAAGCTTCACTTCCCTGGGTCTGTTACCTTCTTGATGGGCACCAGTGTCCTTCTTACTAAAGTTGAAGACTAGCTGTCATCATGAAAAATCAGGTCTTAGTGTGTATGAGAGGCTGAGGACTTGGAGCAGCAAGGTTGAGATGAGAGATAAGGGAAGACAGAGAGATGGGGTGGAGAGGTGGGGCCCCTGGGACCAGTGGCAGGGGAGCTGCTGCCATGATGCTGGAGGAACCTCACAAAGAACAGAGGAGAAGGAACCTGGCGGGCTCACAGTCCTTATTTTCTGTAACCCTCACAACCTCCCTATGTTTGTTGTTGTTCAGTAGCTAAGTTGTGTCTGACTCTTTGGGACACCATGGACCACAGCCTACCAGGCTCCCCTGTCCTTCGCTATCTTCTGAAGTTTGCTCAAATTCATGCCCATAGAGTCCATGGTGCTATCCAACCATCTCATCCTCTGCCACTTCCTTCTCCCCCTGCCTTCAATCTTCCCCAGCATTAAGGTCTTTTCCAGTGAGTCACCTCTGTGCATCAGGTGGACAAAGTGTTGGAGCTTCAGCATCAGTCCTTCCAATGAATATTCAGGGCTAATTTCCCTTAGGATTGACTAGTTTGATCTCTTTGCAGCCCAAGGGACTCTGCCATATTATTAGACCCATAGTTATAAATGAAGAACCTGAAGCTCAGAGACATTAAAAGATGCACTGAAAGACACATAGTCATGAGTAATAGAGGCAAGATTCTGAACCAGGTATTACTGAGTCTAAGCCTTTTGTCTTTTCATTAATCCATGGTGTCATCTATGACCACCATGACCTATTTTCCAAGACAAAACCCAAGTCAAAAGATATGTGTAAGTGTGTGCAGGTGTGTTGATTTAGGAGCGTATCTGATATATAGAAATTAATTCACCTTTAGTTCAGCACTGAAAAAAATCACCTGTAATGAAAGTAACAAAATCCCAAGAATGATTTCAGAAAATCCAGGCCAAATGGTGAAGGTGCCCTGATGTCAATAACCCCTCACTACCTCACTACCTTATACAGGATGACCAGCAAGTATAAAAACAAGTAATGTTGGTTTTCTCCACTTTATAAAAAAAAGAAGAAGGCAAAATTGAAGGCAAAGGGAGGAGACGACAGAGGATGAAACGTTTAGATACCATCACTGACTCAATGGACCTGAATTTGAGCAAACTTCAGGAGATAGTGAAGGACAGAGGAGACTAGTGTGCTGCCCTCCATGGGGTTGCAAAGAGCTGGACATGACTTAGGGACTGAACAATGACAATAATGTTGGTTTATCATGCATTAGAACCTAATGTCAGTAAATCAGTTATTACATACTTGCCTATATTTGCAGACGGTGACCATCCTGTAGAATTTCTTATAAACATGGCTCACTCCCATATAGACTTGCATATCTCTGCCTGAATTCTCACAGTGACTGGCATGTAGAAAGTGTTCAATATCACTCTTTAAATAATGCTTATCTAGGTCAATTTCCTTCCTTCTTGAGGCAGTGCTCTCAAGCTCAGACTATTTTTAAGAAGGCAATTTGACAAAACTTGATTCTCAAAAGGCATAAAAATATGAATAACCTTTGATTAAACAACCCCAAGCCGTCATTTATGCTAAGGAAATAACTGGAAAAGAGCACAAAAATATACATTAAAAGGTGTTTCCTGCTGCACTTTATAATATCAAAAATTAGAAGCAATCTAGAAATCCAGAAATTAAGTCACCCTTAATTAAACTTAATTAAGTGTGTGACTGGAATGAAGCATCATAGACCAATTTAATGTGGTGCTGTAACAGAATATTTAGCAACATGGAAAAAAATATTCAAGTTAGAAAAAAATCAAGTGTAAAACAGTAGGAGTACCATAAAACTAATTCTGTTAAAAAGAGAGAAACGTAAAGAAATAAATTAAAATGTTCCAAGTGTTTTTATTTGACTTTTAGGGGGAAAAGCAAATTTGTGTTTTTATTGTTATGATTTTCTTGGATGTCCAAGTTTTTTTTTCAAGGAAAGAATGATAATCTAAAGAAAGAGAATAATAAATGTGTTTTTAAAATATTAATTAAAATCAGGGTAGGAGAAAAGTTGAGCGAAAGAGAGAGAGATGGGGAGAGAGAGAGAAACAGAGAGAACCCGGAAGGTCTAAGTCCAAAGCAACAGGTAGGGAAAGACATGAAGTCTTCCCCTCTCTCCTCTCCTTTCCTCCTTCTCTTATCTTTTCTAAGCTTGGAAGGAGGATATTAAAGAGGAGAGAACCGTCTAGCCCTCTGTTGATCCTCCAGTCTGCCCCATAAGATGCTCTTGCATCTTTCCTTATAGCCCTCAGGGTCTGCATACACGGGCTGCATTAGTTAGAGATGGAGCGTATCCAACGTGGCTAAGTGCCCTTCACTGGGTAAAGGAAAAATTAAAGGGCTTGAGATTCAAAGTTGATCTGATAGGAAGCTTATTCCCACACTTCTTGCCCCTCACACAGTGAACTATCTGCTGCTTTTAAAAGCAAATTAAAATTTGTGTCACCCTCAGAATGTTTTAAGGGGCTTCCCTGGTGGCTCAGTGGTAAAGAATCCGCCTGCCAATGCAGGAAACCTGGGTTTGATCCTCAGGTTGGGAAGATCTCCTGGAAGAAGAAATAGCAACCTGCTCCAGTATTCTTGCCTGGAAAAATCCCATGAACAGAGGAGCCGGGCAGGCTACAGTCCATGGGATCACAAAGAGTCGGACACAGCCAAGCAACTTAAACTCCAAAAGTGTTGCTTGTGCCCAGAAAAGCCACCTCAGTTCTAGAAGCCGAACTGCAGAAAAAGGGGCTGTGTATGAGGGTGTACTTGATTGGTTTCAGGTGGAGTCGTGGCCTTGGCCATCGCCAGCTTCATGACCTCGGTAAAATTTCACGACCTGACAGAACGAATTGCCAACTTCCAGGAGAAGCTCTTTCGCTTCGTGGTGGTGGAGGAACAGTATGAGGAGTCCTTCTGGATCTGTGTGGCCAGCGCCTCAGCCCACGCCACTAACCTGGTTGTGGTGGCCATCAGTCAGATCCCCCTGCCGGAGATCAAGGCCAAGATCGAAGAGGCCACAGTCACGGCAGAGGACATCTTGTATTAATGACCTGCACCTAAAACCAGTTTTTGGTGTGAGTGGAAACCTCCCTTTTCTTTTTCCAGGTTTCACAGTCCAGAATGTCTGTGCTACTGGCAGAAAGAAGAAGGAAGTGGAAGGAGGGAGGGTAGTACGTGCACCAGAAAAGAAAACTTTCTGAATTTCTAGCATCTCTGTACTTCTTTCTCACTGACCTTGGAGTTAGAGACTCTGCCACTTGCCACCTGTCTGTGATGCTGGATGATTCAATTAATACCTATAAAATGGGAATATTAATGACCTTGCAAGGTTATAATGAGATTTTTTTTGTTGTTCAGTCACTAAGTCGCGTCTGACCCTTTGCAACCCCATGCACTCCAGCATGCCAGGCTTCCCTGTCCTTCACTGTCTCCTGGAGTTTGCTTAAATTCATGTCCATTGAGTTGGTGATGCATCCACCCATCTCATCCTCTGTTGCTCCCTTCTCCCACCTTCAATCTTTCCCAGCAATCAGTGTCTTTTCCAGTAAGTTGGCTCTTCACATCAGGTGGACAAAGTATTGGAAATTCAACTTCAGCATCAGTCCTTCCAATGAATATTCAGGGTTCATTTCCCTTAGGATTGACTGGTTTGATCTCCTTGCTGTTCAAGGGATTCTCAAGAGTCTTCAACACCACTGTTTGAAAGCATGAGTTCTTTGGTATTCAGCCTTCTTTATGGTCCAACTATCACATCTCTACATGACTACTGGAAAAAACGTACCTTTGACTATATAGACCTTTGTCAGCAAAGTGATGTTACATGCATGATAGTGTTGCCAGCCTTTGTATACTGGCTGGCACCCTGTACATATAAGACACTACACATTCCAGGAAATGTCTAGAGACTCTTGGTATATTCCACTCAATACTAGGAAAAATGCTAAGGGGAAGATGATAATATGCCTGACCTCCAGAGACACTTAGTCTTTGCACAGGACACAGGAATCAGAGAGCAACAATAACAGTAGGAATGAAAATAACCACCCTTCTTTGGGGGCTTGCCTTGTGGCTTAGCTGGTAAAGAAGCCACCTGCAATGCAGGAGACCTGGGTTTGATCCCTGGGTTGGGAAGATCCTCTGGAGAAGGGTAAGTCTACCCACTCCAGTATTCTGGCCTGGAGAATTCCCTGGACTGGCTACAAAGAGTCGGACATGACTGAGCGACTTTCACTTTCACTTTTCACTCTTCTTTGGAGTGGCTACTGCCTACAGTTCTAAAAGTTTTACATACAGTAAGTCATTAGGTCCTCAGCACAAGTTTGTTGGTATAGTACTACTTAAGTCCCATTTCAAAGATGAAGAAACTAAGGCATAAAGAGGTCGGATCACTTGCCAAGGAGGGAAGTCTGAAGCCAAAGGGTACATGTTTAACCACTTGGCTAATCTGATGTTCGGTGTATAAACAATCACAGGACAATGGGATCAGTGTTATAACAGCATATGGAGAAAGGACCCAACAAGGAGTTCATGCTTCAGGAGGGGATGCAGTGTGTGTCCCAGAGTTGACACTCGATCTGAACTTTGAAAGAAGAGGAGACTTTTTCCAGTGGTAAAGGAAGCAAGGTTGGAGAAGGATTCCAGGTCAAGTCAGTAATGATAAGGAGGCACGACATATGACATTACAAGTGTTAAGTGTGTTAGCCACTCAGTCCTATCTGACTCTTTGCAATTCCATTGACTGGATCCCCCCAGGCTCCTCTGTCCATGGGATTCTCCAGACAAGAAGAATACTGGAGTGGGTTGCCATGCCCTTACAAAGGGGACTTGAAAGTATGTGAATGCCCAGCAGGGTTAGAATATTGCTCTAATGCAGCTGTTGGACAAACCCAGATGCTTTGTATTAGGTTTTCCTAAGTGGTGCTGTGATGATGGTTAATTTTATGTGTCAACTTGGCTAGGACATGGTACAGAGATATTGGAGAAACACTACTCTAAACACTGTTGTGAAGGTATTTGTGGGGTGGGGGGGCGGGGAATGGGGTTAAACAGTAGATTTTCAGGAAAGCAGATTGCCCTCCATAATGTGGGATGGTCTCATCCAATCAGTTGAAGGCCCTAAGAAAGAAACTGACTCCTCCAAGGGAGAGGGAATTCTGCCAGCAAACTTCCACTGGACCCAAATTGCAACTCTTCCCTCGGTCTTCAGACTGCCAGCTTACCCTATAGATTCTGGATTTGCCAGTCTCCACAGTCATGGGAGCCAATTCCTTGTAATATCACTCTCTCGCTCTCTCTCATACACACAGACACACACAAATACATACAGACACACATACAAAGACACACACACACATCCTATTGGTCCTGTTTCTTTGGCACATGCCTCTAGTATACAACTGTTCGTTGTTGTTCAGTAACTAAGTCATGCCTGACTCTTTGTGACCCCATGAACTGCAGCACACCAGTCTCCTCTGTCCTTCACCATCTCACGGAGTTTGCTCAAACTCATGCCCATTGAGTCAGTGATGCCATCCAACCATCTCATCCTCTGCCACCCCCTTCTGTTGCCTTCAGTCTTTCCCAGCATCAAGGTCTTTCCCAAGAGTCAGCTCTTCACATCTAGTGGCCAAAGTATTGGAGCTTCAGCTACAGCAACAGTCCTTCCAATAAGTATTCAGGGTTGGTTTCCTTTAGGGTTGACTGGGTTGATCTCCTTGTAGTCCAAGGGACTCTCAAGAGTCTTCTGCAGCACCCCAATTGCAAAGCATCAGTTCTTTGGCACTCAGCCTTCTTTATGTTCCAACTCTCACATTGTACATGACTACTGGAAAAACACAACTCTGTTAACTCTATTAATTCATTTTCCCACTATGCCAGCTGGGGTGAATCCTTTCCCAGCCCTTCTGTCTTTGTGCCAGGTAAAAGTTATCCCCCCCTGCCCCCTGCAGATTAGCTTCCACTAAAATTACACCTGATATGGACTCACCCTACTTCTGTTAACAATGAGACTCAGAAAGTTTCCATGCAATCTCTTCTAATTGCTTGTGATTCCCTCTGTGTCCTGCCCATTTTAACCCTCTGTACCCACCCCAGACACAACTGCAGTCCTACTTAGCGGACTATTGTTACTCATCAAATATGTAGAATGGTGCACGATGGAAGGAAGAGAAAACGTGATAGGAGATGCATCCAAAAGATAGAAGCAGCTGCAGTGATGTCTTGAAAACAGTGGGAAAGTCAATGTTCTATCAAGTTTAACATGAAGTCCTGTGGACAGTTCTTTACAATCAATAACATAAAAACAAAATTTGGGCAACAGTTTATATGATAAACATCTGAGGGTCATGGAACATATATTCATTCATTGAACAAGTGCTGAAGTTTCTGCAAGTAGAGCAGTGAACAGACAAAACTTCCTGCCCCTGCAGAGATTTTGTTCTCTGAGCAGCTGTGGTTGGGTGGGTGTTGGTGATTGGTGACTCATCTGTGACAGCTTGTGAGCTCCCAAAAAATGCCAGCCTAAGCCTTAGCTTTCACCCTGATCAGACTCAGGTCTGTGCAGACTCTCAGGTGGTGGAAGAGTGAATTTGGTTTTGCTTCTAATAGTAGAATTACCTTATCAAGATGGCAACCTTGATCAAGATCCATCTGCTCCATGGTGTCAAAGGGCAGGCTTTTGTGTGAGTGTGTATTTTTTCAGTGACAGAATCTACAGCTTTCCAAAAGATTTCAGAAGTGTCTATAACACGCTAAAATTTTCAAACCCTGGTCCACCAGGCAGTGACCTCCATGCTGCTGGAGATAGTCACGTTTGGTCTGAAAGGTGTCTCTCAGGGATATCACAGAAGAGCTTCCTATATGGAAGGTACTGAGTTTTGTTAGGAGTGAGGGGAGGAGGAAAGGAGACAATACATGTCTGAGCCACAGTGCACTCACATGAGACTCAAAGGTACAGAGAAAGTATCGCTCCTTTATTCTTACCATAGTTAATCTGGTCATTTTATGAGTCAAGAAAAAAATAATAAATGCCTAATTCAGTTTATTATTTTTCTTGAAGACTTGAATATTACATTTTTTAAATTTTTTTACTTTTTAAATTAAATTTATTTATTTTAATTGGAGGCTAATTACTTTACAATATTGTAGTGGTTTGTGCGATACATTGACATGAATCAGCCATGGGTATACATCTGTTCCCCATCCTGAAACCCCTCCCAGCTCCCTCCCCATCCAATCCCTCAGGGTCATCCCAGTGCACCAGCCCTGAGCACCCTTTCTCATGCATTGAACCTGGACTGGTGATCTGTTTCACATATGATAATATACATGTTTCAATGCTAGTCTCTCAAATCATCCCACCCTAGCCTTCTCCCACAGAGTCCAACAGTCTGTTCTTTACATCTGTGTCTCTTTTGCTGTCTCACATATAGGGTCATCATTACCATCTTTCTAAAATCCATAGATATGCCTTAATATACTGTATTGGTGTTTTTCTTTCTGGCTTATTTCACTCTGTATAATAGGCTCCAGTTTCATCCACTTCATTAGAACTGATTCAAATGCATTCTTTTTAATAGCTGAGTAATATTCCATTGTGTATATGTACCACAGGTTTCTTATCCATCCGTTTGCTGATGGGCATCTAGGTTGCTTCCATGTCCTGGCTATTATAAACAGTGCTGTGATGAACATTGGAGTACACGTGTCTCTTTCAATTCTGGTTTCCTCAGTGGGTATGCCCAGCCATGGAATTGCTGGGTCATATGGCAGTTCTATTTCCCGTTTTTTTAAGGAATCTCCACACTGTTCTCCATAGTGGCTATACTAGTTTGCATTCCCACCAACAGTGTAAGAGGGTTGGTTCCCTTTACTCCACACCCTCTCAAGCATTTATTGTTTGTAGACTTTTTGATAGCAGCCATTATGACCAGCATGAGTTGGTACCTCATTGTGGTTTTGATTTGCATTTTCTTCTTTAGAGAAATGTCTGTTTAGTTCTTTGACCCATTTTTTGATTGGGTCATTTATTTTTCTGGAATTGAACTACAGGAGCTGCTTGCATATTTTTGAGATTAATTCTTTGTCAGTTGCTTCATTTGCTACTATTTCCTCCCATTCTGAAGGCTGTCTTCACCTTGCTTATAGTTTCCTTCATTATGTAAAAGCTTTTAAGTTTAATTAGGACCCATTTGTTTATTTTTGCTTTTATTTCCATTACTCTGGGAGGTGGATCACAGAGGATCCTGTTGTGATTTATGTCAGGGAATATTTTGCCTATGTTTCCCTCTAGGAGTTTTATAGCTTCTGGTCTTACGTTTAGATCATTAATCCATTTTGAGTTTATTTTTTGTGTATGGTGTCAGAAAGTGTTATAGGTTCATTCTTTTACAAGTGGTTGACCAGTTTTCCCAGCACCACTTGTTAAAGAGATTGTCTTTCTCCATTGTATATTCTTGCCACATTTGTCAAGGATAAGGTGTCCATAGGTACATGGATTTATCTCTGGCCTTTCTATTTTGTTCCATTGATCTATATTTCTGTCTTTGTGCCAGTACGATACTGTCTTGATGACTGTGGCTTTGTAGTAGAGCCTGAAGTCAGGCAGGTTGATTCCTCCAGCTCCATTCTTCTTCCTCAAGATTGTTTTGGCTATTCGAAGTTTTTTGTATTGCCATACAAATTGTGAAATTATTTGTTCTAGTTCTCTGAAAAATAGTGTTGGTAGCTTGATAGGGATTGCATTGAATCTATAGATTGCTTTGCTAATATACTCATTTTCACTATATTGATTCTTCTGATCCATGAGCATGGTATATTTCTCCATCTATTCGTGTCATCTTTGATTTCCTTCATCAGTGTTTTATAGTTTTCTATACATAGGTCTTGTGTTTCTTTAGGTAGATTTATTCCTAAGTGTTTTGTTCTTTTTGTTGCAATGGTGAATGGAATTGTTTCCTTAACTTCTCTTTCTGTTTTATCATTGTTAGTGTATAGGAATGCAAGGGATTTCTGTGTGTTAATGTTATATCTTGCAACTTTACTATATTCATTGATTAGCTCTAGTAATTTTCTGATGGAGTCTTTGAGGTTTTCTATGTAGAGGATCATGTCATCTGCAAACAGTGAGAGTTTTACTTCTTCTTTTCCAATCTGGAATCCTTTTATTTCTTTTTCTTCTCTGATTGCTATGGCTAAAACTTCTAAAACTATGTTAAATAGTAGTGGTGAGAATGGGCACCCTTGTCTTGTTCCTGACTTTAGGGGAAATGCTTGAGGATAACATTTGCTGTGGGTTTTTCATATATGGCTTTTATTATGTTGAGGTATGTTCCTTCTATAACTGCTTTCTGGAGGGTTTTATCATAAATGGATGTTGAAATTTGTCAAAGACTTTCTCTGCATCTATTGAGATAATCATATTGTTTTTATCTTTAAATTTGTTAATGTGGTGTATCACAATGATTGATTTGTGAATACTGAAGAATCCTTGCATCCCTGGGATAAAGCCCACTTGGTCATGATGTATGATCTTTTTAATATGTTGTTGGATTCTGTTTGCTAGAATTTTGTTAAGGATTTTTGCATCTATGTTCATCAGTGATATTGGCCTGTAATTTTCTTTCTTTCTTTCTTTCTTTTTTTTTGTGGCATCTTTGTCTGGTTTTGGTATTAGAGTGATGGTGGCCACATAGAATGAGTTTGGAAGTTTACCTTCCTCTGAAATTTTCTGGAAGAGTTTGAGTAAGATAGGTGTTAGCTCTTCTCTAAATTTTTGGTAGAAGTCAGCTGTGAAGGCATCTGGTCCTGGACTTTTTGTTTATTGAAAGATTTCTGATTACAGTTTTGATTTCCATGCTTGTGATGGGTCTGTTAAGATTTCCCATTTCTTCCTGATTCAATTTTGGAAGGTTATACTTTTCTAAGAATTTGTCCATTTCTTCCAAGTTGTTCATTTTATTGGCATATAGTTGTTGATAGTAGTCTCTTATGATCCTTTGTATTTCTGTGTTGTCTGTTGTGATTTCCCCATTTTCATTTCTAGTTTTGCTGATTTGATTCTTCTCCCTTTTTTCTTGATGAGTCTGACTAATGATTTGCTATTTCATTTATCTTCTTAAAGAACCAGCTTTTAGCTTTGTTGATTTTTGCTATTGTCTCCTTTGTTTCTTTTTCATTTATTTCTGCCTTAATTTTTATGATTTCTTTCCTTCCACTAACCCTGGGGTTCTTCATTCCTTCCTTTTCTAGTTGCTTCAGGTGTAGAGTTGGTTTATTTATTTGATTTTTCTCTTGTTTTTGTTTCTTATTTGTTTTTCTCTTGTTTTCTTGTATGGCTATAAATCTTCCCCTTAGCAGTGCTTTTACTGAATTCCATAGGTTTGGGGTTGTTGTGTTTTCATTTTCATTCGTTTCTACGCATATTTTTATTTTTATTTTTTTGATTTCTTCTGTGATCTGTTGGTTATTCACAAAGTTGTTATTTAGCCTCCATATGTTGGCATATTTAATAGGTTTTGTTTTTGTTTTTGTTTTACTGTAGTTTACATCTAATCTTACCACATTGTGATCAGAAAATATGTTTGGAATGATTTCAATTTTTTTGAATTTACCAAGGCTATATTTATGGCCCATGATGTGATCTATCCTGGAGAAGATTGCATGTGCACTTGAGAAAATGGTAAATTTCATTGTTTTGTGGTGAAATATCCTATAGATATCAATTAGGTCTAACTGGTTCATTGTATCATTTAAAGTTTGTGTTTCCTTGCTAATTTTGCTTAGTTAATCTGCCCATAGGTGTGAGTGGGGTATTAAAGTCACCCACTATTATTGTGTTACTGTTAATTTCCTCTTTCATACTTGCTAGTGTTTGCCTTACATGTTGTGGTGCTCCTATGTTGGGTGCATATATATTCATAACTCTTATGTCATCTTCTTGGATTGATCCTTTGATCATTATGTAGTGTCCTTCTTTGTCTCTTTTCACGGCCTTTATTTCAAAGTCTATTTTATCTGACATGAGTATTGCTACTCCTGCTTTCTTTTGGCTTCCATTTGCATGAAATGTCTTTTCCAGCCCTTCCCTTTCAGTCTGTATGTGTCCCTTGTTTTGAGGTGAGTCTCTTGTAGACAGCATATATAGGGGTTTTGTTTTTGTATCCATTCAGCCAGTCTTTGTCTTTTGGTTGGGACATTCAACCCATTTACATTTAAGATAATTATTGATAAGTATGATCCCATTGCCATTTATTTTGTTGTTTTGGGTTTGAGTTTATAAACCTTTTCCGTGTTTCCTGTCTAAGAAGATCCTTTAGCATTTATTGGAAGGTGGTTTGGTGGTGCTGAATTCTCTCAGCTTTTGCTTGTCTGTAAAGCTTTTGATTTCTTCTTCATATTTGAATGATATCCTTGATGGGTACAGTAATCTGGGTTGTAGGTTTTTCTCTTTCATCACTTTAAGTATGTCCTGACATTCCCTTCTGGCCTGAAGAGTTTCTTCTGAAAGGTCAGCTGTTATCCTTATGGGAATCCCCTTGTGTGTTATTTGTTGTTTTTCCCTTGCTGCTTTTAATATGTTCTTTGTGTTTGATCTTCATTAATTTAATTAATATGTGTCTTGTGGTGTTTCACCTTGGGTTTATCCTGTTTGGGACTCTCTGGATTTCTTGGACTTGGATGATTATTTCCTTCCCCATTTTAGGGAAGTTTTCAACTATTATCTCCTCAAGTATTTTCTCATGACCTTTCTTTTTGTCTTCTTCTGGGACTCCTATGAGTCAAATGTTGGGGCATTGTCAAAAGTTTGACATTGTCCCAGGGGTCTCTGAGGTTGTCCTCATTTCTTTTAATTCTTTTTTTTTTCTTTTTTCCCCTATGCTTCATTTATTTCCATCATCCTATCTTCCCCACACTTATCCTACCTTCTGCCTCAGTTATTCTATTGTTGGTTCCTTCCAGAGTGATTTTGATCTCAGTTATTGCATTATTCATTAATTATTGACTCTTTTTAAATTTCTTCTAGGTCCTTGTTAAACATTTCTTGCATCTTCTCAATCCTTGTCTCCATACTATTTATCTGTAATTCCATTGGTTTTCAAGATTTGGGATCATTTTTACTATCATTATTCTGAATTCTTTTTCAGGTAGACTCCCTATCTCCTCCTCTTTGGTTTGGTTTGGTGGGCATTTATCATGTTCCTTTACCTGCTGAATATTTCTCTGCCTTTTCATCTTGTTTAGATTGCTGTGTTTGGGGTGGCCTTTCTGTATGGTGGAAGTTTGTGGTTCCTCTCT
Source organism: Dama dama (assembly GCF_033118175.1). Lineage (NCBI taxonomy): Eukaryota > Metazoa > Chordata > Mammalia > Artiodactyla > Cervidae > Dama > Dama dama. The sequence continues at coordinate 4,801,900 of NC_083686.1, read as the reverse complement.
ATTGAGGAGGTTTCTCCCTGTGGGTGGGGTTGGACAAGTGGCTTGTGAAGGTTTCTTGGTTAGGGAAGCTTGTGTTGGTGTTCTGGTGGGTGGAGCTGGATCTCTTCTCTCTGGAGTTCAATGAAGTGTCCAGTAGTGAGTTCTGAGGTGTCTGTGGGTTTGGTGTGACTTTTGGGTGCCTGTATTTTAATGCTCAGGGTTATGTTCCTACATTGTTAGAGAATTAGCATGGTATGTCTTGCTCTGAAACTTGTTGGCTCTTGTGTGGAGCTTGGTTTCAGTGTAGGTATGGAGGCTTTTGGATGAGCTCTTGTTGATTAATGTTCCCTGGAGTCAGGAGTTTTCTGGTGTTCTCAGGTTTTGGATTTAAGCCTCTTGCCTCTGGCTTTCATTCTTTTTTTTTTTTTTTTCTTTTTTTTTTTCATTCTTATTATTACAGTAGCCTCAAGACGTCTCCATCCATACAGCACCAATAATAAAACATCTAGGTTAATGGTGAAATGATTCTCCACAATGAGGGACACCCAGAGAGGTTCACAGAGTTACATGGAGAAGAGAAGAAGGAGGAGGGAGGTAGAGGTGACCAGGATGAGAAGAGGGGGAATCAAAAGGGCAGAGAACAATCTAGCCAGTAATCAGTTCCCCATGTGCTCTCCACAGTGTGAAACACTCAGAGAGGTTCACAGAGATACATAGAGAAGAGAAGAGGGAGGAAGGAGATAGAGGTGACCAGGAGGAGAAGAGGGGGGCTCAAAAGGAGAGAGACCAATCTAGCCAGTGATCAGTTCCTTAAGTGTTCTCCACAGCCCAAATACCCAAAGAGATTCACAGAGTTGGGTAGAGAAGAGAAGGGGGAAGGAGGAGATAGAGGTGACCTGGGGGAGAAAAAGGAGAGCCAAAAGGGGGAGAGAGCAATCAAGTCAGTAATCGCACTCCTAAGTAAAAATGGGTACTGAAGATTGGATTCTTAAAGGTACAAAATTGATAACAAATACCAAAAAGCAAAGATTAAAAATCTAGAGTAGAGGTTAGACTCTCAAAAATACAATATTAGAAAACAAAACAAAGTCAAAAAAAATTATATATATATGAAGTTTGCTTTAAAAATAGGGCCTTTTTTTTGCAAGGTAATAGTAGGTTATAAAAATGAAAATTAAAGGAGTAATAAAGAACTTAAAAAATTAAAAAATGATAATAGTAAAATATATCTAGGAGTGTCTCTGGAGCTGTTGTGGGCAGTGTGGGGTCAGTTCAGTTTCAGATAGTTCCTTGTTCCAGCTTACACTTCTTCTCAAGGTCTATAGGCCCCTTCCAATGTAGTCAGTGCTAACTACAGGGTTTTAATCTGTCACACCTGTCACTTCCAAAGTGGTTCCCTCTTCTTTGTTTATTTTGGCTTCCTCTGTTTGCAAGTCTCTTCAGTGTCTAATTTCTGCCCTGACACAAGGGGGCAAAGGTGGTCACTTATTCAGGCTCACTTGTTCAGTTGTGCTATGGGGAGGGAGGAGCACTGCAGACAAATATCAGTGGCGTGTGTGGGGAGCACTCACAGTGTCTGGGCCACACTGGGTTTGCCCCAGCTCACAGCTTGTGTGCTTTCCTGGTCTACACTGCTCAGGCTCCAGGTTGCTCTGCAGAGGAAATGTCTAAAGCGGGCCCTGGGTTGCATGCACTTCCCAGGTCTAAGCCGCTCAGGTTCAGGTTCTTGCATACTCCACAAAGGCACAGACTCAGCTGGGCCTGCGTTTTGTACCCTGCCCAGGTCTGAGCAGCTCAGGCGACCAGGTACTTGCCGAGCGCACTCTCCCAGGTGGGCGGTGCATCTTTTCACCTCCCTGGTCCTACTCGCTTGGTTTCCTGGGTGCGCAGCAGGAGGGCCATCTCATGTGTGTGGTGTGTCTCCTCTGTGGGGCTGATCTCTGGGTGCGACCCTCCTGGTGGATGTCAACCGTCTAGGATCCCGGAAAGACTTGGTTAGCAACCGGGAGCCTGCTCACAGTTTGGTGGAGGATGCGTATCTGGGGCCGAGATTGCCCCTCGCCTTCCGACTCTGGCTGTCACCCACTTGCCTCTCTGCCTCCGGCAGGGGGATGAGCCAGTCTGCTCTCTTCTGGTATTTTCTCAATCCTTTGTTCTGTGAATGCGCCAGGCTGTGCCCTAGAGCTTTTTGTGGGAAAGTTCTCTCGCTCTCTCTCTTTCTTTTTTCCCTCTCTGGCTATCCCACAGTTTCAGTTGCTATCTCACATTAACTCCTTCAGATTGTCCTCAGGGCATTCAGGCCCAGTCCTTACCCTAAGCAATGCAGCCCATGCCTCCCCGATTAGCCCCCACTCATTTCTGGTGTATGCGAGCGTCTGGGTTACTTCTCCCTTGGGAGTTGTGATTAGGTGTGTAATCTGTGTGTTTTTTTTTTTTTTTTTCTTTCCCTCCTGGTTATGTTGCCCTCTGAGATTCCAAAAACTCCCCACAGACCTGCCAGTGAGAGGGTTTCCTGGTGTTTGGAAACTTCTCTTCCTTCATGACTCCCTCCCCGGGATGGGTCTCTGTCCCTAACTTTTTGTCTCTCTTTTTATCTTTTATATTTTGTCCTACCTCCTTTTGAAGACAATGGGCTGCCTTTCTGGGTGCCTGGTGTCATCCGCCAGCGTTCAGAAGTTGTTTTGTGGAATTTGCTCAGCACTCAAAGGATCTTTCGATGAATTTGTGGGAGAGAAAGTTCTCCCCATCCTATTCCTCTGCCATCTTAGGGCCGCCTCCCTAATTTGGTTTAAATGTAACCTGATCTGATTGCTTATGTGAGTGTGCCTGTGTGCTCAGTTTCTCCAGTCTTATCCAACTCTTTGTGACCCCATGGACTGTAGCCCGCCAGGCTCCTCCGTCCCTGGGATTCTCCAGGCAAGAATACTGGAGTGAGTTTCCATTTCTTTCTTCAGGGGATCTTCCCAACTCAGGGATTGAACCTGTGTCTCCTGCATCTTCTGCACCTCAGGCAGATTCTTTACTGCCAAGCAACCGGGGAACCCTCTGGTTGTTTATACTCAGGGGTAATGCTGAGCCTCTCTTGGGTAAAGTGACTGACTCCTCAGATAACCTCTCTGCCCCTGCATCGCCCCTGAAGGTCCTGGGGTTATGGGCTGGAAGTCAGGCACACACAACTCCTGATCTTTGGGACGCATTCCCTGGTGTCCTGGTGGTTCTGTGAGGCTGGGGAATTGGCTGGGCTCACTGGGCTTCTGTCCCTCTAAATGCTGCTTGCTCTGCCAGCCTTCCCAGGACAGTCTGAGGGTGGAATAATATATGAAACATTCTTCCCACTGGTCAGAGCCCAGTCACTGCCTGGAGGACTTGTCCTCATCTTGGATCCTACCAGCTGCAGGCCCCTGAGTGACCACCAAGTCCAACCTCCAGCTCACCTGCCTCTGGTCCATACCAAGTTCCACTCCAGAGCCACCCACCTGCTTCAGCAGCAGCCTAGGAGCCCAACCTGGTGTCAATACAGCATCCTACCCCAGGGTACCTGGCGATACCACTCCATCCACTCCAACGAAGTAACTAAGGTGGTTCACAGGCTCTTATTTCCCCCAAAACAGCAGACTTGAGAAATCCCCTGCTGCTAATATGACCTAGTTTAAATATGAAATAAACTTCATTCAAAAAATTAACTCTGCAAAATATTCACCATTGTTAAACTTAGGAGATGGGTATTTGTTATATAAGATCATCCCTGGTGGCTCAGTGATAAAGAATCCACCTACGATGCAGGAGACACTGGTTCGATCCTTAGGTCAGAAGGATCCCCCTGGAGAAGGAAATGTCAACTCACTCCAGTATTCTTTCCTGGAGAATCCCATAGACAGAGGAGCTTGGAGTTCCAAAGAGTTGGACACAGCGACTAAACAACAACAGTAATTCATTATTGTTCTACCTTTCTTCGTGTTTAAAAATTTTAATAAAAAAGTAAAGAAAGAAAAAATTAAATAAATAAATAAACAAGCATACACGTGAAATTTAAGTCTTTGTTTTCCAAAATTACCAGAAAGATTCGTGAGTATACAGCCAGTATAAAGTAAAACCTCAGACTCTGAGCCCATTAAGATGGTTATATTTTTTCACACCTAGGAAAAAAACTCACCAAAGTCACTTAATGCTTCAAGGAGGCTCAACAGTGGCTGTAGGCCAAACAGGGAAAACCTTTTAATCTGTCTGGGGTGAGGCCTGGCCATCTCCAGATTTCTATTCCCTCATTTCTAAAATGAGAAACTTGTACTACATGATAATGTGCACCATCTAGCATGAGTCAGGCACTTGACATGTTTTCTCCCTAATTTTGAGCACAATTATTGAAGATATGGGGTTTCCCAGGTGGCTCAGGGGTAAAGAATCTGCCTGCCAATGCAGGAAGGTGCAGGAGATGTGGGTTCGACCCCTGGGCCAGTAAGATCTCCTGGAGGGGGAAATGGAAACCCACTCCAGTATTCTTGCCCAAGAAATCCCATAGACAGAGGAGCCTGGCAGGCTACAGTCCATGGGGTTGCAAAGAGTTGGACACGACTGAGAACACACACACACACACACACACACACACACACACACACACACACTGAAGATAGATATTAATATCTGCATCTTTAGATGGGCAGTTTTAGGTTCAGAGAGATAAGTGATTTGCTCAGGCCCCATTAATCATCAACCATGGAGAAAGGATTCGGCCACCATCTATGCAATGTCAAAGTCACCATTTTCCCACTGCAGGATTGTACTTCTTGTGAGACTTCTAGGGCTCCTTCCCAGGACTCCCACAGATGGCTGTGCAGGTTGATCCTCACCCACGGGAGAACTGCTCACATCTATCCCATCCTCCACTGGCCTGTTGTGGCCTGAACCCTGCAGATACTTCCATCAGAGAAGATGCTTTTTCCTCCTGTTCACCAAGGTGGCTGACAGGCTCACAGCACCTCAACCCAGTCCATGCACAATCAAACTGTTAATCATAATATTACTTTATGACATTGGTTATCAGGGTCACAGTCTATGATCTACATCCTGGTAGTCAGTAGTTTTTTTCTAGTGGTCGTGGTGGTGTTCAATTGCTAAGTCGTGTCTAACTCTCTGTGACCCTATGGACTGTAGCACCCCAGGCTTCCCTGTCCTTCACCATAGCCCTGAGTTTGCTCAAATTCATGCCCATCGAGTTGGTGATGCCATCCAACCATCTCATCTTCTGCCGCCCCCTTCTCCCTTTGCCCTCAATCTTTCCCTGCACCAGGGAAACTCATTTTCCAATGAGTTAACTCTTCGCATCAGGTGGCCAAAGTATTGGAGCTTCAGCTTCAGCATCAGTCCTTCCAGTGGATATTCAAGGTTGATTTCTTTTTGGATTGACTGGTTTGATCTCCTTGCGGTCCAAGGGACTCTCAACAGTCTTCTCCAACACCACAGTTCAAAAGCATCAATTCTTTGGTGCTCAGCCTTCTTTACGTTCCAACTCCCACATCCATACATGACTACTGGAGAAACAATAGCTTTGACTAAACGATGCACATCATGAAATATCCTTCCTGCCCCTGTTGTCTGTGCTCCACAAAGGTGGGGATTTTGTGTGTTTCTTTCTGCTGTTTCCAAGTTCTAGCACAAGCAGTTGCCTGATAAACACTAAATACACTATTAAGTAAGTTATTGTACACCTCAGATTTGTCCCTGAATGTCTGTACTGTGATGGGTTAAACTGTGTCCTGTCCCAAATTCAGATATTAAAGTCCCAACCCTCAGTGACCATGTTTGAAAATAAAGTCTTTGCAGATTTAATTCTTTATTCGAGGTCTTGAGAGGGAGTCCCTAATCCAGTTTGACTGGTGTCATTACAAGGAGTGGAAATTTGGACACAGGTCTTGGGAAGATGAAGGCACAGACCAAGTGATGCTTCTACAACACAATGAAGTGCAAAGATGGCCCGTTCATCTCCAGAAGCTGGGACAGAGGTGTGGGACACATTATCCCACACAGACTCAGAAGGCAGCTGCCCTGCTGACACTTTGATCTGGCCTTGTCTATGGCTTAACCCACCCAGTTTGTGGCTCTCTTTTATAGTAACCACAGGAAACCACTATATGAATATCTCTTGACTGGTTGATTGCTCTCCAGGTCAGGTATAACTTGCACACAATTGAAGATATTGAAATGTTATCATATGTTTTATCATCATTAAACACGTATTGTGTAGGAACCCTGGCAATAAAGAAGAGCTAGTGAAGCACTGATACGAAATTACATATAGTGGCTACCCTACATGGTGGGGTGTGTGAAATCCTGATGCAGTGTGATGTGGGATCGGAGAAGGCTTCTAATGTACTAGAAAATTTACCAATTCTGGACATTCTTCTAAACATGATTGCACAGTATGCATCTTTCAAGTCTGCCTTTCTTCACTATGTACAATGTTAGGAGATTCGTTGTTCTTTTTATTGTGGTATAACGTTATGATCAACCTAGACAGCATATTAAAAAGCAGAGATATTACTTTATCAACAAAGGTCCGTCTAGTCAAAGCTTTGGTTTTCCAGCAGTCATGTATGGATGTGGGAGTTGGACTATAAAGAAAGCTGAATGCCGAAGAAATTATGCCTTTGAACTGGTGTTGGAGAAGACTCTTGAGAGTCCCTTAGACTACAAGGAGATCCAACCAGTCCATCTTAAAGGAAATCAGTACTGAATATCCGTTGGAAGGACTGATGTTGAAGCTGAAACTCCAATACTTAGGCCACCTGATGCGAAGAGCTGACTCATTTGAAAAGACCCTGATGCTGGGAAAGATTGAAGGCAGGAGGAGAAGGGATGACAGAGGATGAGATAGTTGGATGGCATCACGGACTTGATGGACATGAGTTTGGGTAAGGTCTGGGAGTTGGTGATGGACAGGGAGGCCTGGTGTGCTGCAGCCCATGGGGTCACAAAGGGTTGGACATGACTGAACAACTGAACTGAATTGAATGGTGGTGTAATAGTCTACTGTGTACATAAGGAAAGCTTTTCAGCATCTAGGTATCTTGGATGGGCACTTGAGTTGTGTCGACCTTTGGACATTGAGAATAATGCTGCTGTGAATATGCATGAAATAGCTCCTGGTGGTTGAATGTTTTAATCCTTCGGGCACACTCCTAAGAGAGGAAGTTGCACTTTTATTATCATTAATAATTCTTATACTAAATGTCCTCCATTTCACATGCTGTGTGGTTTCATCTTTTGGTGGCCCGAGCTTCAGGGCCTTCTTGCTGGACAGGTGTCCCCTGGGGCAGGGGAGGAGTCTGGGGTTGGACTCCCAGTTTGATCCACATATCAAGCCTGCGCAGCAGCTCCCCTCATTGCACAGTAGGCAGAGCCAGGCCCTTGCAAGAGTGTCGCCAGCCTGGGGTAGGTGCCCAGCATGCAGTAGTGGACTTGCTCAGATCCGGCAGGGTTGCAGGCCTTTTGGTATCCCTGTGGATTATTGCTTCCGTCTTTGGGAGAACACCTGGCTTTGACTCTTGCAAGTGAAGCAGGAGGGTGAGCATCTGTAAAGCTACCGTCTGTGACAGGAGAGGAGAGAGAGGGCCGGCTCCAGTGGGCAGGGGAAGACACAGGTCCTTAACGCAATTTTAAGAAGTCAGAACACCCCCATCCATCCATTTCCTGCCGTTAGCACACCAGCTTAGCAGCTGTTCCCCTCATCCCTCTAGGCTGCTTTTCTGTATCCTGGGACCAAGAATCTGCCAATGCCAAGGGCTCACCACTCTTGAAACTGAATGAAGAACGTCCGGATCTCCTTCGGGTAGATGGTGATGTTAGGGCCTCCCAGGGGTGGTAAGGGACGACTGAATTTGCCTGGTAGCAGAGAGGGTCTGTCCAGCACGGCCCCTGGACCACCTGCTTCCCCAGGTCCCCTCCTCCCAGCATCCCCCTCACAACACAGCTCCTGCTGTGTCTGTGGCTCCCACTGTGATCACAGCCCTCAGCTGCTCCCTCTTGATAGGACTCCACTGCCAGGGAGGCCTCTTTCATATCTGGCCTCCCCTGAGGGCACAGCACAGTCAAGGCATGTACAGGGGTCCTGGCCCCACTTGGCCTCGTATCTCCATGGGTTGTGGCACCATATATATGCCTAAGAGTAATCTTCTCACTGAGGCCATGAGGGGGCTCTGCCTTGATCTCAATGGGCTCTCCTTAGATGCACCCTGGGGTTTAGGCTTTATGCTTGGGATGAAAGTTGTTGATCCATTCATCCACACATGCTACCATCCATCCATCCATCCCTGAATCCAATTCCTCCACCCTTCCATTGTTGTCACTCCATCCAACCTCCAGTCATCCATGAAACATCCAACTTCTTCCCATCCATCCTCTCATCCATCCACCCATGCATACATCATCCATCCATGTTCCTTTCTTCCTTCCATTCATCTTTCATCCATCCATTATCCAACCATGTATCTTCCTGCATCCATACTTTCCTTCCTTCCTTACATCCTTTTTTGCCAACTAAATACCCTTCATTCCATCATTCTATAATGCATTGGCTGGGTGTCTACCAAAATCACTGCAGATGGTGACTGCAGCCATGAAATTAAAAGACACTTGCTCCTTAGAAGAAAAGCTACGACCAACCTAGACAGCACATTAAAAAGCAGAGACATTACTTTGCCAACAAAGGTCCGTCTAGTCAAAGCTATGGTTTTTCCAGTAGTCATGTATGGATGTGAGAGCTGGACTATAAAGAAAGCTGAGTGCCGAAGAACTGATGCTTTTGAACTGTGGTGTTGGAGAAGACTCTTGAGAGTCCCTTGGACTGCAAGGAGATCAAACCAGTCAATCCTAAAGAAACTGGAAGTCCTGAATATTCATTGGAAGGACTGATGTTGAAGCTGAAACTCCAATACTTTGGCCACCTGATGTGGAGAACTGACTTATTTGAAAAGACCCAGATGCTGGGAAAGATTGAAGGCAGGAGGAGAAGGGGACAGCAGAGGATGAGATAGTTCGATGGCATCACTGACTTGATGGACATGAGTTTGAGTAAGCTCTGGGAGTTGGTGATGGACAGGGAAGCCTGGCGTGCTGCAGTCCATGGGTTTGCAAAGAGTCAGACATGACTGAGCGACTGAACTGAACTGCGGTGTTTACCTACATACCCAGACTATGCTGTGTGCAGTAGATAAAGAAGAGATAAACAGCTCAGAGCCAACTGACAAGGAAGGAGGAGCAGAGGAGGCACCTGACCAGACATGAACCCGAGGGAGCCTGACTAGGAGCTGGTCCAGATGAAGGTCAAAGGCAGACCAAGTGGAGGGGGGAGCACGAGTAAACGCTGGGAGGCAAAAAGGAGCCTAGGGTTCACAGGAGTAAATGTTGGGAGTGCAGACACTGCACACCATGGAGGGCATCACAACCCCTTGGGGTACACATGCAAACCTTGGGTTCATCTGGACATGGGTGGGGGGTGTGGTCTTGAACACACGTGTGCACACACATTCACACAGCCACACACACATGGACACACACACTCTGTGTGGAGCCCTGGCAGATGGAAACTGAACTGAAACTTAGAGTCTGCAAACTTCTTTGGTTGATGCAGGAAGGCTGAGACCCAGAGAAGGAGGATGGCCAGCTCCAGGTCACACAAGGCCTCAGGGGCAGAGCTGGGGTCTGGCTGGGGGTCAGGTTGGGGACCCAGGGCAGGGCCAGGACCAGGCTGAACCTCTGTAGCGGTGAAGGTCCCACGTGCTCCAGGTCCAGCGATGCATCTTCCTCACATCCCAGGTCCCTGTGAGCGAGCGCTCCTCCATGGACACCACGGAGCCCAGTCCCCGCAGCACAGACTGCAGGACAGAGCAAGGGAGGGGTGAGCACCCGGACCCCAGATCTGAGTAGAGACCCCGATGCAGCAGGGCGGCCGCACCAGGGCCCAGCATCGCACACATTCATTGTAGAGCAAGTCCCTGCGGGAGGAGGGGCAGCCCCATTTTACAGATGAGGAACTGAGGTCGGGGGCAGCTGATGCCCCAGTGCTGGCTGATCAGCATGCCCAGCAGGTGGCAGGCACGTTGAGCCACTCCAGCATCGAGTGCCTGTCTCTCTGCAATTCTCCCAGGAGCCCTGCGTGGTCCTGGGATGATGTCAGTTATGTTATGCATCCCCTTGTCCTGAATGAGCATCAAACCAGCCTCCAGGCTGAAAGCGGAGGTGGGTGAACACTCTTACTGGGAAGGAAGGACAGGTGGCTGCCCCAAGGGCGGGGGTTGTTCTGCAGGAGCTTCCCTGAGCTGGGGGAGGGGAAGGCGTGGAGGGCAGGCTCCCTGTGCTGCTACCATCCGCCCTCTGCCTTTACATCTGCTCCTGAGGGCCGTGCCAATATGGGAGGGCAGAGGTCAGGGTCAGGACACTGACACCCATCAGGTGTGCTAGGTGCCAGGCACCTGTGTGCACACAGTCCCACCACAGCCTCTCAGCATCCCTGTGGGCAAAGACTCTCTCCTCCCCATTTACAGGTGAGGAGACTGAGGCCCAGAACCCAGGGGCCCACGAAGCCCAGAGGAGGCACCCAGACTCGCCCCTGGACTGTGTAATCACCCACTAGGGAGTCTGCAAGAATCTGTTCACTTTCTTATTATGCATGTAACTTCTGTGTTGTGTAAGAAGATGTGCTACAAGAAAAAATGATAAACAAAATACATGTGTGTTACATGATGGTAAATTCAGAAGACCATCATGACGAAGGGTGAGGGACCCCCAGGTTCCTTTGTGAGACCACCCTGATGTGGTATTTGCCAGGTGCCATCTGAGTCTGGGTAGTCACACCAGGGTTTGTCTCCCGAGGGCGTGTACTCCTGGGGGCCTGACTCTGTGATGTCGGAGCAGCACACGGGAGGGCGGTTACCTGCAGGTTCAGCGTCACAGGCTGAGACAGCACGGGGTCCTGGCCCACCTCATACAGGTGCTGGAGCCGCAGCAGGACCCGGCGCAGGTCTGCCTTGGCCTCGCGGTTTCGGTCTGAGGGACAGACGAAAGGTGGCCGTGAGGACAACAGTCTGCCTGGCACTTTACACTCTCACCTCCATTTCACAACTTCAACCTCCCTTGGAGGCAGCTAACACAGCCCAACTTTGCAGATGAGCCAAACAAGGCTCAGAGAGGGGCGAGCACGTGCCCAGACACACACAGCTGGTGTGCATCAAGAAGGAGCCGGGAGGATTCCAACCCAGGTGCAGCCAAAGTGACCGCTTCCCACCGCCCACACCAGGGCTGTTCCAGCCATCTGAAAGTCTTCGTTCTTGTTCACTGAGGTGAGGTCCTCATTGGGCCTGTCCCTCCAGCCTCCTGTTCCCTGGAAGATTCTCTCTGCCCCAGCCCCTGTGAAGGGGGGTGTGGCCTTGTAACCCTGAAGATGAGGCACCATCACAAATGTGACTGTACACAGTCACTGCTGGTCCTTTGAGACCCAGTGAGAAGGGCCATCATGCCGATCCCCCAGAACACAGGGACAAAATGACCTGTGCTGTGGGAAGACAGTGATGCTGTGGGCTCCTTGTTACTTTGCATAAGAAGTCTGCAATGTCTCTTGTCTCCATTTGTAGTGTCGAGGTTAGGGGCTGGAGCTCTAGAATCAGGGAAGGACTTCTTGGTGCAGAACATGAAGTTGATGAGGATAATGGTGATGAAGGTGGTGGTGACGATAATGATAATGATGGCAATGATCAAGCTAGTGGTGATTCCTTGAGGTTTCAAGCATCATGAGAGGCAGCAGGCCTCACAGCATCCCTTGCGGCTGTGGCTCCCCTGGCTCAGTCTATACCAGTCTCTCTCTAACAGGATGGACTTGACCAGCCCATACACTTTTGTCTACAGAGTTGAGCCACACTCAGCAACAGCCCTCTATCAGGGACAAAGATGACCTTTGGCCTCTGCCTCTTTTTCCTCCTTCTCCCATTCCACAGACATTTACGCTGGAGGGTGACAGCCCTTGGTGGGTCTCTGAGAGCAGGAGGGCATCTGAGGCATAGTGAGCCCTGCCGTTGAGATACACGGAGTGTAACAGAGCAGGCAGGGTGGAGTAGACGCCTTGGTGATATGACTAATGGGTTCCCAGCAGTTGTTTCCTCCTCCAGGAAGCCCTCCCTGATCACCTGCTGGGGGCTTCTCTCTGTACACAGTCACTGCATCTGATGTTATCCAGACCCACCGTGTTCCTGCTTGCTGAGTGACCTGCCTCCCTGAGGGCCTCAGATCCCTCATTGGGCAAAAAGGGAACCAGGTGACCTCATAGAGCCTGGATGACTCTGAGGAGAGCCCCTTGTCCAGTGATGGGCTGGGGGACCGGGCTGGCATGTGGAGGCAGGAGTGAGTCTGGATGCCTGAACACCTGCCTCACCTTTCCGGAGAGTCCGCAGGTGTTCTTTGTGGCTTGAGCTGTACTTCCAGCCGGGGATGCTGAGGAGCTGCAGGTGGACGCTTGGGGGAAGCGTCACTGCCTCTTGCTGCCTGGGGCCTGAGCCATGCTGGGCAATCTCTGCAAGGCAGATGGACAACAAGGAGAGGCTTTGGGCCAAACTCTCCTCCTGACACTCACAGCTCACCACACTAAGTCCCCCGCTTCATCTGATCTCACTCCCTCCCACCTGCGGTCCATAGGGCAGGCATCCTGAAGCACCTGTTCGTGCAAAAGCCCCAGCCTGCCTTGAATCTCTAGTCCAGCCGGTTCAAACTGCAGACCGGGAGATGGGACCAGAGAGAAGACGCCATTTCTTCCAGAACTCGCAGGGAGTTCACACAGAGACCTGCTCTGTGAACAAGGTCTCAGACGCCAGCTCCCCTGCTGACATCTATCGCTGCCTCTGCCCAGACAGATTCAGCCCTCCTCTTCCAAGAGATGGTCTGGGCTCCAGCTGGAGCCGCCATCGCCTCACAACTCCCAGGCCTCAGTGATTGGTCAGGCTTGGGTCACGGGATTTGATCAGGGCCAATCAGAACCTTTCATTGGGATCTCTGCTCTTGAAACAGGAGTCTCAAGACTCCTTCCCTGGGGCTTCCTTGGTGGCTCAGACGGTAAAGAAACTGCCTGGAATGCAGGAGAGCCGGCTTTGATCCCTGGATCAGGAAGATCCCTGGAGGAGGAAATGGCAACCCATTCCAGTATTCTTGCCTGGAGAATTCCTTGGACAGAGGAGCCTGGTGGGCTACAGTCCGTGGGGTCACAAAGAGTCGGACACGACTTAGTGACTAACGCACATACACACACACAGCTATATGACCTTAAACGAGTCATTGAACCCTCTTTGCACCTCAGGTTGCCCACAATTAAAATGAGAGGCCTGGATCTGAGGCGTCTGGTCACTTTCTGCCCCATAGGAGCCCAGATCCCTGCAGGCACCAGCTCAGCCGCATCCCTAGACAGGGCGGCTCACCCGGGGGCAGTGATGACAGGTGCACTGAAAGGACCCCCCCACCTCACCATTCATCTCTCTGAGCATCACGACGGGCCGGTGCTGCAGCGCCAGCCCACTCCTCTGGCGCAGGCCACTGGTGAGGGTCCAGGGTCCCAGCAGGAGCCAGAGCACCGGGTGGACGACCGAGGAGTCGTTCAGTGTGAGGTCGTTGTCCAGGGCCCACTTGTCATTGTTCCACAGCCGCCGGTGGAGCATGACCTGCAAAGGACAACTGTCTGACCGGGTCTGCCTGGACCATGGGCTGCTTGTGAGTGACCAAAGGGGCCTCCTCCTACCTCCACCTGCCCGTTCCCTTGGCTGGAGATGCCGTGCGCCTGCTCGGACAGCAGTACCAGCCTGCTTCGTCTGTCCTGGATGAAGGCTGACTGCACCATGGGGTAGTAATTCTGTGGACAGAAACATCAGCAGGCCGGTGGTGGGAGCAGTGGGCCAGGTCAGCCAGCAGGTCCGGGGTCTCCCTATGGCCCCAGGCGGCCCCCTGCATGGGTGCAGCAGCAGCCCAGGGTGGCATGGTAGACAGGGGGAGGGGCTCTGAGTTCTGAGATGGACGCACTGGGATTCTAAGCCAGCTGCACTGCTTCCTGACCTTATGCCCTGGGGGACCCAGCCCACCTGAGCCTCAGTTTCTCCATCTGTAAAATGTGCCCAAAAGGTCCCCCTGCTGCAGGGAGATAATGAGGCATTTGTGCCAGTCCAGCCTGGGATGCCCTCCAGCCAGGGGTTCCCAAATAAGGGGCTGGTGTCTGGGCTGCAAAGCACTCACAGAGCCCTGCCCTTTTCTCTGTTGGAGCAAGATATCCTGAGCTGATTGTCCTGGACCTTCTGGAGCCCAGACCACGGTAGGTGAGGACCAGCCACAGAGATGAAGGGACAGAAACTCATGGAAGACAGAGCAGGGAGGGATCAAACCCCCTCTAAGGGCCACAGTTTAAGGAGAGACAGCTAATAAGGACAGAGGCTCAGGAGGTGCCCAGCACAGTGCTGCCTCTGGATCATCCCAGCCCTCAGCACAGCTCTGGGGGAGGTCACTCACTTCCCAGGAGAGCACCGAGGCCCAGAGACATACAGGGACTCGCCTAAGGTCATGTTGCTGGAGGCAGAGGCCCTGGGAGCTGATTGATTTTGGAGTTCAGCCCCTGCTCAGCTCTCCCGGGAAGACAGGCTGTGGCTCAGCTCAGGGCAGCCAAGGAGGGTTATACCCCATTCAGGCCTAGACAGGTACCATCATATTAATCCTCAAGTAACCCCCAGTGGGTCATCCATTGACTGAGGAGGACCTGCAGTGCACACAGACCTCAGGGACACGCCTCACACACGGTGACCCCAGACTCTGAGACCAGGTCTGAACACGCCTGGGCCACGGGCCCGAGGGGCAGACACCCTAGAGGAGATGCGCTGGAGCTTAAGGGATCTCTCCTGCCTTCTGGAAACCTGCCATCAAGACTGTATCTCTGGCTGCCATGCTCAGGGTGTACCTGAGCGATGATGTTGTTCGTGTAGTTCCTGTAGGGCCTGCGCTGCATCTGGTAGCCATTGTTGTCCGAGTAGAGGACCCGCCCCGCGTTCAGGTCGGTGCTTGTCCTTAGGATGGCCTCACGGTTCAGCTCCAAGGGGCCCACCCGGTACTCCTGCTCTATGCGATGGCAGAGCAGCTCCCCGTCAGAGCTCGGGGGCCCGT
Organism: Dama dama; assembly: GCF_033118175.1. Taxonomy (NCBI): domain Eukaryota; kingdom Metazoa; phylum Chordata; class Mammalia; order Artiodactyla; family Cervidae; genus Dama; species Dama dama. The sequence continues at coordinate 4,786,750 of NC_083686.1, read as the reverse complement.
GGGCCAGCCGGGAGTAGATGGCGAACGTGGGCTCCCTGTCATCCAACTCCCTGGAGGAGAAGCAGGACAGATAGGTCAAGCCTGGGGAGCCTACTGGACGCCCTGCCCTTCTCCTTTCTTCCTTTGTCTTCCTCCCTCCATCCTTCCTGCAGCCAGGAAGGATGCTTGGGAGCATCCTGGGGATGCGTCCAAGGGGAGCCTGCTTGGAATAGAGAACAGGAGGGACCCTGTCCTCTGAAGACTCTGGGTACCCAGCCATGCTGGCGGCTCTGTCTGTCCTGCTGATGGAAACACAAGAACTGCTCTCGTGCTGGTCACTGTCACCGTGGGCTCCTGTCCCACCTCTGGACTCAGGTGCCCCCAGGGTGACACAGCGCAGGCCAGAGAGCAGGCCTGCAGAGACTGGAGCAGCTCATGACGTCATGGGGCTTCCAGGGAGGAAGGACCGTGCGCCAAGCCCAGGTCCAGGGGCTGGGTGTCTGCAGCAAGGACAGGCCCCCATTGCCTCAGTCACCTGCCTGTGAGCACTTCCACATGCTGAGCACAGCCAGGGGGCCGCCCTCACCTGTAGAAGTCCTGCCGGACCTCAGTCACCAGCGGCCCTGCCACGATCTCCATCTTCACAGCCTCCCACGCGGGCTTTGCTTTACCACTGGGTCTAAACACATAATTGTCTGAAATGGGGCCTTGATCAAAATCACTCTTCGCATGATACTCCATAAAAGTCTGGGTCACCTGGACTGTTTGGTTACTCCACCTGCACAGAGAGGAAGGAGAAAACAGCGTCATCATCTTGGACAATATGTCAGCCTTATGCTGGAACCAGGCTCACAGAGCCTCTATGGAGATGCCAGCCTGGAACCAGGGGTGGACACAAACAACCTCCTCGGCTCTTCAGTGACAGCTATGAGGTCACTGAGTGAAGTTCACGCACTTGGCTTGGAGGAGAGCTGGCTGGACCCAGCAGAGCCCATGCAGCATCAGACCCTATCTGTGTCCAGGAGCAGATCCCACAGAGGAGGGCACACAGGCTTCGGTGCAGGCTCCTGAGGATACAAGCAGAGAGTGTATCATGTCTGCAGAGTCTTTGCCTTCATTGGCCTGGCCCCATTATCCTAGATGCCAGCAGGGGGATATCTACTCCTTCAGGAGGTCATCAAGCCAGGACATCGTGGAACTCTGTCACTCTGGTGCTGTCCCCATGTCACTTGCCAGTGCCTTCACTTAACCTTCATCCTTTTCTCTGCACCCCCACAGGCAGGGATTATGAACCCATCTCAGGACAGAGGCATAGTGCGCTGGGAGATACGACCTCATTTCCTGAGATCCCACACGCAGGAAGTGCCAAGGAGGACTCAGGTTCAGTTCCAAACCCAGGCTCCATTCTCACCCCCTTAGGTTAGGACTGGAGGTGTGGATACACTGGGGATAAAGGAGGAATTGGCTCAGAGCCTTGCACACATGGGTTTGCATTGTTCCCCGGGTGTGGCCTAAGCAAAGGAGCAGCTATGCATTCGTATCCCAGCTGGCCCTGTCTGACAGCAGGGGTTGAAGAAGTGATATGTCTGTGCCCCTTTGTGGATTTCTATAGGGTTCTTGTGGCCAAGGAAAGAAGAGGTCTTGGAGGAATGCCCTCCTGAGCTCCTTAGAAGAGGAGAGGAGGAAAAGAACCCTTTTCATTAGTCTGGAACCCAAGCCTTTCTCATCTGACCCCAGGCCCCCGCCCCTAGCTTCCTTTCATAAGAGGTCCTCGCAGTGCCATGTTGAAACTTGCAAGTCAAACGCCACTATGGGAGACATTCACAAATCATGCACCTGATGATGGATGTGTATCTAGAAAATAGAAACAACTCTTATTATTGTTGTTCAGTCAGTAAGTCAGGTCCAACTCTTTGTGACCCCATGGACTGCAGCACACTAGGTTCCCCTGTACTCCGCTGTCTCCCAGAGTTTGTTCAGATTTATGTCCATTGAGTCAGTGGTGCTATCCGAGCAACTCACCCTCTGTCACACCATTCTCCTTTTGCCTTCAATCTTTCCCAGCATCACGGTCTTTTCCAATGAGTTGGTTCTTCACATCAGGTGGCCAAAGTTTTGGAGCTTCAGCTTCAGCATCAGTCCTTCCAATGAATATTCAGGGTTGATTTCCTTTAGGATGGACTGCTTTGATCTCCTTGCAGTCCAAGGGACTCTCAAGAGCCTTCTCCAACACCACAGTTCAAAAGCGTCAGCTCTTTGGTGCTCAGCCTTCTTTATGTTCCAGCTCTCACATCCATACATGACCACTGGAAAAACCATAGCTTTGATATATATTGGACTTCCCTGGTGGCTTAGATGGTAAAGCATCTGCCTACAATGCAGGAGACCCGGGTTTGATCCCTGGGTCGGGAAGATCCCCTAGAGAAGGAAATGGCAACCCATTCCAGTACTCTTGTTTGGAAAATCCCATGGACGGAGGAGCCTAGTAGGCTACAGTCCATGGGGGTCACAAAGAGTCAGACACAACTGAGCGACTTCACTTCTACTTCTTCTTCTTGATATATATGGAACTTTGCTGGCAAAGTGATGTCTCTGCTTTTTAATACACTATCTGGGTTTGTCAAAGCTTTCCTTCCAAGGAGTACATGTCTTTTAATTTCATGGCTGCAGTCACCGTCCACAGTGATTTTGGAGCCCAAGAAAATCAAATGTGTCATTACTTCCATTTTTTCCCCTACTATTTGCCGTGAAGAGATGGGAGCAGATGCCATGATCCTAGTTTTTCGAATGTGGAGTTTCAGGCTGGCTTTTTCATTTTCCTCTTCACCTTCATCAAGAGGCTCTTTAGTTCCTCTTCACTTTCTGTCATTAGAGTAGTATCATTTGCATACCTGAGGTTGTTGATATTTCTCCCAGCAATCTCGATTCCAGCTTATGATTCATCCAGCCCAACATTTTGCAAGATACACCCTGCATATAAGTTAAATAAGCAAGAAGACAATATACAACCTAGATGTACTCCTTCCCCAGTTTGCAACCAGTCCATTGTTCCATGTACACTTCTAACTGTAGCTTCTTAACCTGCATACATGTTTCTCAGGAAAAGGATAAGGTGGTCTGGTATTCCAGTCTATTTCAGAGTTTTCCACAATTTGATGTGATACACCTAGTCAAAGGCTTTAATGTAGTCAATGAAGCAGACATCTTCCTAGAATTCCCTTGCTTTTCTATGATCCAATAAATGTTGGTAATTTGATTTCTGGTTCCTCTGCCTCTTTGAAACTGAGCTTGTACATCTGGAAGTCCTCGGTTCACTTATTGCGGAAGTCTGTCTTGAAGGATTTTGAGCATAACCTTGCTAGAGTTGGTGCAAAATAACTGCGGTTTTTGCATTGTTGAAATTTGCTGTTTGATATTGGAATACATTCTTAAATAAATGAAGTTATATGTCATTTTAATGTGCATTTCTCACTTTATATTTTTCTGCCAATGACATTACTTCCTGTTTGTTTTATATTTATTTTAGGCTACAGAAATTATGTTAGATAAAAAGCAAATTTCAACGATTTTCTTATTTGAGTTCAAAATGAGTTGTAAAGCAGCAGAGACAACTTGCAACATCAACAAACGCATTTGGCCCAGGAACTGCTAACAAATGAACAGTAAAGTGATGGTTCAAGAAGTTTTGCAAGGTAGATGAGAGTCTTGAAGATAAGGAGAATATTGGCTGGCCATCAAAAGTTGACAACAACCAATTAAAAGCCATCATCAAAGCTGGTTCTCTTACAACCACATGAGAAGTTGCCAAAGAATTCAACGTCAATATTCTACCATCATTCAGCATTTGAAGCAAATTAGAAAGATAAAAAAGCTTAATAAATGGGTGCCTCATGAGTTGACTACACGAAAGCCTTCGACTGTGTGGATCACAATAAACTGGAAAATTCTGAAAGAAATGGAAATACCAGACCACCTGATCTGCCTATTGAGAAACCTGTATGCAGGTCAGGAAGCAACAGTTAGAACTGGACATGAAACAACAGACTGGTTCCAAATAGGAAAAGGAGTACGTCAAGGCTGTATATTGTCACCCTGCTTGTTTAACTTATATGCAGAGTACATCATGAGAAACACTGGGCTGGAAGAAGCACAAGCTGGAATCAAGATTGCTGGGAGAAATATCAATAACCTCAGATATGCAGATGACACCACCCTTATGGCAGAGAGTGAAGAGGAACTAAAAAGCCTCTTGATGAAAGTGAAAGAGGAGAGTGAAAAAGTTGGCTTAAAGCTTAACATTCAGAAAACTAAGATCATGGCATCTGGTCCCATCACCTCATGGGAAATAGATGGGGAGACAGTGGAAACAGTGTCAGACTTCATTTTTGGGGGCTCCAAAATCACTGTGGATGGTGACTGGAGCCATGAAATTAAAAGACGCTTACTCCTTGGAAGGAAAGTTATAACCAACCTTGATAGCATATTAAAAATCAGAGACATTACTTTGCCAACAAAGGTCCATCTGGTCAAGGCTATGGTTTTTCCAGTGGTCATGTATGGATGTGAGAGTTGGACTGTGAAGAAAGCTGAGCGCCGAAAAATTGATGCTTTTGAACTGTGGTGTTGGAGAAGACTCTTGAGAGTCCCTTGGACTGCAGGGGGATCCAACAAGTCCATCCTGAAGGAGATCAGTCCTGGGTGTTCATTGGAAGGACTGATGCTGAAGCTGAAACTCCAGTACTTTGGCCACCTCATGTGAAGAGTTGACTCATTGGAAAAGACCCTGATACTGGGAGGGACTGGAGGCAGGAGGAGAAAGGGACGACAGAGGATGAGATGGCTGGATGGCATCACCAACTCGATGGGCATGAGTTTGAGTGAACTCCGGGAGTTGGTGATGGACAGGGAGGCCTGGCGTGCTGCGATTCATGGGGTCGCAAAGAGTCGGACACGACTGAGTGACTGAACTGAACTGAACTGAACATGAGCTGACCAAAAATTTAAAAATTGGCCTTTTGAGTCTCATCTTCTCTTATTCTATACAACAACGATGAACCAATTCTCAATCAAATCATGAAGTGTGGCAAAAGTGGATTTTGCATGACAACCATCAATGACCAGCTCACTGGTTATCCAAGAAGAAGCTCCAAAACACTTCCCAAAGCCAAACTTGCACTGAAAATGAAAGGTCATGGTCATTGTTTGGTGATCTGCTGCCTATCTGATCCACCACAGCTTTCTGAATCCCATCAAAACCATTACATCAGAGAAGTATGCTCAGTAAATCTAAAATGCTTCCACAACCAGCAGGAGACAGAAAATGCTTTCCAAGAGTTCATGGTATCCTGAAGCACAGATTTTTATGCTATAGGAATAAACAAACTTTTTTCTCATTGGCAAAAATGTGTTAACTGTAATGGTTCCTATTTTGATTAATAAAGATGTATTTGAGCCTAGTTATAATGATTTAACGAGCTTCCCAGGTGGCACTACAGGTAAAGAACCCTCCTGCCAATGCAGGAGATGTCAGCCATGTGGGTTAGATCTCTGGGTTGGGAAGATCACATGGAGGAGGGCACGGCAACCTACTCCAGTATTCTTGCCAGAAGAACCCCATGGATAGGGGAGCCTGGTGGGCTATTATCCACAGGGCCAAAAAGCGTTGGACATGACTGATGTGACTTGGCATACATGCACACATATCAGGATTTAAAATCCACGGTCTGAAACCGCAAATACTTTTGCACCAGAAAAAGGAATCGTTTGTGAAATGAGCACAGTTGTACGGTAGCTGGAACACTCTTTGGCATTGCCGTTCTTTGGGACTGGAAGGAAAACTGACCTTTCCCAGTTCTGTGGCCACGGCTGAATTTTCCAATTTTGCTGACATATTGAGTGCAGGACTTAAACAGCATCATCTGTTAGGATTTGAAATAGCTCAACTGGATTTCCATTACCTCCACCAGCTTTGTTTGCAGTAATTCTTCCTAAGTTGAAAGAACTCTTACAACTCCATAATAAAGACCAACCCAATTTTGAGATGGACAAAAGATCTAAAAAGACATTTCACCAGAGAAGATGCACAAATGGCCAACAGGCCCATGGAGAGATGCTCAATGTCTGTAGTTCTCAGGGTATGCAAATCAAAGTCACAATGAGATGCCACAACATATCCACTAGAATAGCTATATCCAAAAGGCAGATAAATACAAGTGTAGGTGGAGATGTGGAGAAATTGGACCCTCATACACTTGGATAAGAATGCAAAATGGTGCAGTCACATGGGAAACAGTCCAGCCATTTCACAAACAGCTTAACATAAGCGTTTCCTGTGACTTAGTAATTCCACTCCTAGGAACTAACCCAAGAGAAAGAAAGGCTTTTGCCCACACAAAATCTTGTACATTCATTTTCACAGCAGCCTTTTTCACCATAGCCCCAGAGTGGAAACCACCCACATGCTCATGAGATGAGGACTAGATAAATGAACCAAGGGACATCTGTCAGAGGAATATTATTGGGCCCTGAAGAGAAATAGTTTCACTCACACTGCAGTGTGGGTGAAACTTGGAAAAGTCAGGAAGATAGAGAGCAGGACATGAGTTCTCCTCCTGGGAGGCAACGTGTGGGGTTGTGCTTAGGTGTGAGGCATCTGAAGGTGGGCAGAAAGGGGCTGGGAGTTGGAGCTGGCCTTTCAGGGGTTCTGCAAAAGGGGCATGGGGCCCGAGTGATGACAGAGCTCAAGCTGGCCTGCAGACTCCACCTTTCCCAGCCAGACACCAGGGCGGGGGGCACTCAGAACCTGCTGGGGTGACACCCTATTTCTGCTGCTCCCCCACACTCTCTGCAGTCTGTCATGCCCTCTCAAGGAGGACTTGTGGGCTGACTGGAGGACCAAGCCCCATCAGGGGCAGGGGGGTCCTGGTCTGCTCTTTTAGACTGCTGACAGATGACGGGGCTGAGCTCCAGGTGACACTCACCTCACAGCATGGCACCCTGCCTTCCTCCCCTTCTCTGTCTGCCTCTTCCTTCTCTTTCCTTACCTCACTTTCTTCCAGATGCTCCCCCAAGCTTCCTGCCCACTCCCGCCACCCACAGACTTCTGCTTCTGTTAGGAGATCACATCAGGAAACAGAAGTGGATGTGTTGGACAAGAAGCTGAAGAAGAATAGAAACTGCCTGGGATGAGACCTGAGCATGCACAGGGTGGCTTCAAACTCTGGAAAGCCTTTCCTGAGCTCAGCTGCCAAAGAATGCTGGTGAGTGAATAAATACTTGAATGGATGAATGGATGGATGGATGGATGGAAGGATGGATGAATGAATGAATGAATAGGATGGAAGGATGAATGGATGGATGAGTGGATGGATAGATGCATTGATGTAGGATGGATGGAAATGTGGAGGGTTAGGTACATAGATGAGTGGGTGGGTGAGTGCATGGATGGATGGGGGTATGGGTGAATAGATGGATTTTTGTGGCTTTGAATGTTAAAAAGTAGATAACATGACTATTACCTATTCCCTAGACGTGATCTGCAATGCCCCATTTTCCATGAATCAAAACCTTTGGAATGAACAAATTCTAGAAAGGCTGTACGGATCTGGCCTAGATTCCCATAACTAGACATAAACCTGATTGCACTGCAGGGAGCTTCACCACAATCACACCCTCACCCTGCAGCTGAGGAAATGGAGACCCAGAAAGGGCATTACTTGCCCAGGTCCCAGGATCCTCCTGACCTCAGAGGCAGCAACAGCTGCACCTCACCTCTCCCAGATGCTGTGCATCAAGTTGGTGTCCTTGTCTAGGAACACGGTGTAGCAGTCATTCTCCACAGGCACCAGGCTCCTGCCCGTCTGCCCGCCACTTCTCCTGAGTCTGCGTCCAAACTGCCTGGAGCTGGCCAAGGAGGTCACAGGCTCCAGAGTGTCCTCCTGGGAGCTCCTGCTGGGCCGGATGCTGTAGTGCCGGTAACTGAGTCCTGGGATCGTAGTCAGCACGTGCAGGTCATAGGCAGAGGGCACCTCCTTTGATCTTTGGACCTGAAAGGCCTGAGGGACAAGATGAATGATGGATGTCAGGGATGGAAGATGCCTCAGTCTCCTTGGAAACCCTGGGCTTACACACCTGGTGGATGGAGTGCTTGCTCTGCACAGAGACAGCTGGGTCATCCATCACTGGGCTGAGCGGGTTTCCTCTCCTGCATCCTCTCTGCACAACAGAATCAGTCCTCTTCCCCATCCTTCCTCCTTCTCCACCAGGGCTGCAAACCACCTGCCCTCCTCCCACACTCCTTCCTGTTCCTGCCTCTGAGTCTTTGCTCATGCTGTTCCCTCAAACTGGAAGCCTCGTCTTTGGAGAGTGGGCTCTTGTGTCTTAATCCTCCAACCTCCCCGAGAAGGGAGGTTGCAAGGTCACCCCTGCAGGTCTTTCTCCATCTCCACGTCATCTGATTCAGGCAAGGGAACTGAGAGACAACCTTGAATCCATGTGGGGAGTGGGGGATGGGGCTCGCTCTCTAGGGAACAGATGTCATCTCTGGGTCCTTTCGGGGAGGATTTAGGGAGCTATGAGCAAATTCGTGTTGCTTCTTACATCCTCCAGCCTGGCCTTTCTCTGAATTAGCAGACACCCTGTCCCCACCCCACACCCCAAACCTCTCCTGAAGGTTTTCCTTCACCACAGTTATCATCTGTCACTTTCTACACTTTCTTATTTTCTTCCTGCCTGGATCCCCCCACTGAAGTAGGAGCCCCCTGAGGGCAGGGACTTTTGTCTGCTTGGTTATTAAAGTTTCTCCAGTGCCTAGAGTAATGCCTGACACACAGTAGGTGTTCAATAATATTGAAGTGCACTGACACTTAGGGAGTGTTGCCTTTGGGTGGGGAGGGGGATGTTTTGTGTTGGGTCTGCTCAACCCAACCCCCTCCCTGCCCCTGATGACAATGAAAGAGTCTTCCTCCTCTGTCTCAGTTAAGGACTACTGCCCCGGCCAACAGGTCATCACTCCACACTTCAACTGTCCATATCTGTGTCTGTTCCTTGAGTTCCATGGGGAGTTCAGTGTCAGGGACAAGCACTCAGCTAGGAGCCACACCAGAACCGACATTCAGGAGTGTTTGCTGAGTGGCTGACTGATGGCATCACCTCCTTCACCTCCTCTAGGAAGGGCTGGCTGGGTGACAGTAGGGTCACCTCTAGACCCAAGTCAAGCTCCAGGTCTGGGAAGGCCATGGGGTGGGACCACACAGGATGTGGGTGTCTCAGAAAGGCAGTTGGGCCCTGCCCGTAACACAACACCTCCATAAGGATGCACATTTAGGACTCCTGATGGACTTCTCATGCAAAGTGGATATTTTCCTGAAAATATATATGCTCCCCATGTAACCCAGACCACTGTGAGACCTTGCAGGGCAAGCACAGCAGAAGGGACTTCTGGTCAACTCAGATGCCCAAAGCCCAGGGTCAGGCTCCTGGGTAGATCCACTGACCCTGATGGTGACTCACCCCTATGATACTGTCCTCATAGTGAGGGCAGCCTGTCACATGTTCCCTTTAGATGCCCACTTCTGGGGGCTCAGCCCAGAGCAGGGGCAGCAACAGGGCATGCACCTTAGACGGGATGTCCCCCTTACCTGTGCAGGCATGGGGCGGCCTGACTCATCTGTGATGCTGACATTGGGGAAGTCCACAGTCAGGGTGATGATGGTGGTGACTGTCCAGGCCAGCGGGTTGTAGACCACCGCAAAGCGTCCCCCAGGCTCTGGGCCTGCAGACAGAGAACAAGCTCTACTCCTGCCACCTGACCCACCCCTCACCCCTGGTGCCCCTCAGAACAAGGGAAACTGAGGCAGGTGAGACCAGCCCTGCAGAGTCCAGGGGGAAAGACAGACAGACAGACACATGGGCTCCTACGTGCAACCCCTTCCTCATCTGTTCCACCTGTGTCCTGGTTCCCAGGAGGGGTGGGGGGGCATCCCCCCAGAGATGAGCTCCTCACTCATCTTTTCCTGTCATCCACTTTACTGGTGAGGACACTCAGGTGCAGAGAGAAGGGTCAGCTGTCCAAGACGACCCATGTCCTAAGGCCTGACTCCAAAGCCTAAGCGCTTGGCAATGTATAGACAGAATTCTCTGGAGCTTGAAGGGTCAAGATCAATCACCAAGGTCAGCCCTGGAGGCCTCTTTGGTATGAACCTGGATTCTCTTTCTGCTCCTTCCCCACCCCACGTGCCCCAGGCTATGACCACATCCGATGACTCCCGGATCCCTAGATACGGCACACACTGTCCAGTCTCTGGCTTCTGCCCAGGCAGTTCCCATGGCTGGATGCCTTCCTGGGCTCTCCACCTGCCCCTTGCTTGGGGAGCTGGCCCCGTGAGCTCATGCGAATGGCTGGCCCTACAAGACACTGGAAGGACCCAGTTCTACCTCCCTTTCTATGACTGTCATCCCCTGCGGACCCCACTCCCTGTGAACAGGGTTCCAGTCTGCTGCACCCCTGACCCCAGGGCCCTTCCAGAGTCTGAAGGTAGGATGGGATTGTACACAGACACAGATGGGAGGTCAGAGCTGGGGAGGGGAGGGGAGGGGAGGGGAGGGGAGGGGAGGGGAGGGGAGAGGAGGGGAGGGGAGGGGAGGGCCGGGCGGGGAGCGGAGGGCGGAGCAAGGAGGGCACAGTGCCAGAGGGTGAGCATGGGCCCTGGGGAGGTGGGCGGGCCACATGCTCCTGCAGGGAGAACAGTAGTCTCTGTTTGCCCAGGATTTTCAAGGATGAAGGCCGTCAGCTCCAGGCAAACGGGGTGATACTGACTCTCCACCTGTGAAACCCTCATAGACAAGAAGCTGGTCACGTGGCAGCCCAGATGTGATGTGCCTCCAAGCTGAGCTCAGGAGGGAGGGCAGGAGCCAGGCTGGCCAAGGTCCCTGAGAAAACTGCATGCTGTCTGCCGAGCTGGGGAGCACTTGGCTAAGGTGCTAGGCTTTCAAGCTAGGCTTAAGCAGTATGTGTGAACTGTGTGACCCTGGGCAGGTCCATGACCTGTGTGTTGTGCGTGTGTCCTCAGCTATGAAGTGAGGACAGGAACAGTTTCAGCTTTCAGGATGTGTGATTCCTGTTAAGTCGCTCAATAGTGTGTGACTCTTTGAGACCCCATGGACTGCAGCATGCCAGCCTTCCCCATCTCTCACCATCTCCTAGAGCTTGCTCAAACTCATGTCCATTGAGTTGATGATGCCATCCAACCGTCTCATCCCCTGTCATCCTCTTCTCCTCCTGCCCTCAGTCTTTCTCAATATCAGGTTCTTTTCCAATGAGTCAGCTCCTCACATCAGGTGGACAGACTATTGGAGTTTCAGCTTCAGAATCAGTTCTTCCAAAGAGTATTCAGGGTTGCTACCTTTTAGGATTGACTGGTTTGATCTTCTTGAGTCCAAGGGAATCTCAAGAGTCTTCCTCAGCACCATAGTTCAAAAGCATCAATTCCTCAGCTCTCTGCCTTCTTTATGGTCCAGTTCTCATATCCATACATGACTACTGGAAAGATCATAGCTTTGACTGTATGGACCATTGTCAGCAAAGTGATATCTCCGCTTTTTAATACCCTGCCTAGGTTTGTCAAGGCTTTTCTTCCAAGAAGCAAGGGTCTTTTAATTTCATGGCTGCACTCACCATCTGCAGTGATTTTGGAGCCCGAAAAAATAGTCTTCCACTGTTTTCATTTTTCCCCATCTATTTGTCATGAAGTGATGGGACCAGATGCCATGATCTTCGTTTCTGACTGTTGAGTTGTAAGCCAGCTTTTTCACTCTCCTCTTTTACCTTCCTCAAGGGGCTCTTCAGTTCCTCTTCACTTTCTCCCATAATGGTGGTGTCATCTGCATATCTGAGGTTATTGATATTTCTCCTGGCAATCCTGATGCCAGTTTGTGCTTCATCCAGACCAGCATTTTGCATGATGTATTGTGCATGTAAGTTACATAAGCAAGGTGACAATATAAGCCTTGATGTGCTCCTTTCCCAATTTTGAAGCAGTTTTCATTGTTCCATGTCTGATTCTAAACGTTGCTTCTTGACCTGCATGCAGGTTTCTAAGGAGGCAAGTAAGGTGGTCTGGTATTCCTATCTCTTGAAGAATTTTCCACAGTTTGTTGTGATCCACACAGTCAAAGGCTTTAGTGTAGTCAATGAAGCAGACGTAGATGTTTTTCTGGCATTCTCTTGCTTTTTATGATCCAAGGGATGTTGGCAGTTTGATTTCTGGTTCCTCTACCTTTCCTAAATCCAGCTTGTACATCTGGAAGTTCTCCATTCACATACTGCTTAAGCCTAGCTTGAAAGATTTTGAGCATAACCTTACTAACATGAGAAGTCAGCACAAATGTGTGATTGTTTGAACATCTTTGGCATTACCGTTCTTCGGGATTGGAATGAAAACTGACTTTTCCAGCCCTGTGGCCACTGCTGAGTTTTCCAAATTTGTTGGCATATTGAGTGCAGCACTTCAGCAGCATCATCTTTTAGGATTTAAAAGAGCTTAGCTGGAATTCAGTCACCCCCATTAGCGTTCTTCATAGTAATGCTTCCTAAGGCCCACTTAACTTCACTCTCCAGGATGCCTGGCTGTAGGTACCTGATCACAGCATTGTGGTTATCAGGTCATTAAGTGTTACATTAAACTGTGCAAACAGTGTGTTTGGCAACATTCAGACTGCGTTAGCATTTATTCCTCCCTCTAGTTTTCACAGGAGCCCTTCCTCAATCACAGGAAACAGGGCTCATAGATGTGAAGGCACCTGCCCAGCTCACACTGAAATGAGAGCCTCCCCTGGACGGGACTCGAGTCTGATGTTCAAGTGTCCCAGTCTTCCCCTGACCCTCGGGCTCTCTTCTCAGACCGGGGCAGACACTCGCCATAGCCCACTGTGCCCCCAGGGGCCTTGCTTACCTGAGTGGGCTGGAGACCTGTCCTGGATGATGGAGGCCATCAGCGTGTGCACCCCTTGCATCCCGGTGCTCAGGTGCTCCACAAACATGTCATCAACCTTGAGGGCGTGAGTCCCGGTGATGGCGTCGTGGTGCTGGACCTGGGCCCCCTCAGGAGCAGGACAAGAGTGAGGTCAGGCCGGCCTCTGCTCAGCACCTGCTGTCCTCACACCCACTGGGCCCTGACTCCCCTTCCCTCTCAGCAGCTGCTGCTGGAGAATTGGGGGTTTCTCATCTGTAAAGTGGACCTGTAGTGAACAGGGACTGGGAGGTGTGCTGGGCTGGGAACGGGGAAGCACACAGCCCAGGAGGGTCCAATCCTGTCCTGTCTCTGGGAGGCATTGCGTTACCTCGGAGACCGCCCAGCGGAGCTGCTGGAGCTGCTGCAGGCCCCAGGCCGGGTCCAGGTGTGGGTGCGGAGCCAACAGCATGTGGCGTGTGAACATGGACTCCCCGGCATAGAGCAGAGTGCTGGCTCGCCTTGCCAGCGCCTTGAGCCCACTCCGGGAGGCGTAGAATCCAGTCCAGGCATGATGCATGTCTAGGAGCAAAAGGCCAGGAGTGGGTGTGAGGGCATGCCCAAGGAGGCCCCTGTGCCCCACCTGGGAAATGCTGAGGAAGATGAGGTCAGAGATGGATCTGCCTAGGTTCCCAGGGACACAGCCTAGGCCAGGGGGTGATCTCAGGGTTCCTGGTCCAGCCAGGTCAGCAGTGGTACGAGATCCCTGGATGACCTGAGTAGCTGGCAGGGTCAGGCTGGGCTGGGGCATGTCTGGAGAGCCTGAGTGCTGAAGGACTGTGACGAGGACAAGAATCCCAGTGTGCACCTGGGTCCCTGGGATGCCCTGTGGGGAAGGGCCCTGGAGGAGGGATGATGGCAGGACCCAGAGGGAAGGGCTGGAGTGTGGCAGCCCTTGTGTACCTCTGAGGACAAAGGAGATCCTTTACTGGCCTGCATCTCAGTGGGTCCCTCTGGCTGCCTAGCAGGGATGAATGGCAGGGAGGTGGGAGCTGAGATACCCCTGTAGCTACTTCTCTGACCCTGGACAGAGTTCCAAGCAGGATTGGGAAGAGACATGCTCAGCACCTTAGGTCTGGGTTGTCTCTCAGCAAGTGTTTCACTTCCCACTCATCTCCACTCCTATGTCTTCTACAGACTGTGCTGTGCCTTCATTCCAAACCATCCTCTCTTGCTGAGTGATCCCATGAGGCCCTAGGCTTGGGCAAACTTGGCTGGGTGGCAAGGCCTGATCAGGGTCCCTGGGCTGCCCTGGCTCATAGGGACCTGGCCTCCGTCTCCTCCAACTCCCACACCACTTAGCTCCTCTTTCTCTGCAAAGGGGAGCAGGATGACAAGGATCCTTCAAGGATTCTGGCAATGTATACAGTAAGGGTTTCAGATGTTCAATAATTTGGCCAATACCTTCCCCCGCGGATGCCCTGAGCAAGGGCTGGACTGGGATATGGAGGGTGTTTCTGCCTCCCCAGCTGTCAGGGGGAGGCTGTGTGTGCTTAATTCCTGTCTGGCTTGCAGATAGGGGAGCTGGATCTTCTACGGGGGTCCGCTTGGAGGTGGGTGGGGCTGGACCTGGAAGAGGCGCTGATGCTGGGCTTCCTCCAGGGCGATTAGGCCCTGGACTAGCTCCCTCACACGGAGTGCCCGCACCGTATCCAGGATGGCACCTGGCCTCCCGGGATGGAGATGCTGCAGTAACTGTTAACAGCTGCCTTTGCTGAGCCGCGGCTCTGGCCCAGGCACCAGGCTATGGGCTCTCCTCATCTCACTTCATTTTCACACGGGATGCACTAACCAAGATGAACGTCCCCACTTTCCTGACCCAGGACAGTTCCACGGGTGCACACAACCCGGCACAAGGCTCACTCCACGACCTTTCACCCCGAGGCTGTGCTGGCCACAGCCAAAGCTGTCCTGGCCTCCAGGACACAGGCTTGTAGAAGACAAGGGCCCCCAATAATGACTCTGTGGCAACGGGTGAAAAGTGGAGCACTGATGGGGAGAGGAGACAACCAGTCTAGACTTCAGATCAGGAAAGGCTTCCTGGAGGAGGTGACATGCATGCATGCATGCTCAGTCATGTCCAACTCTGCAACCCCACAGACTGTAGCCCGCCAGGCTCCTCTGTCCATGGGATTTCCCAGGCAAGAATCCTGGAGTGGGTTGCCATTTCCTCCTCTGAGGGATCTTCCCTACCCAAGGATCCAACCCGCATCCCTGTGTCTCCTGCATTGGCAGGTGCCCACAAGCACCACCTGGGGATGAGAGGAGGCGACACTCCAGGACAATTAGGACTTTGTGGGAAGCGAAGGTGGGCGCGGGGCAGTCCTTCCGGCAGCACTGGAGTAAAAGGCAGAGGCGGGACCTGCTGCCTGTGGCCAGCGTGAGAGGCTCCGGGAGCTTGGAATCCGGCAGAGTGTGGAGGGGTCAGGCAGGAGGGTCAGGGCCTGCAGCTCCCCCAGGGTCCCTAGCAGGCTCCAAGCAGAGGCCTGAGCAGGCACCGCGTTTGGGGGCCCCTTTCCTCCCTGGCACCAAATCCCTCCACCCAGAGGCTCCTACCCGACGAATAGGGCAGGAAGTCTCGCTGGTCTCGGACCGGCCAGGAGAGCTGGTGCGCGTGCACAGCCCGGAAGTAGCTGCCCAGCGTGGCGTACTCCATCGAGACGCCGTGCTGGTAGGTGAACTTGTTGACCTCCTCCATGACACGGTCCATGTTGGTGAACTGCAGCGAGGCGTTGAAGAACTGCCTGTCACATCCCTGCAGCCGGGGGACAGAAGCAATGCCCTGCGCCTCTGGGTGCAGAGCCCAGCCTGCACGGGGAGGGCCCCTCTTCTCCCCAGGACCACCCCTGCCCCCCGCGGTGGGCACGGCCCCAGGCCTGTGCTGTGAGTGTCCTCCTCTCTGTCGTGTTCAGGGGTTCCCCAGCGCTGGCTGGTCTGACAGCTGCAGGTTTGTGCCCGTTCCAGACAGTCCCCCACTTCTCCACACTCGCCAGTCCCACCTTTGGCCACCAAATTCTGATCTCCTTCTCTATGAGACTGGTTTTGTAAAATTCCACAATAGAGATGATTCAGGTTTTGTTTTTCTGTGTCTGATTGACTTCACTTCTTGACTGTTTCTTAAACCCCAGCACATTACTAGATATCAATAACCTTAATTATGATAAGAGACTAAACATGAATAAAAAGGACAATGGCTTACTTGAATTTACTGACCTTAATTACATCCTCTGAAAGATATCAAAGTATAAAAACTGATAAATTCCTGAAAATATATAATCTAAATTGTGCGTAAATAGAAAGAATGAACAATGGATTACTAGTAACAAAATTGAACCAGGATTCAAATACCTCTCAAGAAACCAATGATCAACTTTCAGTGGCGATTTCTATCAACTATTGGAGAGGAACTGATACAAATTCTTGTTAGTCTGTCCCATAAACTAGAATTGGACAGAAAAGTTTCAATATAATTTCTTGGTCAAATACAAGGCCAAGATCACCCTGACATGAAACTAGGCAAAGAAGCCTCAATATCTCCTCGGAACATAGACACAAAAATTCTCAACAACACATTAGCAAAACAAATTTAAATACATGAAGACAATATTACACCATCTTCAAGCAGGATTTACTCCAGGAATGCAAGGATTGTTCAACATCCTCAAATCAATCCATGTACTACAACACACTAAGAAAATGCAAGATAAAAATTGTATGATCATCTCAACAGATGCAAAAAAAGCATATGACACAATTCATCTACCATTTATGATAAAACAAATTCTCAAAGAAGTGGATGGAAAGTATGTCAACATAAGAGAGATTGTATATGACAGCTGACAACTGACATCAATTCAAGGATGAAAAGATAAAACCTATTCCTGTGAGATCAGGAAAAAGACAAGGGTGATCCCACTCACCACTTATTTAACATGGTATTATAAAGCACAGAGTGCAGCAAATGGGAAAGGAAAGACATGGAAATTGGAACAGAAGCAGTAAAACTCTCACTAATGTCAATTGTAATGGCGTTATAGAAACAGAGATCATATAAAACCCCAGAGACAAATCTTAAATGAATAACAGCAGTAAAGTTGCAAGATAAAAGTATCAACACACTTAATCACCTGCTGATTAGTGTTTCCACACACTAATAACAAATCACCAGAAGCAGGTGATAGCCCTGTACACTAAAAACTAGATGACACAGTGATGAGAGAAGTGGAGGAAGACAGAAGTAAGTGGGAAAACACTCTGTGCTCATGACTGCAAGAGGAGGGCCTCCTTTCCCAAAGAAATCTACAGATTCAATGCAAAACCTATTAAAATTCCAAAGACGTTTTTCACAGAAATAGAACAACCAATCCTAAAATTTGTGAGAATCACAGAAGACTCTGAGTGGTCAGAGCGATCTTTAGTGAGAAGAACAAAACTAGAAGCATCATGCACCCTGATTTCAGACTTCACTGCAAAGTCACAGCAAGCCAAATAATCTGGTACTGACAATAAAAGATACAGATAGATCAATGGGATAGAGTAGAGAGCTCAGAAACAAAGCCATGTGTATATGGTAATTATATTACCATATACAAAAGGTATATGGGCAAGGCAAAACGGCGAGAATATAAACTGGGGAAAGGACATCTTCTACCAAAAGTGGTCTTATGAAAACTGAACATCCTCATGTGTAGAATGAGGTTGGACCACTGCCTGACACTGTACTCAAATAGTAAGTCAGGTTAAGCAAAGACTTGATTGTAACTCCTGGAACTATAAGGGCTTCCCTGGTAGCTCAGCTGGTAAAGAATCCGCTTGAACTGCAGGAGACTCCAGTTCAATTCCTGGGTCGGGAAGATCCGCTGGAGAAGGAATAGGCTACCCACTCCACTATTCTTGGTCTTCCCTTGTGGTTCAGCTGGTAAAGAATCTGCCCACAATGCAGAAGACCTGGGTTCGATCCCTGGGTTGGGAAGATCCCATGGAGAAGGGAACAGCTACCCACTCCAGTATTCTGGCCTGGAGAATTCCATGGACTATATAGTCCAAGGGTTCACAAACAGTAGGATATGTGGAACTATAAAACTTCCAGAAGAAAATGTATGCAGTAAATTCCTCATCATTGGTCTTGATGATGAGTTTTTGGATTGACACCATGTGGAAAGGGATAAAGAAGAACAATCAACAAGTAGACTACATCAAACTGAAAGCTTCTGGATAGCTAAGAAACTTCATAAATAAAGACAGCCTAAGAAATGAGACAAGATATATGCAAGTCATAAATCTGAAAAGCGTTAATATCCAAAATATATAAAAAGCACATACAAATCAGTAGTAATAATGCAAACAAGCCCGGTAAAAAATGGCCAGAGGTCTTGAAAAGACATTTGTCCAAGGAAGACATAGAAATGCGAACACATGGAAAAAGATGCTGAACAAATCAAACCAGACAGAGGTACAGCCTCACAACTATTAGAATAGCTTTTGTTTATGAGAAAAGAAACAACTAATGTACGTCAGGATAAGGAGAAAAGGAGACATTCAGGCACTGTTGGCTTTAATGTAAATTGGCCCAGCCATGATGAAAACAATACGGAGATTCCTCTCAAAATTAATAATAGAGCTGATCCAGCCATCCCCTTTCTTCACACTTATTCAAAGGCAACAAAAATACTATTTTGAAAAGACTTTTGTATCCTCGTGTTCACTGCAGCATTATTTATAAAAATCAAGGCATGGAATCAACCAATCATTAATGGATGATCAGATCAAGAAAATGTGATATATGTACACAGTGTTATTCACCATCAAAATAGGAAATCCTGCATTTTACAACAGCATGGGTGGAAACTTGAGGGCATTATGCTCAGGGAAGCAGTCAGACAGAGAAAGAAGAAATACTGTATGGTGTCATGCATATGTGAATTAAAGGAAAAGAGAAAATAATGTGAAAAATGGGTTCATGTACAGACAGAACATACTGGTGGATGCCAAAAACAGGAGGGTGGGGTGGAGGCATGATGGAGGCCATAAGGTGCAAATTTCCATCTACAGAATTAGACAGTTGTAAGCTTGCAGTGTACAGAAGGGTGGCTGTGGTGAACAATGCTCTGTTGTTTATTTGGAAGTTGTTAAAAAGTAAATCTTAAAATTTGCATCACAGGAAAGGATTGTGTAACTATTTGTGGTGACAAATATTAACGAGATCTTTGTGGTGATCATATTACAATACATATATATGTGCATACATACGTACGTATAATTCTTGAGACAGTAAACATTTCTTTTTTTTTTTTTACTGCCTACATATATGCCTGTCAAGCTGCCATAAATTAATATATTTTTATTTAAGTTGTCATACCAGTTTGCCTGTTTACCTAATATATAGAATTTTTGGTTAAAAATTTATTAATATCTGCTCATATATACTGGAGTAGGAAATGGCAAACCACTACACTATTCTTGCCTAGAGAATCCCATGGACAGAGGAGCTTAGAGGGCTAGAGTACACAGGATCACAAAGAATTGGGCACGACTGAGTGACTCACACACATACACACACACACACACTCATATATTAAAAATCATTTAAACCACCCCCCACCCCAAAAAAAGAGACAGTTGTAAGCAAAGAAAGCAGGCTGTGTGGCTTTTCTGATGGCTCTGAGCACAAATTCCACTCTCTTAGCTGCCCTGCTAAGCACCTACGTGGCGTCAGGAAGCTTCCTTAACCTCTCTGGCTCTTGGCCCCTTATGAGTAGACAGGACCCAATAGGGACTGCCCCCGTGCCCAGTGGGGCAGAGAAAATGGGGGAGACACATGCATCCCATAGACTAGCTCCAGGCACACAGTGGGTGCTCCACCCAGTGTGGCTGTCACCGCAACGGGCACTGTCCCCTGGGGGCGTCATTCCCACTTGACCTCAAATCCAGCCTATGAAGCAGGTCCTGTCATCATCCCCATTTCACAGATGAGGAAAGTGAGGCCCAGAGGGCCCCACGTCTCACAGCCCCTGACTCGGGAGCCAGGATTCAGGCCCAGGCCCCTGCTCCCAGCATTGAGTAGGGGAAAGGAGGGGAGAGCTAGGGAGAGGCTCGAGCCTGCGTCTGGGAGGGGATGCATCAGAGGTGAGGTTGTGGGGGGTGATCCAGGGTGGGGGGAGGAGCTGGTAGCCTGGGTGAGGACTCGGGGTGCAGGGAAGGAGGACTGAGCCGGGGCTGGGATGGCCCACCGCCTGGATGGACACTGGCCTGGCTAACGCTGAGCACCAGTCCTGGGTGGGCCCCGGTGCTGAGGTCAGACCCATGGCAGCACTCCCTGGGCAGAATCGAGGAACCAGGGCCTGGTTGGGTCCCCAACTTACCCAGGGCCAGAGGAGGTGTGGCGTCCGGAACCAGGCGGCTCGTACCCACACACTGTGCAACACGGCCTCAACAAAGGATTGGAGTCTTTCCCAAGTGACGGGGAATTGCATGGAAGGGTACCAGCCATTCTCAGGAGGATGTGGGAAGATGGGCTCCCCATCCCAGTAAAATCCGTCACTGAGAGAGGGAGAGGAGTGTTAAGGGGCCCAGGCCTAGCTCTGGGAGGCAGGCAGAACTCAGCAAGGTCAGAGCATCGGGGCCTCTGTCGCAGACTGGGCGGCGGTGGGCAGATGAGAGCTCTGTGGACAGAAGGTGTCACATTTCAGCCCTGCAGGATCTTGGGCACGTGACCCTGAAAGGCCCATGATTTTTCAGCTGCTCTGTGGAGCACATACCCTCTGGGCCCAATTCCTCCACATGGATCAGGTGCGATTCGTGTGATCATTCATTCTTTAGGTGACCTCTGGGCCCATCAAATCTTATTCCAAGGACCCCAAGCAGGGCTGGGACCACAATGAGGCAAGTGAGATACTCGCCTTCGCACAAAACTTTGCACTTGCAAAAATCTCAGTATCTCCATGATGAGATTTTCACATTTTTGAAATAAAATGTAATGCAAAAAAAAAATCATGATGAATAGGATCACAAAATTCTACACAAGGATAGAGAAGTAGTACAAAATCCTCCTACTCCAATATAGCTTGGGAGGCTCTGACCCTAGGAAGGAACCTCAGGGCTCCGGACAGCCCCCAGTGAGGGTCTCCCCATTCATGCTGGGCAGCAAGGAGTCACACAGGAGGGCCCATTGACCAGCCCACAGGAATGACCACTTTGAAACCCTGTGAACCTCAGTCTCCTAATCATAAAATGCATGAAGATCTCACTAAGAGGACTGAGTCAAAGTACCTGGTGGAAAAGCTGAGAAACAGTGCCCCGTGCAGAGTGGAGCCCAGTGCCAGCAACCTCCTAGTGAGTCCCCCCCAGGTTCTTCTCCAAGCAGCCTTTTCATCCCACCTCCCCTGTTCATGAGGGCTCAGCCCCTGCCCACAGCCTCCCAGGCACAGAGGGCAGAGGGGACTCGATGCAGGGCTGCCCACGAGACAGCCCACAGTGGGGGCTGAGGACACAAAGGCCTTGTCATTGCACCAGAGCCCAGTGCAGCCGACCAACGGCTGCTACCGCAGGACCTTGGCTGGGTGTCCGGGCCTCAGCTGTTCTTTCTGTAAGATGGGTGCTCAGTGCGTGCCCTCAGCATTGAGTAGGGGAAAGGGGCGTGGCCATGAGGGGCGTGGCTACGCTGGTCGAGGGAGGGTGCTGGGACCGGGGCTGGCCCAAGGCAGGTGCTCACGAGCAGTAGCCAAACTGGTCCAGGACGTGTGTGAAGATTTCCTGCTGCGCCGACAGGGATCTGGACCCTCGCCACACGAACTGCAGCTGCTGCAGACCCGGAGGGAACAGGGTGAGGCCCAGGGGTGACGCGGCGTCCGGCTCCCCTCCCCAGACCTGACCCGAGTCTCCTAGCCGCCCACACCCGCTCCTCTCAGTGGTTCATGGTCAAGATGTCCCTCTGCTGCCCCCTCCTCTAGATTCCCCCTGACCTCGCAAAGCCACATTGGTGGAGGAATTGGCCCTCCAGATGGTGCCTGCCTACACTTTCATCTGACCTTCCTTAGGGCAGGATTCTCTGCCAGGACCTGCCAGCCAGGCTCTCTCTAACTCTGCTTGAATGTCCCCAGACATGGGGAGCTCATTATGGATCATTATAGGTGCTGCAGTGTTTTTAAGTTCTGATGGTTAGAACGTGGATGAGTAGATGCAGCTCATGACTCACCTGGTTATCCTGCATGGCCTCCTTCAGGTTGTAGTTGATCCTGGAGATGACGTGGGCATTGAAGCCCGCCAGGGCAAAGAGGGTGGGGGTCGTGGCGGATGCACCAAATGGGTCCACCTGCCAGGAGAACTGTGGTCGAATCCCAAATGTTTCATAGAGAAAGCTGTGCCCTTCTGCAAAGAGATAAACCTCCTCAGTGACTGATGGTGGCCCCTCACCCACTCACTCTCTCAAGCCTCATGCCCTTCTCCAGGGCTGAAATTCTATTCCAGACCAAGCAGGGTCTTGCTGAAACAGATACGAAGTCAAATGGTCCATCCCAGAATTACCTAAATATTCATCTACTTATTCATGACTTTCATGCCATCCCTATGTGCAGAGATCAAAGTGACTGCAGAAGTCCCCAGATTTGAGAAGCCATTGATTAAACTTCCCAAAGATGCTCCTGAAATATAACATCTTAATACTCTGAGCTGGTGCTAATTCTGCCTTTTAGGATGAGAGAAAAACAAAGACTCAGAGAATTCAAGTGCCTGGTGCCAAGTCAAATGTCCCTTCACTGATGAGCTCACCAGGCTGGGACACTGGCTCTGGCCCAGAAGGTTCCAGGGTTCTGGTGCAGAAATGGGGTCAGATCCACAAACAAGGCCCAGCCAGGAGGTGGGTGGCTGCTGGGAGGCTGGGGGGAGTCTGGAGCAGATTTGGGGTCTGGTGCAGAGGAGGTGATGAAGTCCATCAGGTGGCTGGACTTGGTGTGGGCTCTGAGAACTCAGGGGCCAATGGGAGCAGCAGATGGGGTGTGGGAAACAGAGGAGACCAAGAAGGAGCAGCTGGGGAGGAGGGGGAAGCCCTGGGGATGCTGGGTCTGAGATGGGGGGTCAATAAACTGTGCAGAGCACACCCTGACCCCAGATGGTCTGTCTGAGGAGGGCAGGCCTGATGGGTGTTGATTTGGTGGCCCCTAATTCCACATTCTGCCTGGAAAATCCCATGGACAGAGGAGCCTGGTGGGATACAGTCCATGGGGTCACAAAGAGTCAGACATGACTGAGCAATTTCACTTCACTTCAATTCCACATTCAGAATCTTTACTTCATTCAGGGGACAGTGACCCAGACTAAGGGGATGAATTATCACCTGTCTCACAGGTCATGGCAAGATCATCCACATCTGTCAGACTTTAAACACAAAGAACAAATATTAAAAGCAGCAAGGGGAAAGCAACAAAAAACACCCAAGGCGTTTCCCATAAGGCTAACAGCACATCTCTCAGCAGAACCTCTGCAGACCAGAAGGTGGTGGCAGGATAGACTTAAATCTGCAGGTTGCAGATTAAAGGAAAGAACCTGCAACCAAGATTACTCTATCCAGCAAGGACTGCACTCCAATTTGAAGGAGAAATCAAAAGCTTTCCAGACAAGCAAAAGTTAACAGAATTCAGCAGTACCAAAGCAGCTTTTCAACAAATGCTAAATGAACTTATCTAGACAGAAAACAGAAGATGAGATGGTTGGATGGCATCACCGACTCAATGGACATGGGTTTGGGTGGACTCCGGGAGTTGGTGATGGACAGAGAGGCCTGGCGTGCTGCAGTTCATGGGGTCGCAAAGAGTCAGACATGACTGAGCAACTGAACTGAACTAACATAGAAAACACAAGAGAAAGAATAGACCTAAAAGAAACCCAAAACAAGAAAGTAAATGGCAATAGGATCACACATATCAATAATTACCTTAAATGTAAATGGACTAAATGTTCCAACAAAAAGACAGGGACTGGCTGAATTGATACAAAAACAAGACCCATGTGCATGCTATCTACAAGAGACCAACCTCAGACCTAGGGACACACACAGACTGAATGTGAAAAGCTGGAAAAAGATACTCCATGCAAATGGAAATCAAAAGAAAGTGGGAGTAGCAATACTCATATCAGATAAAATAGACTTTAAAATAAGGCCTGTTACAAGAGACAGTGAAGGATCCCACATAATGATCAAGGGACCAATCCAAGAAGAAGATACAGCAATTATAAGTAGGTATGCACCCAACAGAGGAGCACCTCAATACATAAGGCAAATGCTAACAACTGTTAGAGGGGAAATCAACAGTAACACAATAACAGTGGGTGACTTAAATACCCTACTCACACCAAGGGACAGATCATCCAGACAGAAGATTAACAAGGAAACAGAAGCTTTAAATGATACATTGGATCAGTTGGATCGTTTCATCTAAAAGCAGTAGATTTCACATTTTTCTCAAGTGCACGTGGAATATGCACAAGATAGATCGTGTCCTAGGTAACAAATCAAACCATGATAAAGTTTAAAAATTGAAATCATTTCAAGCATCTTTTCTGACCACGTGCTATAAGAATAGATGTCAATTACAGGGGAAAAAAATCTATAAAAAACACGAACACATGGAGGCTAAACAATATGCTTCTGAACAACTAAGAGATCGCTGAAGAAATCAAGGAAAAATAAAAAAATACCTAGAGGCAAATGGCAATGAAATCACGACCACTCAAAGCCTATGGGTTTCAGTAAATGCAGTGCTAAGAGGGAAGCTTACAGCAAAACAAGGCTATCTCAAGAAATAAGAGAACCATCAAATAAACAACCAAACCTGGCATGTAAAGCAAATAGGAAAAGAATAACAAAGCATACTCAAAGTTAGTAGGAGGGAAGAAATCCTAAATATCAGAGCAGAAACAAGTTAAAAAAGAAATGAAGGTGCTAACAACAAAGATTTAAAAAAAAAACTTAAAGCTGATTCTTTAAGAAGATAGACAAAACTGACCATCCATTAGAGAGACTCATCAGGGAAAAAAGTGAGAAATGCAGAGACACATGAACCCCAGTTTTCACTGCAGCACCATTTACAGTAAGTAGGACACGTAAGCAACCTAGATGTCTGTCAACAGATGAAAGGATAAAGAAGCTGTGGTACACACATACAATGGACTATTACTCAGTCATAAAAAAGTGCATTTGAGTCAGTTCTGATGAGGTGGGTGAACCTAGAGCCTATTATACAGTGTGAAGTCAGTCAGAAAGAGAAAACCAAATATCGTATATTAACACACACATATATGGCATCTAGAAAGATGGTACCAATGAGCCTATTTCCAGAGCAGCAGTGGAGACACAGACATAGAGAACATACCCATGAGTGCAGCGGGGGAAGGAGAAAGCGGGATGAATTGAGAGAACAGCATTGAAACCTATACGTCACCATGTGTAAAACTAGATAGCCAGTGGAAGTTTGCTGTGTGATACAGGGAGCTGAAATTCAGTGTTCTGTGACAACCTAGAGGGGTGGGGTGGGGAGGGAGTTTCAAGAGGGACCAGACATGTGTATACTGATTCAGTCAGTTCAGTTCAGTTCAGCCGCTCAGTCATGTCCGACTATTTGCAACCCCATGAATCGCAGCACACCAGGCCTCCCTGTCCATCACCAACTCCCAGAGCTTACTCAAACCCATGTCCATCGAGTCAGTGATGCCATCAAGCCATCTCATCCTCTGTCATCCCCTTCTCCTCCTGCCCCCAATCCCTCCCAGCATCAGGGTCTTTTCCAATGACTCAACTCTTCACATGAGGTGGCCAAAGCATTGGAGTTTCAGCTTCAGCATCAGTCCTTCCAATGAACACCCAGGACTGATCTTCTTTAGGATGGACTCCTTGCAGTCCAAGGACTCTCAAGAGTCTTCTCAAACACCACAGTTCAAAAGCATCAATTCTTCGGCTCTCAGCTTTCTTCACAGTCCAACTCTCACATCCATACATGACCACTGGAAAAACCATAGCCTTGACCAGATGGACCTTTGTTGGCAAAGTAATGTCTCTGCCTTTTAATATGCTATCTAGGTTGGTCATAACTTTCCTTCCAAGGAGTAAGCATCTTTTAATTTCATGGCTGCAATCACCATCTATACTGATTAGTGTTGACATAAGGCAGAAACCAACACAATATTATAAATCAATTAACCTCCAATTAAAATTAAATAAATTTTTTTTAAAAAGACACGCCTGAGAAGCTGTGCTATAGCAGCAGAAGGTCAGAGGCCTGTCTTCTCCCAACAAGATTCTGTCCATTCTGACCCCTACCTGGGAAATCATCTTGACCTTAGACCTGAGCCCATGGTGACCTCCTTGCTTCATTCTTCCTGCCCAGGGGCCTGACACTCAGCAGGGGCTTAACAAAGGTGAAGAGGAGGGAATGGATCCAGGACCAGTGAGGTGTGGTCCAGCGTGACCCGCCCAACACATCAGAGAAACACGGCACGCTGTGGACACAAACACGGGTGGTGGTCCAGGAAATCAGGGATGATGGTTTGAGAAGACCCCACTGAAATAAGATGCACACCCCGGCCCCCTACACACACACCCCCATACCTGGGGGCACAAGTTACAGACAGACAGGGCCAGATGGACCTGGCTGGAGTCCACTTTGACTGCTGGCTGCATGGACATCCTTGCAGCTCTCTGTGCCTCAGTTTCCTCATCTTGAAAACGGGTCTGTGAAAAACACCACCTGCCACCAGGCTGTTCAGAGGCCCCCAGGAGAAAGCAGATGGGCAAGCACTTGGCTCATCCCCCTGGGAGAGGGGCTGAGCTCTCAAGCACCTTACTGACTGAACCAGGCTTGGTCAGAATGAGACCCTCAGCTGCTGGCAGCAGGACTCGGGTAAGATTCAGCAACTTTTGAGCTTCAAATTGGACCTCAATGAGCGGGAGTTTATAAGACCCCTCATCTCTAGGACTGCCTCTTGGACTGAAGGACCAAAGGAATTAAGTGAATGCCTTGTTCTTAGAACAGGAGGTCATCATAAGGTGAAGTCAGACCCATCATCTAGGGTCCCGGCAGCCTGGCTGGTGTTGGAAATGGAGCCCCAGAGAATCCCCTGGGGAGGATCCAGAGGTCCACAGCCCTTCCTGTCCCCATGATGGGAACCTGTCTTTGCCTGGATTCTGGCTGCTGTGGTTAGGCCAGCAGGGTCAGCTCTGGGGTGTTCAGGACAGTGGGCATCATGGGCTAAGACCAGAGGTGAGGGATACCTCTGCTGTGGACAACTGGAGGAGGACGGGTCAGTGCTTACTCCTTCTGTCTGTGCCCACCAGCCCTCATCAGCCCTGGATTAAGTCCTGGGGACCCAGAGAAGAATCAGACACTGATCACTGTGGAAGCAATCTGTAGTTCATGGTGAAGACGGGAGGTGCTCGAGTATTGTGGCCCCAGTGGAGAGTGCCTAGACCATGAGACTCCTGAGCTGAGTCTGGGTGGAAGCAACAGAAAACCTTGTTCTGAAAGCACAGGAGGCTCTGTTATGGGAGCAGGTCAAGGGAAGCAGGAGGCAGAAGGAACAGGCGGTCAGAAAGTGAGGCCTGAGGCTGCATTTAGCAGGCTGGGGAGTTTATATGATAAAACTTAAAGCCTCCCTTGAAAGAAAAGCTATGGCAAACATCACTTTGTCATCAAAGTGCCACATAGTCAAAGCTATGGTTTTACCAGTAGTCACATACAGATGTGAGACCTGGAGCACAAAGAAGGTCCAGTGTCAAAGAACTGATGCTTACAAATCGTGGTGCTGGAGAAGACTCTTGAAAATCTTGGAAAGCAAGATCAAATGAGTCAGTCCTAAAGGAAATCAACCCCAAATATTCATTGGAAGGACTGATGCTGAAGCTGAAGCTCCAATACTTTGGTCACCAGATATGAAAAGCTGACTCATTGGAGAAGATCCTGATGCTGGGAAAGATTGAGGGCAGGAAGAGAAGGGGGTGACAGAAGACGAGATGGTTGGATGGCATCAAAGACTCAATGGACTAAATGAGTTTGAGGCAACTCTGGGAAATGGTCAAGGACAGGGAAACCTGGTATGCTACGGTCCATGTGGTCACAAAGAGTCAGACACAACTGAGAGACTGAACAACAATACAAATTCTACTCACTGCGCTCTATTGGAATTATCCCAATTTAATCTCATAACACCACTTTGAGGTAGATCTTCCATCACTGTCAAATATTTTTACAGAGGAGGGAACTGAGGCCTAATGAGGTTGCATCACTTGCCCAGGGTCGCAGAGTTGGAATTAGCTGATCAGGAGATAGCTAGGCTGGCTGGTCTAGAATCCACACCCTTATCCCCTGCACTCAGGTCACAGACATGAACACGGCACCAACAACCACAGTGTTGGCTGGCCAGTCTCCTGCTGAGAAGGGAGGATGGAGCCCAGGTCCAGGGCTCAGACACCCAGTCCCAGCCCCACAGGAGGCCACAGGGACCCTGGTTTGGGGAAGGGTAATCGAACCTGTGAGCTGGAGGATCTGGTCATCAAAGTGGGTCACGGCCTCGTCATGCATGACCTGGCCTCCGAGGACAAACTCCAGGCGACCTTCAGCCACAAGCCGGCGGACCTTGGCATGGAGGGCAGAGAGAAAAGACCAGGTTACATCCCCTGGGCTGAGCCAGTTGTATTTTTCTGGGCACATGCCTATAGCATCTTGTGGTCCTTCCTTCAAACTCCTCAGCCTCATTTATTCTGCAAATAGCAGAACACTGTCTGCCCTTGTCAGCACTGTGTCCATCTCTGAGAAAGCACCTGGCCCTGGCTGCTGCTTCGTCAGGCATATACACAGGTATATATGTTCACACCTTTTGTTTTTGAATGATGCCAAAATTATGGGAAACTTGTGGAAAATACCCAAAACTCCCATCAATCCTTCTCCAGATTATGTGATTGCTAGTGTTTTTTATCTATTTCCCTAAACACTCCCACATGTCATTACTCATATTATGTTTTTCCTAAGCCTTTTGAAAGTACAAGTTAGCAACAGCATGCCTTTATTTGAACACTTCAGTATGCTTTTGATAAGAACAAAAGATGACAATTGCTATGTAATGGTCAAAACCCAGGATATTTCACATTAATAATATGTGTATGTGTGCTCAGTCACACAGTCGTGTCTGACTGTTTGCAGTCCTATGGACTGTAGCCCATCAGGCCCCTCTATCCATCGAATGTTCTGGGCAAGAATACTGGAGTGGATTGGCATTTCCTTCTCCAAGGGACCTTCCCACCCCAGGGATCGAACCCACATCTCTTGTGCCTTTTGCATTGGCAGGCAGGTTGTATACCACTGAGCCACTTGGGAATCCCTATTCATAAGTCTCCTATCGAATTAAGAAACTTTGCTCAAATATTGCCACTTGTTCCACTAATGGCCTTTCTCTGATGCGAGATTCAATCTAGACTCATGCTTTGCTTTTGGGATCAGCTCTCTTTGTCATTCTTTAATTTACAATACTTCTTGAGCCATTCTTTTGCCTTCAGAAGATTTACAATTTTGAGAATTTCAGGCTACTTATTTTGTACAGTGGTCTTCAGATTGTATTTGTCACATGATTGGCTAACAAATATTTTAAAGTACATCAAGGAAAAGCATTGCCTGGTGGTCCAGAATGCAGGTCATACTTTCAGTGCTGAGGACGTGACCTTGATTACTTCTTGGGCTTCCCTGGTGGCTCAGATGGTAGAGAATCTGCCTGCAATGCAGGAGACCCAGGTTTGATCCCTAGTTCAGGAGGATCTGCTAGGGAAGAGAAAGGCTACCCAAACCAGTATTCTTTCCTGGAGAATTCCATGGACAGAGAAGACTGGCAGGATACAGTCCATGGGGTCTCAAAGAGTGGGACACGACTGAGCAATTTTCACCTTCACTTTCACTGGAGGACTAAGATCCCGCAAACCTCAGGGTGTGGATGATAAAATATATCCATGATAGAAGGGAAGAGTGGAAACATACATACAGTCAAGGGCTGTGACACTGAGCACATCATGCTCTTGGGAGACTGTGGTTTTGATTTGATCTGAAAGTACTGTCTTTGCAGATCATTCATTTGAGAAATGTGGAATGACATCTACCGTGTACTGTTGTAAATGTGCAACTGCTTCATGTTGGGCACCATTCAGACACTGGGATTCAGCCCAAACAACTCAGGGAAAATTTCTAGCTAACAGGGACATACTATTGAGTTGCCTGTCTAGGTCTTAGCCAGCACACATCTTACCGTGAGAACAGGATTAAGGGATTGCGTCTGGGGATGTCCGAGTAAAAGAAGGAAGAACTGCCCAGTGGACACCCAGAGAGATGTGCTTTGATTCACAATACTGACCCAGAACCCAGCTGTCAGCTATAAGCTGTGTGACCTTCAGCCAGTTGCCTGCCCTCTCTGAACCCGGACCAGCTCTGTGCAGTAGGATCAATGTCCTCACCGTGTGGGTTGTGGGTGGAGTCAGTAGAGTAACCTGTACAGACCTGAGCCCAGCACCCGGCTCGCGGCAGAGCCCATCAGATGGGAGTCTCGTCCTCTCGGCTCCACAGGCTGCAGGTTCGCATCCCCTGTGGGGGCCTGGGGGACACCCAGCTTCACCGTCTGAGCTCTCTGCCTTGAGCAGGTGGCTGAGCCTCTGAGTTTCACAATCAGCGACTGTTCTGAAGGCAGGTGATGCCTGGAGGGGACCACGCCCCTGAGGCACCCTGGGTGCTCACACCATGGGCACATTCTGGGCACAGCCTCTCTGAGGAGGAAGGCCACTCTGTTTCCATATGTGGGACCTGCAGCTGAAGAGGCAGCCCCACCTGTGATCCCACGGGGAACGAGGGGAGGCCCTGGCCCCAGGCTGCCCCTCCATGGACCAGGGCCTCTGACCCCCTGGACATGGAGTTAATCAGCCCCGGAGGTTAATCCACAGGGCCTCCTGCACCCTGGCTGGTCCTGGGCTCTGGGGCCCATGGGTCCATGCAGATCGACAAATGAAGTCAGAAGGTGTGGACACAGGTCACCCCGGATTGCCCAGGGTCAGAGGGGACCTCATTCTCACCAGCTGAGTGCCCGGCTGGGCTGCCAGAGCTGCAGTTATTCAGGAGGAACCAGAAAGGCAGGCTCAAACACAACCCTGTCCCCTGGGCGTGGGGCTGACCACAAAACTGTGCTAAACGGACCCTGGGCACAGCTCAGCCGGGTTGGGGCCCCCTGGTTTATGCAGCCCTGCCCTGGCCACACAGAGCACAACCCAGGAGCTTCCTGAAGGGTCGTCCCCGGAACCCCCCAGGGCATCCTCTCTCATCTGCCTGGTGAGGACCCCCTGAGGGCAGCGTTACCTGGCCTTTCTGCTCATCCGAGGCGACGCCATCCCACCAGAGCCGGAAATACTCCTGCTCCACAGCGATGAACCTGCGCTTCTTCTCAAGGGTCAGCTCCTCCACCACGGTGTTGTAGACGTTGGTGACATAAGCCTGCATGCTCTCCTGGGGTGGGGAGGGGGAGAGACCATCACTCCAGACCCATGGGGGAAACCAGAGGGCATGGACCAGGGACCGAGGAGGAACGTGCAGGGAGACACGGTGTCTGGGGGTCACTGGCGCTCCCGCCAAGCCTGCCCCAGGCCCTGCCCTAGACTCCCCCTCCTCCTCAAACAAGGGAGCCCGGTGTCCATTCTGTGCTAGATGGGCAGTCAGCCCCGCACTGAGAGAAGGACCCGGGTGGACCCCCTTAGATGGGAGCCTGCCCCTGAGGAGAGTCATGAGGAGACAGACACTCTATGAGACAGAGGGTCGTGCCGGCACAGCCCACAGGGGCATGAAGACCACTCCTGCCTTGGAGCATAGACCAGTAAACAACAGGGCCCTGGGATTGAGGTCCAGGGACTAAGATGGGCCTTCTTGGGATGAAGTGATGGGGAAATGTGTGTCAAGGGCTGAGGCTGAGAGGAGCTGACCCCGCGAGTCGTCTCTCTGGATCTATCTCCTCCCCTGAGGCTGGGAGCCCCCAGGATGGAGCTGAGCCTGCTCCCATCTGGGTCAGGCTGGCTCACCGTGGTGCCCGGATGCTGATAAAGGATTGCAAGGAGCCCTGGGCAGGGTGTTAGCAGGCAAGGCGGCTATGTCTGCTGACTTGGGCAGCACCCCACCCTGGGCCTCAATGTCCCTTCTGTAAACTGGGGGTGATGAGCCTGCTTCCCACACATCAGCAGTTCCACACGCAGGTGGGTGACCACCCACAGAGGCTGCCCAGTGAGCCGGGACCAGACTCAACACTCAGCCTCAGGGCCTCTTGCTGCCCGACTCCCTTTAAAGTGAGCGACTCACTTATTAACGTCTCGTGGAAACTATTGTATCCATGATCACAGAATGGTTGTATTCATTTATTTCCTTCCTCCTTCCAGAAAGAGCTTGCACAGGCCTGGGTAATCATTTCAGTTACCTGCACCAGAAACTTATGGAAATCAGTCTTTCCCTCTTTCCCTCAGCCCTGGTTCATTCATTCACTCAATGGATAATTGAGGAACCCTTTCCATCAACTGCAGCTGGGAGCACATTCTCACCCGTGCCCACAGCCAGTCCATGTTAGTTGCTCAGTTGTACCCCTCTCTTTGTGACCCCATAGACCATAGGCTGCCAGGCTCCTCTGTCCATTCTCCAGGCAAGAATACTGGTGTGGGTTGCCATTTTCTTCTTCAGGGCATCTTTCCAACCCGGGGATCGAACTCGTGTCTTCTGCATTGCAGGCAGATTCTTCACCATCTGAGCCCCCAGAGCAGTCCTCAGCCAGTCCATAGCCGAGTAGTGATGGACCCCAGGCTGAGACCCCTGATGGCAGAGACCCAGGACACAAACCCACTCTGGAGTTCAGAAGGAGAAAGAGCCGCAGCTTCAAGAGGTGTGCAGGGGTCACTCGGGGCACCTACCTGTACGGTGTGCAGCCAGCCCACGTCCATGTGGCTGTGCGGAACCACGAATACCCTCAATCGGGGCTCAGAAGGAGCCCCCAGGGGCCACATCAGGCCCAACCGCAGGAGCAGAGGCAGCCAGCCCCGCGGCTCCATCTCCTCGGCCAGCACAGGGGCTGGAGGACGTCTGCCTGCCTGCGGGGCCCGCCTCCTGCCAGCCGATGGGGCCACCGCCCTTTGGTGGACGGAGCGGGAAGTGACGCCCACACAGAGGCTGTCACCTGAGCAGTGCAGGCGGGGGCCCTCGCTCACTGCCTTGCAGCACTCTGCTCCATCTGGACTTTCCTGACCATCCGCCTTTAGCCAAACCCAAACACCACCTCCCCAGGGATGCCTGCCTGCTTCCCTCTGGCTCCCCTCACCCCAGTCCTCATGCCCCTTCCCTAGGCCTCTCCAGTATTTCCCACTGGGCATCTTACCCATCCCTGCCCCCAACCCGCTGGACTGGCTCCTTCACACTGCCCTGCAAATCCTAACTCTCAGTGTGGGGCCTGCCACCACCAGGAAGCCTGCCCTGATACACTCTCCTTCACATGAAATCCCCAGACTGAGCCTTGCAATAGGTGTTGTCATCTCTTTTGAGTAAGAAAGTTGGCTTCACAAATAGGACCTGACTATCCGAGGTCACACAGCTAGTGGAGCAGCAAGAAGGCTTGAAAATTTCAGAATTAGGTCTGGATCAAGGATAGTGACCTTGGCAAGATGCCTAAGCTCCCTAGGTCTCAGCAGCCTGTCTGTAAACTGGGATGCCCTTGGAAGAGCTGGGGACCCGAGAGAGAATTCACGGAAGATGACAACAGCGGGGTCTCCTTCCTGGAGGATGGCTGGCACGGCGGTGCAGCCTGCAGGGGTCAGAGTGTTGCCTGGGGGTCTCTGTAACCCTGACTTGGAGCAGGGGTCTGGGAGTGGGTTCTGCTGTCTGACCTCCAAATGCCTGAGCAGCTTTCTGTCGCTGCCCAACCTGAGACTCACTCTCCCTTTTGGCCACCTTGTCCCCTCCCCCAGCAAATACATCCGGAGAACACTGTCTCCAAGCAGGTCTTTATCCTTGCTGTATCATCCCCCTCCCTGGTACCCACCTGACCTGACTTGACCTGGACTTTCCCCCCATTGAGGGTCTTAACCAGCAGACACATCCCATCTCACAGATCTGGAGACCGGAAGGCCCCCGGAGAGTTAGGGCTCAGGGCAGATTCTGTGACAGCCTCAGGGGCTCGCTCTCCTTCACTGGGTGCTTACCAAATCGTTTTACTTGTGTCTGATTCTTTAGGACGCTATGGACTGCAGGTCCTCTGTCCCGGGATTCCCCAGGCGAGAATACTGGACTGTGTTGCCATGCCTTCCACCAGGGGATCTTTCCAACCCATTGATCAAACCTGAATCGCTTACGTCTCTGGCACTGGCAGGCAGGTTCTTCACCAGTAGGTGGCTCAGATGGTAAATTCAGGAGACCTGAATCGCCTGCAATTCAGGATACCTAGGTTTGATCCCTGGGTAGGGAAGATCCCCTCGAGAAGGAAATGGCTATGCACCCCATTATTCTTGCCTGGAGAATTTCATAGCCAGGGGACCCTGGTGGGCTTTAGTCCATGGAGTCACAAAGAGTCAGACATGACTGAGTAACTAACACACTTGTCCTTCAACAGAAGGTAGCATTTCCTTGCAGGGACAGCTTCAGCACAGGAGCGGTTCTTTCTGGAACAGGCTCTATCATGCCCAGTAGCCCAGTGGAAGAGGCTACTTGAGTTTCTGGGACCCATGACCTTGGTGCCTGGCAGCAAATTGTTGTCAAGCAAAAGGGCCGGTGCACATGTGTCCGGCTCCAAGGAGAATCACCATGAACTCCACACTGAACCCGAGCACCGTGAGAAGAACACGTGGTCCCTGAGGACCCCCCCCAGCAGTGCCAGCTTGTGCCCAGGGTCACACGTGGGCGTGCAGCCTGTGACCTCTTCCTAATCCGGGCCATAGCAGCTCATGAGAGTGTGAAGCGTGACTTGCGCTGGGTGTTCCAGAGAAAGAACAGCCTGACCCTACCCTGTGCTGCGTGGGAGCTTGTAAGGTGGACCCACCAGCACCATTTCCACGTATTCTTTGTGACATCAGCGCTGTCTGTCCTCTAAGGTGTGTGACCTGATGGGCAAGTTGCCTGGGGCTACACCCAGTGCCAAGCGCCTCCCCCCAGCAGCAAGGGCCCGGCATCCTCTAGTTTCCAACCTGCCAGCTCCTGTGTCTGCCCTCTGGGAGTCTGACCCAAAACCTGCACCTGGACCCTCCATCACTTGTCCCCCATCCCTTTCTGGCCTCAGCTCCCACCCTCTCTTCTGCTCAGTCCATCCTGACACTGCTGGAAGGCCCACTGCCGCCCCCCATCCCCCACCCTCACGACCCTTTTCCTCTGCTGTGTCCTGGCCTGGAAGGAGCCCCGTCCTCCCAGCACCACAGCTGCAGGGTCAGGGCCTCCCTGCAGGTCGGGCCCTTTCCCAGGTCAGGCCCTTGCATGTGCTGTTCCCTCTGCTGGGAAGCATCTTCTTCCACTTTCTGTCTGGCAGGTTGCTATTCCACCTTTATTTCTCCCCATCTCTGAGAGACTTTCTCTGGGCCTCCCATCCCACCTCCATAGCATTGACTGAAGAATACAATTCTGTATTAACCTGTGTGTTTGGCCCACACCCTTCTCACCCACCAGACAGACTTCATGCGCTCACTCTGTCCTCTGCTGGATCAGGACTGGGAACAAAGCAGGAGCTCCTGATCTTTGGGAGGAAAGAACCCAGGGATGTAACTCTCATGGACATGGATGCCCCCTCCTAACATGAACGACGTGGGTGATACCCACAGCATGGCATATAAAGCTCAGCTCAGCGGCTCCTCCCAACTCCACCTCCATCCACTGTGTGAGCCAGCCCCTCACCCCCGGAGCAGGCCAGTGCACACCTCCTGACAGCCTGACGAGACCCCCGGCTCCTGACCTGTACGGGTGGCACTTGTAGGTCTGTCCATAGGGTGGTTTGGATACTAAGCTGTTGGAGATGTAAGTGCCCCCTCCCCCCACCAGTGCCTGACCGCAGAGATAATTCTCCTCATACACAGCAGGTCCACCCCACCCCCGGCTGCAAGGCTGCCCTGCGTCCTGTTCTCAAGTTTTAATCAGTCAACAGCCACTGATCTCTGACTGTGTGCCAGGCTCTGTGCTGGGAGGTGAGGGGAGAGGAGTTGTGCTGCCCCCAGGATGTCCTTGTGGGGAGACAGGAATTGGCCGTGGTGGCTCTGACCACTGGAGAATCTGCTCTGGTGGTCTGGAGGTGCTTGGAGGACCCTGGAGGCCTTCCTGGAGGAGGTTTGGAGGGGACAGGGTGTGGGGGAGATGGCTGGTCCTGTGCCATGGTGTGGGAGGACAGCCAGGGTGATGCTGGGTCTTGCAGGCTCTTTCCCTCTGCTCTGGCTTCCTCTCTTTATAACTCCACCTGGTCCCTCTCCCTGGCCACCTCCCCTCTAATCTCACTCTGGGGCTGGGGGAAGGGCTGGCAGGGTATTCAAGTCCATCCACTCCTGCAGGTTAGGCTCTTTAGTGTCGAGAGGGGAGGTCCTTGTTCCCTCATTGGGTGAGGCAGCTGGAATCAGAAGGTCCTCCATTCATTTGTCAAGATCTCACCAGAAGCATCCATATTGTCCTCCTTGGAACTGGCTTCCAGGGCTCAGTCCTCCTCTATAGGGCATCCTCGGAGAAGGCAATGGCTAACCACTCCAGTATTCTTGCCTGGAGAATCCCATGGACGGAGGAGCCTTGTGGGCTGCCGTCTATGGGGTTGCACAGAGGCGGACACGACTGACACGACTTAGCCGTAGCAGCAGCAGCAGCATAGGGCATCCTTGGGGAGCAGAGGACCAGGGAGAAGGAAAAGGTTCTCAGGGCAGAGTCAAACATCCACAGTCTGAGAACCTTCCCGTCTTGCCATTCCCCTTCAGTTTGTCTTTGGTAAAATGGGCTTCTTACTAAGGCCGGCGACCCCGGTGTGGTACCTGGGCACAGGGAACACAGCTGCATGGCACGCACACATTTCTGTCTGGTCATCCCCAGATCCCATTTCTCCTCCTCGCCTCCTTGTACCAACTCTTCCAGGAAGGGCCTGCTCCAGACCCCTCCCATGACCTGCTCTT
Source organism: Dama dama (assembly GCF_033118175.1). Taxonomy (NCBI): domain Eukaryota; kingdom Metazoa; phylum Chordata; class Mammalia; order Artiodactyla; family Cervidae; genus Dama; species Dama dama. The sequence continues at coordinate 4,749,607 of NC_083686.1, read as the reverse complement.
TCTGATAATGGTCACCAGGGAGCACAGAGTCCTGAGGCAGCTGCTCTTCTTGGTCCTGAAATTATGACAGCAGCAGGGAGGTCCTGAAGATTCCTTGAATCTTGGTGACTGCAAACATTTTAGCTGTTTCTTTGGAAGAGATAGCTATTTAGGTTCAGTAAAGTGAGGACTTTAGCTTCCCACACTTAGATCCTTTTCCTTTCCATCTTTGAGGCTGGAAAAGTAAAACTGTTGAAAATATCAATTGCTCAGTCCTGGCCAATTCTTTGCAACCCCATGGTCTGTAGCTCACCGGGCTCTTCTGTCTTTCACTATCTCCTTGTGTTCTGTCAAACTCACATCCATTGAGTCGGTAATGTTATCCCATCATCTCAGCCTCTTTTCCACCTTCTCTTTTTGCCTCAGTCTTTCCCAGCATCAGGGTCTTTTCCAATGAGTCAGTTCTTCGCATCAGGCAGACAAAGGATTGGAGTTTCAGCTTCAGCAAAAGACCTTCCACTGCATATTCAGAGTTGATTTCCTTTAGGATTGACTGGTTTGATCTCCTTGCTGTCCAAGGGACTCTCAAGCATTCTCTCCAGCACCACAGTTCAAAAGCATCAACTCTTTGACATTCAGCATTTATGCTCCAACTCTTTGTGGCCCAAAGCAGGAAATTTCATATATTGATTACCTTACACTGTGGAGTGGATTAAATCCTGATGAAATCTTTTGTGGAGTCCCAGGTGCTTTTAATATACTAAAATATTTACTGATTCTGGACATTCATGTTACCATAATTGCACAGGATGTATCCTTTTTATTTGTCTTCCTTTACTGTTCCTTTCTATGACTGAATGCTATTCCACTGTGTACATATGGTGAGTTTGGTGTATTCAGCTATCATGGATGGACACTGACTTGTGTCCACCATTTGGTGATTGTGCATAATACTGCTTTGAATTAGCATTCAGTAACAAGGAAGTTTCAGAAACACATCTACTTCTGCTTCATTGAGTATGCTAAAGTTTTTGACTGTGTGGATCACAACAAACTGTGGGAAATCACGAAAGAGATGAAAGTACCAGAACACCTTCCCTATCTCCTAAGAAACCTAATGTGTGTCAAGGAGTAACAGTTGGAAGTGGATATGAACAATGGACTGGTTCCAAATTGGGGAATGTGTACAACAGGACTGTATATTGTCACGCTCTTTATTTACCTTATATGTACAGGACATCATGAGAAATGCCAGGCTGGATGAATCACAAGCTGGAATCCACATTGCCAGTGGAAATATCAACAACCTCAGATATGCAGATGTTACCACTTTAAGGGCAGAAACTGAGGAGGACCTAAGGCACTTCCTGATGAAGGTGAAATAGGAGAGTGAAAAAGCTGGCTTGAAACTCAACATTTAAAAAAACTAAGATCATGGCACCTGCTCCCATCACTTGCATGACAAACAGAAGGAAAAAGTTTGGAAACAGTGACAGATTTTATCTTCGATTTCACTGCAGATCGTGACAGCAGCCATGAAGTTATAAGATGCTTGCTCCTTGGAAGGAAACCTATGACAAACTTAGACAATGTATTTAAAAGCAGACACATCACTTGCCAACAAAGGTCCATAGAGTCAAAGCTATGGTATTTCCAGTAGTCATGTACAGATGTGAGATTTGGACCATAAGAAGACTGAGCACAAAACAATTCATGCTTTTGAATTGTCATGCTAGAGAAGACTCTTGAGAGACCTTGGGTCGACAGGAAGACTAACCAGTCAATCCTAAAGAAATCAGCCCTGAATCTTCACTGGAAAGACTAATATTGAAGCTAAAGCTAAAATACTTTGACCACTTGATATGTGGTGATGACTCATTGGAAAAGACTCTGATGCTGGGAAAGATTGAGGGCAGGAGGAGAAGGGTGTGGCAGAGGACGAAATGGTTAGATTAACAACACTGACTCAATGGACATGAATTTGAGCAAACTCCAGGAGATAGTGGAGGACAAAGAGTTTCATGTTGATGAATGCTTTCAGTCATTTGGACACAAACGTGGGCATGAATATTACCTTTAATATTAATAATTCTTACATTGCGTGTCCTGTGTTTCAATTGCTGTGTGGTTTTCTTTCATCTCTTGGTGGCCCAGGCTATAGGACAGGTGTAAGGCAGGTGATTCCAGGGGTCAGAGGAAGAGTATGAGGTTGGAAGCACAGCTTGGCATCACACACCCAGGTCAGCAGGTCAGTGGTGTAGCTCCCTCCCGTATATCTTAGGCATAGCCCTCCACAGCAGGGGCATCTCCACCCTGGAATGAGTCTATGAAGGTGCCAGGAACACAGCAGGGCCACTGCTAACCCTGGGGGACTAGCTGAGATCTGGCAGGATGCAGGCAGATGCATTCTGGTATCCCTGGGGATTATTCCTTCTATCTTTGGGAGAACACCTGGCTTTGACTCTTGCAGGTGAAGCAGGAGGGTGAGCATGTGTGAAGCTACCGTCTGTGACAGGAGAGGAGAGAGAGGGCCGGCTCCAGTGGGCAGGGGAAGACACAGGTCCTTAATGCGATTTTATTTAAGAAGTCAGAACACCCCCATCCATCCATTTCCTGCCGTTAGCACACCAGATTGGCAGCTGTTCCCCTCACCCTCTAGGCTGCTTTTCTGTGTCCTGGGACCAAGAATCTGCCAAGGACTCACTGCTCTTGAAAGTGAATGAAGAACGTCCGGATCTCCTTCGGGTAGATGGTGACCTCGGGGCCTCCTGGAGGTGGCGATGGATGACTGGAGTTGCCTGGAAGCAGAGAAGGTCTGTCCAGCACGGCCCCTGGACCACCTGCTTCCCAGGACTTCATGGCTTCCCCCTGGCAACATGGCTCCTGCTGCATCTGTGGTTCCCACCGTGATCACAGCCCTCAGCTGCCCCCTCTTGACAGGACTCCACTCCTGGGGGGCCTCTGTCATCGCTGGCCTCCCCTGTGGGCCCAGCACAGTCAAGTCACGTAGAGTGGGCTCTCCACGTGTTGTGGCACCATGTATGTGCCTAGGAGCCTTCTCACTGAGGCCATGAGGGGGCCCTGCCCCTGATCTCAATGGGCTCCATTGAGGGGTCACACCCTGGGGTTTAGGCGCCCACCTTGGGATTAAAGTGGTTCCTCCATTCATCCATACACCTTACCATCCATCCGTCCATCCATCCTTCCATTCCTGAATCCAATCCCTCCACCCATCCATTGTTGTCAGTCTATCCAACCTCCAGTCATCCATCAAACATCCAACTTCTTTCCATCTCTCCTTTCATCCATCTACTCATGGATACATCATCCATCCATGTTCCTTCCTTCCATTCATCCTTCATCTATCCATTATCCAATTGTGTATCTTCCTGCATCCACACACTTTCCTTCCTTCCTTACATCCTTTTTATCCAAGTAAATATCCTTCATTCTATCAGTCTATAATACATTGACTACTTGCCTACCAAAATCACTGCAGATGGTGATTGCAGCCATGAAATTAAAACATGCTCCTTGGAAGAAAGTCTATGACCACACTAGACAACATATTAAAAATCAGAGACATTACTTTGCCAACAAAAGTCTGTCTGGTTTTTCCAGTGGTGATGTGAGAGTTGGACTTTAAAGAAAACTGAGCACCAAAGAATTGATACTTTTGAACTGTGGTGTTGGAGAAGGCTCTTGAGAGGCCCTTGGACCACAAGGAGATCGAACCAGTCCATCCTAAAGGAGATCAGTCCTGAATATTCATTCAAAGGACTGATGCTGAAGCTGAAACTCCAGTACTTTGGCCACCTGATGCAAAGGCCTGACTCATTGGGAAAGACCCTGATGCTGGGAAAGATTGAAGGGAGGGGGAGAAGGGGACGACAGAGATGAAATGGTTGGACGTCATCACTGACTCAATGCACATGAGTTTGTGTAAGCTCACATGCAAGTCTTGGGTTCATCTAGACATGGGTGGGATGTGTGGTGTTGAACACACACATGCACACACACTCACTCAGCTACACACTCATGAACACACACACTGTGTGGAGCCCTGGCAGGTGGAAAATGAACTGAAGCTTAGAGTCTACGACCTTCTTTGTTTGATTCAGGAAGGCTGAGACCCAGAGAAGGACAGCAAGCTCAAGGTCACACAGGCCTCAGGGGCAGAGCTGGGGTCTGGCTGGGGGTGAGGCTGGGGACCTGGGGAGGGGCCAGGACCAGGGCATCCGAACCTCTGTGGTGGTGAGGGTCCCGTGTGCTCCAGGTCCAGCGATGCATCTTGCTCACGTTCCAGGTCCCTGTGAGTGAGCGCTCCTCCACAGACACCACGGAGCCCAGTCCCCGCAGCACAGACTGCAGGACAGAGCAAGGGAGGGGTGAGCACCCGGACCCCAGACCTGAGCAGAGACCCCGATGCAGCAGGGTGGCTGCACCAGGGCCCAGGGCCCAGCATCCCCCACATTCATTGCAGGGCAAGTCCCTGCAGAAGGAGGGGCAGCCCTATTTTACAGATGAGGACCTGCCCCCGGGGGCAGCTGGCCCCCCAGTGCTGGCTGATCAGCACGCCCAGCAGGTGGCGGGCAGGTGGGGCCGCCCCGGGAAACACCCAGGCACCAGGGTTTGTCTCCCGAGGGTGCGTCCTCCTGGGGGCCTGACTCTGTGATGTCGGAGCAGGCCACGGGAGGGCGGGTCACCTGCAGGTTCAGCGTCACAGGCTGAGACAGCACGGGGTCCTGGTCCACCTCATACAGGTGCTGGAGCCGCAGCAGGACCCGGCGCAGGTCTGCCTTGGCCTCGCAGTTTCGGTCTTAGGGACGGAAGGAAGGTGGCCGTGAGGACAACAGTCTCTGCCTGGCCCTTTACACTCTCACCTCCACTTCACAACTTCAACCTCCCTCAGAGGCAGCTAACACAGCCCCACTTTGCAGATGAGCCAAACCAGGCTCAGAGAGGGGTGGGCACTTTCCTAGACACACAGCTGGTGTGCATCAAGAAGGAGCGGGGTGGGGGGCAGGGGGATTCCAAGCCAGGTGCAGCCAAAGTGACCGCCTCCCACCACCCACACTGGGGCCAGCTCTGATTCTTGTTCCCTGATGAGTCCTCATTGGGCTTGCCCCTCCACCTTCCAGTTCTCTGGAAGAATTCTCTTTGGCTTGGCCCCTGTGAAGGGTGGTATGGCCTCATAACCCTGAAGATGAGGCACCATCGCAGAGTGGGTGTGTCAGGTCACTGCCACCAAGACCTAGGAAATGTGTTGCAATACAGCTTCCACCTGCTGGGTCCTTGGTGACCAAATGAGAAGACCCGTGCTGCCAACCCCACAGAGCACAGAAACGTAATGACCTGTGCTGTGTGAGGAAAGAGGGCATGTGGGCTCCTAGTTACTGCAGCCTAAGAGGTCTGCAATGTCTCTTGTCTCCATTCAAGGGCTGAGGTTAGGGACTAGAGCTCTAGAATCAGGGAAGGACTTCGCAGAGCAGAACATGAAGTTGACCAGGATAATGGTGATGAAGATGGTGATGTTCGTGAAGATGGTGGTGGTGATGATGGTGATGGCGGTCATGGTCGTGATGGTGATGGCCGCGATGGTGATGGTGGTGGTGATAATGGTGATGATGATGGTGATGGTGATGATGATTTTCATGGTGATGATGGTGGTGACTGTGATGATGGTGGTGATGGTGATCATGTTGTTGATGGTGGTGATGGTGGTGATGATGGTGTGGTGATGATGATAATAATGGTGATGATGACGGTGATGGTGATGACGATGTTGATGGTGATGATGGCAGTGATGTGATGGTGATGATGATGGTGATAATGGTGATGATGGTCATGATGGTGGTGTGGTGATTATGACTGTGAGGCTGATGGCAATAATGGTGAAGACAATGGTAGTGATGGCAATGATCATGCTGGTGGAGATTCCTTGAGGACTCAAGCATCATGAGAGGCAGCAGGCCTCACGCCATCCCCTGTGGCTCCCCTGATTCAGTCTCTATCAATGTCTCTCTACCAATGGACTTGCCCAGCCCAGCCCCCTTCGCCTCCTCTTTGGTACAAGCTGCCCCTGGAAGATGCTCTCTCAATGCACTTAGCCTGACACATAACAGTAGAGGAGGCTCTATCACTGCAGGTGAGGCTCCCCCATCTCACCTTCTGTGACAAGTGGGCAGGCTGTGGTTCAGTGATGGAATTCCTATGTCTACAGAGTTGAGCCACAGTTGGCAACACCCCTCTACCAGGTACAAAGATGACCTTTGTCCTCTGCCCTTTTCCACCTTCTCCTCATTTCACAGACACTTGAAGTGTGCCTGCCCTAGGTGGGTCTCTTGGAGCAGGGCAGTGGCTGAGGCACAGTCAGTCCATCCTCTGAGAAGCATGGAGTTAAGGGAGCAGATAAGGGGCAGCAGCCCCAATATGAACAATGGGTTCCTGGCAGTTGTTACCTCCTCCAGGAAGCCCCCCCTGATCCCCTGCTGGGGGCTCCCCTCTGTACACAGTCACAGCGTCTGACGACATCCAGACCCACCTTGTTTCTGCTTGCTGAGTCACCTGCCTCCCTGAGGGCCTCAGGTCCCTCCTTGGACAGTTAAGGGAACCAGGTGACCTCACAGAGCCTGGAGGACTCTGAGGAGGGTCCTTTGTCTGCTGAAGGGCTGGGGACCAGGCTGACATGTGGAGGCAAGAGTGAATGTGGACACCTGGCACCTGCGCACCTTTCCGGAGAGTCTGCAGGTGCTTTGTGTGGTTCGAGCTGTACTTCCAGCCGGGGATGCTGAGGATCTGTAGGTGGACACTGGAGGGGAGCGTCACAGCCTTTTGCTTCCAAGAACCGTTCCAACTGCCTCTGTGGGCAGTTTCTATAAGGCAGATGAACAACAAGGAGAGGCTTTGGGCCAAACTCTCCTCTTGGCATTCTTAGCTCTCATACTAAGGCCCCCATTTAGTCTGATCTCTTTCCCTCGACCACACCGCAGGCAGGCTGAAGCCCCTGCTGGTGCAAATGCCCCAGACTGCCTTGAGTCTCTAGTCCAGCCCTTACAAAACTGCAGATTGGGAGATGGGACCAGAGAGAAGACGCCATTTCCTCCAGAAAATGCAGCGAGTTCACACAGAGACCTGCTCTGTGAACAGTTCTAGGAAGCCAGCTCCCGCGCTGTCATCTGTGGCTGCCTCTGCCCAGAGGGACTCAGCCCTCCACTTCCAGGAGATGCTCTGTTCAGCCCTGGGCTCCAGCTGGAGCCGCCATCCCTCACAGCTCCCAGGCCTCAGTGATTGGTCAGGCCTGGGTCACGTGATTTGATCAGGGCCAATCAGAACCTTTCTCTGGGATCTCTGCTTTTGAAAGAGGAGTTTCAATTCCTCCTACTGGCTGTATGACCTTAAGCAAGTCACTTAAAACTCTTTAACCTCAGGATGCCCACGTTTACAAGGAGGGGCTTAGATCTGAGGTCCCTGGTCACTTTCTGCCCCATAGGAGCCCAGATCCCTGCAGGCACCAGCTCAGCCGCATCCCTAGACAGGGCGGCTCACCCGGGGGCAGTGATGACAGGTGCACTGAAAGGACCCCCCACCTCACCATTCATCTCTCTGAGCATCACGACGGGCCGGTGCTGCAGCGCCAGCCCACTCCTCTGGTGCAGGCCACTGGTGAGGGTCCAGGGTCCCAGAAGCAGCCAGAGCACTGGGTGGACGACCGAGGAGTCATTCAGTGTGAGGTCGTTGTCCAGGGCCCACTTGTCATTGTTCCACAGCCGCCGGTGGAGCATGACCTGCAAGGGATAACTGTCTGAGCGGGTCTGCCTGGGCCCTGGGATGCTTGTGAGTGACCAGAGGGGCCTCCTACCTCCACCTGCCCGTTCCCTTGGCTGGAGATGCCGTGCGCCTGCTCGGACAGCAGTACCAGCCTGCTTCGTCTGTCCTGGATGAAGGCTGACTGCACCATGGGGTAGTAATTCTGTGGACAGAAACATTGGCAGGCTGGTGGTGGGAGCAGTGGGCCAGGTCAGCCAGCAGGCCCGGGGTCTCCCTCTGGCCCCAGGCGGCCCCCTGCATGGGTGCAGCAGCAGCCCAGGGTGGCATGGTAGACAGGGGGAGGGGCTCTGAGTTCTGAGATGGACGCACTGGGATTCTAAGCGAGTTCAACTGCTTCCTGACCTTATGGCCTGGGGGACCCAGCCTGCCTGAGCCTCAGTTTCCCCATCTGTAAAATGTGCCCAAAAGGTCCTCCTGCTGCAGGGAGACAATGAGGCATCTATGCCAGTCCAGCCTGAGATGGCCCCCAACCAGGGGTTCCCAAATAGAAAGGGGCTGGTGTCTGGGCTGGAAAGCACTCACACAACCTTTTGTTCTATTTGTTTGTTCTATTGGAGCAAGATGTCCTGGGCTGATTTCCCTGGATCCTCTGGAGCCCAGGCCACAGTGGGTGAGGACCAGCTGCAGAGATGAAGGGACATAAGTTCAAGGAAGACAGAGCAGGGAGGAACCTCACCCATTCTCAGGGCCCCCGTGGAAGGAGAGAGACAACTAACACAGATGGAGGCTCAGGAGATGGCCAGCATGCATCATCCCAGCTGGATCATCCCAGCACTCAGCACAGTTCTCTTCCTAGGAGAGCACCGAGGCCCAGGGACACCCAAGGACTTGCCCGAGGTCATGCTGATGAAGGGAGAGGCCCTGGAAGCTGATTGATTTTGGAATTCAGCCCCTGCTCAGCCCTCCCTGGCAGCCAGGCTGTGACTCAGCTCACAGCAGCAGAGGAGGGTCACACCCCATTCAGGCCTAGCCAGGTACCACTTGCTTAATCCTCAAGCAACCCCCAGCGGGTCACCCATTGACTGAGGAGGACCCACGGTGCACACAGGAGACCTCAGGGACACACCTCACACACGACGGCCCCAGACTCAGAGACCAGGTCTGAACACGCCTGGTCCACAGCCCCTGGGGCAGACACAGGGCAGTGGGGCTCTGGGAGATGCTCTAGACCTAAAGGAGCCCTCCTGCCTTCTGGAAAAAGGCTACCAGGACTAGATCTATGGTTGCCACACCCCGGGAAAGCATACCCGAGCGATGGTGTTCCACGTGTCCTGCCGGTAGGGCCTGCGCTGCATCTGGTAGCCATTGTTGTCTGAGTAGAGGACCCGCCCCGTGTTCAGGTCGGTGCTTGTCCTCAGGATGGCCTCACGGTTCAGCTCCAAGGGGCCCACGCGGTACTCCTGCTCTATGCAATGGCAGAGCAGCTCCCCGTCAGAGCTCGGGGGCCCGTGGGCCAGCCGGGAGTAGATGGCGTACGTGGGCTCACTGTCGTTCACCTCCCTGGAGGAGGAGCAGCGAGGTAGCTCAAACCCAGGGAGCCTTCTGGACGCCCCGCCCTTCTCCTTTCTTCCTTCGTCTCCTTCCATTTCCCTCCTTCCATCCTTCCTGCAGCCAGGGGGACAGGGAGCCTGCTTGGAATAGAGAACAGGAGGGACCCTGTCCTCTGAAGACTCTGGGTATCCAGCCACGCCTGGGGGCTCTGTCTGTCCTGCTGATGGAAACACAAGAACTGCTCTCGGGTGTTGGTCACTGTCACCGTGGGCTCCTGTCCCACCTCTGGACTCAGGTGCCCCCAGGGTGACACAGCGCAGGCCAGAGAGCAGGCCTGCAGAGACTGGAGCAGCTCATGACGTCATGGGGCTTCCAGGGAGGAAGGACCGTGCGCCAAGCCCAGGTCCAGGAGCTGGGTGTCTGAAGCAAGGATGGGCCCCCATTGCCTCAGTCACCTGCCTGTGAGCACTTCCACATGCTGAGCACAGCCAGGGGGCCGCCCTCACCTGTAGAAGTCCTGCCGGACCTCAGTCACCAGCGGCCCCGCCACGATCTCCATACTCACAGCCTCCCACGCGGGCTCCGCTGTACCATCGGGTGTAAACACATAATTGTCTGAAATGGGGCCTCGATGGAAATCACTCTTCACGTGATACTCCATGAAAGTCTGGGTCACCTGTACTGTTCGGTTACTCTGCCTGCACAGAGAGGAAAGAGAAAAGAGTGTCATTGTCATGGCCATCTCATCCTCATTCTGGGACCCAGGCTGACAGAGCCTCTGGAGCTGCCAGCCTGGGACAAGGGGGGAGCACAAACAACCTCCTAAGTGCACCAGTGACATTTGTGAGCTCACTCAATGAAGCTCATGCACTTGGTTTGGAGAAAAGAGGTATGGACCCACCAGAGCTCACATGATATCAGATCCTATCTCTTTCCTGGTTGTTGCTTTTGTTCAGTTGCTAAGTCATGTCCAAATCTTCTGACCCCACACACTAAAGCACGCCAGGTTTACCGATCCTTCACCATCTCCTGGAGTTTGCTCAAATTCATGTCCATTGAGTTGGTGATGCTATCTAACCATCTCACCCCCTGCTGCCCCCTTCTCCTTTTGCCTTCCATCTTTCCCAGCATCAAGATCTTTTCCAATTAATGGGCTCTTTGCATCACATTATCAAAGTATTTGAGCTTCAGTTAAGTTAAGCCTTTCCAATGAATATCAAGGGTTAATTTCCTTTAGGATTGACTAGCTTGATCTCCTTGCAGTCCAATGAACTCTCAAGAGTCTTCTGCATTACCACACTTCAAAAACATCAATTCTTCAGCACTCAGTTTCCTTTATGGTCCAACTCTCAAATCCTCACAAGACTACTGCAAAGACCAAAGCTTTAAGTATATGGATATTTGTTGGTAAAGTGATATCTCTATTTTTTTTAATATACTGTGCAGATTTCACATAGGTTTTTTGCCATGGAACAAGGATCGTTAATTTCATGTTACATCACGACCTGCTGCAGTGATTTTTGGAGCCCAAGAAAATAAAATCTGTCACTCTTTCCATTTTTCCTGATTCTATTTGCCAAGATGGGATGGGACCTGATGCCACAATCTTAGTGTTTTGGATGTTGAATTGTAAGCCAACTTTTTCACTCTCCTCTTTCACCTTCATCAAGAGGCTCTTAGGTTCCTCTTCAGTTTCTGCCTTTATAGTGGTATCATCTGCATATCTGAGATTGTTGCTATTTCTCCAGGCAATCTAGATTCCCCCTTGTGATTAAATCAGCCTGGCATTTCACAGGATGCACTGTGCATATAAGTTAAACAGTCAAAGTGACACTGTACAGCCATGAGGATCTCCTTCCCCAATTTTGAACCAGTTGGTTATTCCACGTCCAGTTCTAACTGTTGCTTCTTGAGTTGTATACAGTTTTCTCATGAGATAGGTAAGGTGGTCTGGTGTTCCCATTTCTTTAAGAATTCTCCACAGTTTCTTTTGATCCAAATCCAAGGCATTAGTATAATTAATGAAGCAGAAATAGAGGTTTTTCTGGAATTCCCTTGCTTTTTCCCTGATCTGACATATGTTGGCAGTTTGACCTCTGGTTCCTCTGCCTTTATAAATCCAACTTCTACATCTGGAAGTTCTCCGTTCACATACCGCTGAAGCCTAGCTTAAAGGATTTTGAATACATCCTTGCCAGCATGTGAAATGAGAGCAACTGTACAGTAGTTGGAACATTCTCTGGCATTGCCCCTCTTTGGGACTGGGATGAAAGCTGACCTTTTACAGTCCTATGGCCACTGCTGAGTTTTTCAAATTTGCTGACATACTGAGTGCAGCACTATAGCAACATCATCTTCTAGGATTTTAAATGATCAGCTGGAATTCCATCACCTTCATATGGTTTGTTCGTAGTAATTCTTCCTAAGTTGAAAGAACTCTTACAACTCCACAATAAAGAACAGCTCAATTTTGAGATGGGCAAAGGATCTAAAATGACATTTCACCAGAGAAGATGCACAAATGGCCAAGAGGCCCATGAATAGATGCTCAACATCTATAGTTCATAGTGGATGGGAATCAAAGCCTCAGTGAGATAGCACATCACATACACCAGGGTAGCTATATGGAACTGGCAGTTAATACAAATACAGGGGGGATATGAGGATATCAGACCCTCATAGTTTTGGATAAGATTGCAAAACGGTTCAGCTGGGTGGGACACAGTCCAATAGTTTCTCAAAGTGTTAAACATAGAGTTTCCTGTGACCAAACAATTCCACTCTTAGGAAATGACCCAAGAGAAAGGAAAGCTTTTGTCAACACAAAATCTTGTACATGCATGTTCACAGTGAACTTATTCACAAAAGCCCCAGAATGAAAACTACCCACATGTCCATGAGGTGAGGACTGGATAAATGAACCAAGGAATATCTGTCAATGGAATATAAATCAGCCCCACAAAGGAACTGGGTCTCACTCACGCTGCAATGTGAATGAAACTTGGAAATATGATGCTGCATAAAAGAGTATATCATGCAAAATGTCAGGCTGGATGAACCACAAGCTGAATCAAGATTGCCAGCAGAACAACAATCTGAGAATGTAGATGAAAGTGAAAGTGAAAATCCCTCAGTGGTGTCTGACTCTTTGCAACCCCATGTACTTTATAGTCCATGGAATTCTCCAGGCCAGAATCCTGGAGTGGGTAGTTTTTCCCTTCTCCAGGGGATCTTCCAAAACCAGAGATTGAACCCAGGTCTCCTGCATTTCAGGTGGATTCTTTACCGGCTGAGCCACAGGGGAAGCCCAAGAATACTGGACTGAGTAGCCTATTCCTTCTCCAGGGCATCTTCCTGATCTAGGAATTGGACTTGGGTCTCCTGCATTGCAGGTGGATTCTTTACAAACTGACCTATCAGGGAAGCCCTACATAGGCAAATGATACCACTCTAATGGTAGAGAATGAAGAGGAACTAAAGACCCTTTTGATAAGGGTGAAAGACAAGAATGAAAATGATGGCTTAAATCTGAACATTCAAAAAACTAAGGTTATGGCATCTGTTCTCATCACGTCATGGCAAATGGAAGAGAGAAAAGTGGAAACAGTGACAGACTTCATTTCTACCCCCAAAGTCACTGCAGATGGTGACTGCAGCCAAGAAATTTAAATACACTTTTTCCTTGGAAGGAAAGCTATGACAAACCTAGACAGCATACTAAAAAAGCAGAGATATCACTTTGCCGACAAAGGTCTGTATAGTCAAAGCTGTGGTTTTCCCAGTAGTCATGTAAAGATGGGAGGAGTGGACCATGAAGAAGTGGACCATAAAGCCATAGATTTGATGCTTTCAAATTGTGGTGCTTGGGAAGACTCTTGAGAGTCCCTTGGACTGCAAGGAGATCAAACCAGTCAATCCTAAGGGAAATCAATCCTGAATGTGCATTGGAAGGACTGATGCTAAAGTTGAAGGTTCAATACGTTGGCCATCTGGTGAGAAGAGCAGACTCATTGGAAAAGATTCTGATGCTGAGAAAGATGGAGGGCAGGAGGAGAAGGGGGTGACGTAGGATGAGATGGTTGGATGGCATCCCTGACTCAGTGGACATGAATATGAGCGAACTCCCGGAGGGAGTCGAGGACAGGGGAGCCTGGGTCGCTACAATGGATAGGGTCACAAAGTCGGACACGCCATAGTGACAGAACAACAACAACCGTGTGAAGGATACCAGGCTCCAAAGGGCCCCAATGGGTGTGATTCCATTGAATGAAATGTCTAAACTAAACAAGTCCAGAAGATTCCACCAGCCAGGTAGCCCTGTGTGTATGCTCAGTGGTGTCTGACTTTGCAGCCCCGTGGACTCTAGCCTGCCAGGCTCCTTTGTCCCTGGGATTCTCCAGGCAAGATTACTGGGGTGGGTTGCCATGTCCTTCTTCAGGGAATCTTCCCAATCCAGGGATTGAACCCAGGTCTCTTGCATTGCAGCTGGATTCTTTACCGTCTGAGCCAGCAGGGAAGCCAGGTCCCTGAGGGAGGTGCAAAGAGGACATATGAAGATTCTCCTGGGGGTGATGTAAATGTCTTAACCTGAGTGTGGAGATGCCTGTACAACGCTGCAATCAAGGGAACAGAACAGACGTGTACAGTGTAAAGTGATGGCTCGGACGGTATGTAAATTTCAGCAACACCCTTGTCATATATAAAAGAACAAAGGCCCTCCTCAAGCAAAACTGTGCTGGGGTGGCCTGTGCCCATGGAGGCTGCCTGCCTCAGGCCTTTGCACATGCGGGTCTTTCCCAGGAACCACCGCCCCCTCCTCTGACCCACAGACTCCTCCCACCCTTCCAGGCATCACGCCTGGCTCCAGGGGCCTCATCCCCACCAAGCCCACTCTGCACCACCCTGTCTCAGTCCCAACAGCCTCCCCTCTCTGACTCTGCAGCAGGCGCTGGTAGTTCCCCTCCTGGGATGTGAGGCAGCCCCATAAGGAACATGCTGTCCTCCCCTGAGCCAGAAGCAACTGAAGACACCCAGGGTAAGGAAGGTGGACAGCGGGACATGAGCTCTTCCCCTGGGAAGCGCTGTCTGGGGTCCTGGCTTAGGGATGGGGTACCTGAGAGAGGGAAGAACGGGGTGGCGAGATGGAGCTGGCTGTTCAGGGGTGCTCCAGAAGGGGCATGGGGCCTGAGTGATGACAGAGCTCAAGCTGGCCTGCAGACTCCACCTTTCAAAGCATGACTCTGGGGGGCGGGTCACTCACAACCTGCTGTTGAGGTCTTTACAACCTCCAGACATTCTTTTCATTCACTGTAATAACTAATTAGAGAGTATATAGCTCCATGGCTAACACTAGCAAGGGGGTACTCTTTCTGCCCCCTTCTGATGCCTATGTCAGAAGCTTTCTCTATCTCCTTTATACTTTATTTTTTTTTTTTTGTATTTGTAATGCTTTACTGAGATGTAATTCATATATCATACAAGTGACTCATTTTAAATGTACAATTCACGAGTTTTTAGCATATTCAGAGTTGTGCAACTATCATTACATCAATTTTGAACATTTACATCACCACAAAAAGAAGCCCTATATCTCTCAGCAGTCACTACCTGTTCCTTCCCAATCCTTCACCCCATTGCCCCCAGCATGAGCAACTGTTTATCTTCAGTCTCTGTAGATTTGCCTGTTCTAGACATTTCATATAAATGGGATCATACAATATGTACTCTTTTGCAACTGGCTTCATTTACTTAGCATAATGTTTCCAAGGTTCACCCATATTATAGCCTGTATTTCTATTTCATTCCCTCTTTTTTTTTTTTTTTATTATTATTTTTTTTTTCCAGTGGGTTTTGTCATACATTGATATGAATCAGCCATGGATTTACATGTATTCCCAATCCCGATCCCCCCTCCCACCTCCCTCTCCACCCGATTCCTCTGGGTCTTCCCAGTGCACCAGGCCCGGGCACTTGTCTCGTGCATCCCACCTGGGCTGGTGATCTGTTTCACCATAGATAGTATACATGCTGTTCTTTTGAAATATCCCACCCTCACATTCTCCCACAAAGTTCAAAAGTCTGTTCTGTATTTCTGTGTCTCTTTTTCTGTTCTGCATATAGGGTTATCGTTATCACCTTTCTAAATTCCATATACATGTGTCAGTATGCTGTAATGTTCTTTATCTTTCTGGCTTACTTCACTCTGTATAATGGGCTCCAGCTTCATCCATCTCATTAGGACTGGTTCAAATGAATTCTTTTTAATGGCTGAGTAATATTCCATGGTGTATATGTACCACAGCTTCCTTATCCATTCATCTGCTGATGGGCATCTAGGTTGCTTCCATGTCCTGGCTATTATAAACAGTGCTGCGATGAACATTGGGGTGCACGTGTCTCTTTCAGATCTGGTTTCCTCAGTGTGTATGCCCAGAAGTGGGATTGCTGGGTCATATGGCAGTTCTATGTCCAGTTTTTTAAGAAATCTCCACACTGTTTTCCATAGCGGCTGTACTAGTTTGCATTCCCACCAACAGTGTAAGAGGGTTCCCTTTTCTCCACACCCTCTCCAGCATTTATTGCTTGTAGACTTTTGGATAGCAGCCATCCTGACTGGCGTGTAATGGTACCTCATTGTGGTTTTGATTTGCATTTCTCTGATAATGAGTGATGTTGAGCATCTTTGCATGTGTTTGTTAGCCATCTGTATGTCTTCTTTGGAGAAATGTCTGTTTAGTTCTTTGGCCCATTTTTTGATTGGGTCATTTATTTTTCTGGAATTGAGCTGCAGGAGTTGCTTGTATATTTTTGAGATTAATCCTTTGTCTGTTTCTTCATTTGCTATTATTTTCTCCCAATCTGAGGGCTGTCTTTTCACCTTACTTATAGTTTCCTTTGTAGTGCAAAAGCTTTTAAGTTTCATTAGGTCCCATTTGTTTAGTTTTGCTTTTATTTCCAATATTCTGGGAGGTGGGTCATAGAGGATCTTGCTTTGATTTATGTCGGAGAGTGTTTTGCCTATGTTCTCCTCTAGGAGTTTTATAGTTTCTGGTCTTACATTTAGATCTTTAATCCATTTTGAGTTTATTTTTGTGTATGCTGTTAGAAAGTGTTCTAGTTTCATTCTTTTACAAGTGGTTGACCAGTTTTCCCAGCACCACTTGTTAAAGAGGTTGTCTTTTTTCCATTGTATATCCTTGCCTCCTTTGTCAAAGATAAGGTGTCCATAGGTTCGTGGATTTATCTCTGGGCTTTCTATTCTGTTCCATTGATCTATATTTCTGTCTTTGTGCCAGTACCATACTGTCTTGATGACTGTGGCTTTGTAGTAGAGTCTGAAGTCAGGCAGGTTGATTCCTCCAGTTCCATTCTTCTTTCTCAAGATTACTTTGGCTATTCGAGGTTTTTTGTATTTCCATACAAATTGTGAAATTCTTTGGTCTAGTTCTGTGAAAAATACCGTTGGTAGCTTGATAGGGATTGCATTGAATCTATAGACTGCTTTGGGTAGAATAGCCATTTTGACAATATTAATTCTTCCAATCCAGGAACACGGTATGTTTCTCCATCTGTTTGTGTCCTCTTTGATTTCTTTCATCAGTGTTTTATAGTTTTCTATGTATAGGTCCTTTGTTTCTTTAGGTAGATATACTCCTAAGTATTTTATTCTTTTTGTTGCAATGGTGAATGGTATTGTTTCCTTAATTTCTCTGTCTGTTTTTTCATTGTTAGTATATAGGAATGCAAGGGATTTCTGTGTGTTAATTTTATATCCTGCAACTTTACTATATTCATTGATTAGCTCTAGTAATTTTCTGGTAGAATCTTTAGGGTTTTCTATGTAGAGGATCATGTCATCTGCAAACAGCGAGAGTTTTACTTCTTCTTTTCCTATCTGGATTCCTTTTACTTCTTTTTCTGCTCTGATTGCTGTGGCCAGCACTTCCAACACTATGTTGAATAGTAGTGGTGAGAGTGGGCACCCTTGTCTTGTTCCTGATTTCAGGGGAAATGCCTTCAATTTTTCACCATTGAGGGTGATGCTTGCTGTGGGTTTGTCATATATAGCTTTTATTATGTTGAGGTATGTTCCTTCTATTCCTGCTTTTTGGAGAGTTTTAATCATAAATGAGTGTTGAATTTTGTCAAAGGCTTTCTCTGCATCTATTGAGATAATCATATGGTTTTTATCTTTCAATTTGTTAATGTGGTGTATTACATTGATTGATTTGCGGATATTAAAGAATCCTTGCATTCCTGGGATAAAGCCCACTTGGTCATGGTGTATGATTTTTTTAATATGTTGTTGGATTCTGTTTGCTAGAATTTTGTTAAGGATTTTTGCATCTATGTTCATCAGTGATATTGGCCTGTAGTTTTCTTTTTTTGTGGCATCTTTGTCTGGTTTTGGAATTAGGGTGATGGTGGCCTCATAGAATGAGTTTGGAAGCTTACCTTCTTCTGCAATTTTCTGGAAGAGTTTGAGTAAGATAGGTGTTAGCTCTTCTCTAAATTTTTGGTAGAATTCAGCTGTGAAGCCATCTGGTCCTGGGCTTTTGTTTGCTGGAAGATTTTTGATGACAGTTTCGATTTCCTTGCTTGTGATGGGTCTGTTAAGATCTTCTATTTCTTCCTGGTTCAGTTTTGGAAAGTTATACTTTTCTAAGAATTTGTCCATTTCATCCAAGTTGTCCATTTTATTGGCATAGAGCTGCTGGTAGTAGTCTCTTATGATTCCTTTATACTTTAATAAAACTTTATTACACAAAAGCTCTGAGCGATCAAGCCTCGTCTCTGGCCCTGGATTGAATTCTCCTCTGGAGGCCAAGAATCCCAGCATCTTTTCATGGTTCAGCAACAAGCTTTAAGGTGGATCAACAGAAAGATGGATGGATGGATGGATGATTGGGTGGATGGAGGATAGACAGATGACGGATGGAAACCGGGAAGGTTAGATGCATAGATAAGTGGTTGTGTGAGTGCATGGTGGATGGGACTGTGGGTGAATAGATGGATTTCATGTGGCTCTCAGTTTTAAAAAGTTGATCTCATGATTAGTATATTTTCCCAGGGTGTGTTAGTAAATACCCCATTTTCTGAGGATTAAAATCTCTGGAATGAACAAGTTCAAGAAAGGCTGTATGGACCTGGCTTAGATTCCCATAACTAGACATAAACCTGGTTGCACTACAGGGAGCTTCACCACCATCACACCTTCGCCCTGCAGCTGAGGAAATGGAGACCCAGGTGGGGCATTACCTGCCCAGGCCCAGGGTCCTCCTGGCTTCAGAGGCAGCGATGACTGCACCTCACCTCTCCCAGATGCTGTGCATCAGGTTGGTATCTGTGTCCAAGAACACAGTGTAGCAGTCATTCTCCACAGGCACCAGGTGGGAGCCCACTTGTCCGCCATGTGTCCTGAGTCTGTGTCCAAAATGCTGAGTGCTGGCCACGAAGGGTGCAGTCTCCCCAGTGTCCTCCTGGGAGCTCCTGCTGGGCCGGATGCTGTAGTGCCGGTAACTGAGTCCTGGGATCGTGGTCAGCACGTGCAGGTCATAGGCAGAGGGCATCTTCTTCGAGCGCTGGACCTGGAAGACCTGAGGGACAAGATGAATGATGGATGTCAGGGATGGAAGATGCCTCAGTCTCCTTGGAAACCCTGGGCTTGCACACCTAGTGGATGGAGTGCTTGCTCTGCACAGGGACAGTTGGGTCATCCATCACTGGGCTGAGCTGGTTTCCTCTCCTGCATCCTCCCTGCTCAACCGGGTCCAACCTCTTCTCCCTCCTTCTTCTTTCTCCATCGTGGCTGCAAACCACCTGCCCTCTTCCCACACGCCCTCCTGTTCGTGCCTCTGAGCCACTGCTCACGCTGTTCCCTCGACCTCTTTGAAGGGGGCTCCCTTGTCTCTTAATCCTCCAGTTTCCCCAAGAAGGGAGGTTTCCAGGTTGTCCTGCAGGCCTTTTTCCATCTCCGTGTAATCTGATTCAGGGAAGGGAGTTAGATGAGGACACTATGTCCATGCAAGAGGTCCTTCACTCTCTAGGGAACAAGTGTCATTTCTGAGTCCTGTGCGGAGGGATTGGGGGATCTATGAAGAAACTCATGTTTTGCTTCACAGTCTCCAGTACGGCCTTTCTCTGAGCTAAAGAAGACACCTGTTGCTACCTCACACCCCAAACCTGTCCTGAAGGATTTCCTCCACCACAATTGTCATCTGTCACTCCTACACTTTCTTATTTTCTTCTTTCCTGGATCCCCCACTAGAATAGAAGCCCCCTGAGAACAGGGATTATTGTCTACTTGATTATTAAAGTTTCTCCAGTGCCTAAAGCAAAGCCTGGCACGTACTAGGTTTTCAGTAGTATTTAAGAGCATTTAGACTTAGTGGGTGGTGCCTATTGGTGGGGAGGGGCATGTTATGTGTTGGGCCTACTCAACCCAACACCCTCGTGTCTCCCAACCATGACAGAGAGGAATCTTCCTCATCTGTCTCAGCTAAGAATCACTGCCCTGCCGGCCAGGTCATCACCCCATGCCTTAACTGTCCATTTCTGTGTCTGTTCCACGAATCCCAGGATGGCTCCAGAGTCCAGAGATGAACACTCATCTGGGGCCAGGCCCAGAACAGACATCGGGAGTGTTTGCTGAATGGCGGACTGATGGCATTACCTCTCCCACCTCTTCAAGGAAGTGCTGGCTTGGTGACAGTAGGGTCACCTCTAGAACCAAGTCTAGCTCCAGGTCTGGGAAGGAACGACCACACAGGATTTGGGTGTCATAGCCAGGGCATGCCCCTAACACAGCACGTTCATAAAGATGCACAGTGAGGACTATTACTGGCTTCCCCATGAGAAGTAGAATTTTACACAGGAATATATATATATGCCCAATGGGGAGCTGGACAGTGGGTAGATGGTACCACGTGATACCATGGAGGTGAAGATACCATGAAACCTTCCTTGGTGGGAACAGTAGAGCAGACTTCGGATCAACTCAGATGCCCAAAGCCCAGGGTCAGGCCTCTGGGTGGGTCCACTGACCCTGATGGTGACTCACCCCTATGACACTGTCCTCACAGTGAGGGCAGCCTGTCACATGTTCCCTTTAGATGCCCACTTCTGGGCGCTCAGCCCAGAGCAGGGGCAGCAACAGGGCATGCACCATAGATGGGATGTCCCCCTTACCTGTGCAGGCACGGGGCGGCCTGACTCATCTGTGACTCTGACACTGGGGAAGTCCACAGTCAGGGTGATGATGGTGGTGACTGTCCAGGCCAGCGGGTTGTAGACCACCGCAAGGCGTCCCCCAGGCTCTGGGCCTGCAGACAGAGAACAGGCTCTACTGCTGGACCTGACCCACCCCTCATCCCTGGTGCCCCTCAGAACAAAGGAAACTGAGGCAGGTGAGACCAGCCCTGCAGAGTCCAGGGGGAAGGACAGGCAGACACACGGGCTCTGACATCCAACCCCTTCCTCATCTGTTCAAGTCGGGTCCTGGTTCCCAGGCGGGGTGGGGGAGCATGCCCCTAGAGATGAGGGTCCTTGAGCTCCTCACTCATCTCTCCTTGTTAGCCCACTTTAATGGTGAGAAGACTGAGGTCCAGAGTGAAGGGTTAGGGGTCCAAGGTGACCCATGTCCTAAGGTCTGCCTCCAAAACTTGAGCGCTTGGCAATGTACAGACAGAATTCTCTGGAGCTTGAAGGGTCAAGATCAATCACCAAGGTCAGCACTGGAGGTCTCTTTGGTATGAACCTGGGTTCTCTTTATGCTCCATCCTCCACCCCACGTGCCCCAGGATAAGACCACGTCTGATGACTCCCGGCTCCCTGGACACTGCACACACTGTCCAGTCCCTGGCATCTGCATGGGCAGCTCCCATGGCTGGGTGCCTTTCTGGGGTCTCCACCTCCACCTCACTTGGGGAGTCAGTCACCCTTTTGAGCTCATGGGAATAGCCGGCCCCACCAGGAAACGGAAGAACACAGTTCTAAGTCCCTTACTGAGAAAGTCTTCCCCTCCCGACACCAGTCTGCATGGGCAGAGTCCCTGGATGCTGCACCCCCGGTCCCCAGACTCTGAAGGCAGGATGGGACTGTACCCAGACACAGTGCAGAGGGCAGAGCTGGGCAGTGTGACCGGGCGGACACCCACCATAGCCCACTGTGCCCCCAGGGGCCTTGCTTACCTGAGTGGGCTGGAGACCTGTCCTGGATGATGGAGGCCATCAGCGTGTGCACCCCTTGCATCCCGGTGCTCAGGTGCTCCACAAACATGCCATCAACCTTGAGGGCGTGAGTCCCGGTGATGGCGTCGTGGTGCTGGACCTGGGCCCCCGCAGGAGCAGGACAAGAGTGGGGTCAGGCCGGCCTCTGCTCAGCATCTGCTGTCCTCACACCCACTGGGCCCTGACTCTCCTTCCCTCTCAGCAGGTGCTGCTGGAGAATTGGGGGTTCCTCCTACTTTACAGAAGAGGAAACTGAGGTCAGAGAGGCTGATGAACTTGCCCAAGTGTTTTTGACCTTGGGAAAACACATAATGTGTCTCTGACCCTGGACAGAAAACTGACTTCTGGAAAGGGCCCTCCCCAGCTTCCCTCCATGACCCAGTCATCCCATAATGAGAGGGTAACAAGTAGGAAGGTCAGGGGTCTCCAAACGGAGGAATGTCAGACATTTTTAACTCTCTCTTAAGGGGCAGGAGGAAAAAAAACTAGTGTTATATTTTTTCCCCTTCTCTATACAAATTTAAAAAGAGGTTTCTCTTAAAATTCTGTGTTGCCATAATGATACCTGGTTCCACCTGAACTTACCTTTTCTCCAACCTTGAGCTAACCAATGCATTTTTCTTATGGAAATGTTTGTCTTAAGCTATGTTCATGTACTATGTATTTACCCTAGACTCTGTCTTCTAGTTGGTTCCCCCTAAGGACTCAGAACCCACTTGACAAACCAGTATGTTATACTCTTACATTCTTCTCTTAATCTATGTTAATGAAACTGTATATGTGCATAAAAATCTGCCTTTCTTCAACAGTCATGTCAATTGTTTCATGGCCTGGGATGACTCACCTGGTGCTAATATTATCTCAATGAATGTTGTGGGGGAGGGGCCTGGTGCCATTCTCTGAGTTTTGAGACATTTCCTTTCTCTGACTAGCAGATTTCTAGTAGCTATATAACATCCAGCTAAAGACTGGCAGAGGGATACTTTCTGTCCCCTTCTGATGTCTATGTCAGAAGCTTTCTCTATCTCTTTTATACTTTAATAAAACTTTATTACACAAAAGCTCTGAGTGATCAAGCCTCGTCTCTGGCCCCAGATTGAATTCTTCTCATCCAGAGGACAAGAATCCGGTGTTTTTCATGGTTCAGCAACAACCTTTCAATAAGTGCTGATAACCTGCTCCAGAAAAGCCCCACACATGGCCTATTACTTGTCTGTACCACGTAGGGTTGGATGACCTCCTCTTCCCAGAAAGGAACCTTGAGTCCCTGTGAGGTGAAGCCACATGGCCAACCACTCTGATAGATACTAAAGTCAATCCCCTTCACCCCCTGCACAATGACTAGTCCTGCCAGCAATTCTTTTTAGTGGCTATGAATGTCATGGGCAGTGTGGCCCATTTCTGACTAGTGAAGAGACAAGTTGTAGGAGATCTTCGGCCTCAGTTTTCCCATCGGTACAGTGGAGACAAGTAAGATGCAGATTTATGAACAACTTCCTTTGTGGCAGCACAGAGCCCAACAACTTATGTGTATTATTGATTTGGATATAGGATTCTCATTTTCCAAGGAGGAAATTAGAGATCAGAGAGGGAAACTCAGTAGCCTGAGGCCACAGAACTGAGCTGAGGTTTGAGCCCAGCCTTGGACTGTTGAACATCAGTGCCTCTCCACCTTGCCCTTCCCCTCTGGGTCAATCTGGCCCTGTGTCTTACTGAAGCACAAGCTGCACCCTGGCAGGCCATGGTCCTAGCCTTGAGGCAGCTTCAACATGCACAGATCTTGTGACCAAGGCGACCTCAGTGTTCTCATCTGTAAAGTGGACCTGTAGTGAACAGGGACTGGGAGGTGTGCTGACCTAGAGAGGGGGAAGCACACAGCCCAGGAGGGTCCAATCCTGTCCTGTCTTTGGGAGGCCTTGCGTTACCTCGGAGACCGCCCAGCGGAGCTGTTGGAGCTGCTGCAGGCCCCAGGCCGGGTCCAGGTTTGGGTGCGGAGCCAACAGCACGTGGCGTGTGAACATGGACTCCCCGGCGTAGAGCAGAGCGCTGGCTCGCCTTGCCAGCGCCTTGAGACCACTTCGGGAAGTGTAGAATCCGGTCCAGGCGTGAAATATTTCTAGAAGCAACAGGTCAGGAGTGGGTAGGAGGGCCTGCCCACAGAGGCCCCTGATCCCCACCTGGGAAATGCTGAGGAAGATGAGGTCAGAGACGGATCTGCCTGGGTCCCCAGGGACACAGCCTAGGCCAGGGGGTGATCTCAGGGTTCCCGGTCCAGCCAGGTCAGCAGTGGTACAAGATCCCTGGAAGGCCTGGGCAGCTGGCAGGGTCAGGCTGGGCTGGGGCAGGCCTGGAGAGGCCCGAGTGCTGAAGGACTGTGACAAGGACAAGAATCCCAGTGTGCACCTCAACCCTTGGCATGGCCTGTGGGGAAAGGCCCTGAGTACCTCAGGGGAGTTAGCAGAGGGATGAGGGCCAGGGGGCAGGACCCAGAGGGGAAGGGCTGTTGTGCTGGCAGCCCCTGTGTGCCTCTGGAGATAAGGTGGTTCCTGGAAGGCATGCATTTCAGCAGTTCTCTCTGGACGCTCAGCAGGGAAGGATGGCAGGGGTTGGGAGCTGTGAGAGCCCTGGAGCCACCGTCCTGACCCTGGACTAAGAGTGTGAGGCTGGTGGAAGGGGCAAGAGTCTGAGCACCTTGTGGCTGGGATGGGTCTCAGCAAGTGGTTCAGGGTTCCCGGCTGTTCCCTCCTCCTGCCTCCTCCCCAGGCTGGGTTGTGCCTCCATTCTAGGTTCTTCCCTTAGAGGACCTTGGCTCTACTGGGAAGGGAAGCCGCCAGGACTGGGGAAAGGCTACATCCTGAGGGGCCAGACGCAGGGACCCTCCACAGCTCCTCCCGGAAGCTGAGCACGGAGGTCAGGGCACCGGCGACCCCAGCCTCAGCTCCAAGCACAGACCCAACTAGTCAAAGCTACATAGATCCCCCTGCGCTCAGGTCAGGACCAAGCCTCCTCGAAGTTCAGTCTCTGATTAAACCGTGCCTCTCCAGGGGAAGGCTAAGTGGCCACACCCACCTCGCATTTCACCGGACCTTTCAGCATACCCTCCCACCCAGACCAGACACTCCTTCCTGCCTCCTGGTAACCACGCCCACATCCTCTATCCCCTCCCATTTCGTGTGACCACGCCCACCCAGCAGTGTCCACACCCACCTCAATTGTAACCCCGCCCACACCCTCTCTCCCCTCCCACCTCCTGTGTGACCACGCCCACAGGACAGTGTCACACCCACCTCAATTGGAACCCTGCTCACTTACTTTCAGGCCCTCAACTACTCCAGGAGCCAGCCCTCCACCAGTCTCATGAGGTCCCAGGGCAAGTGTCCTGAGAGGTATGTAGCTCCTCTTTCTCACCACTCAGGCAGAAGACCAAGGCCTGAGAGGCACTGCAAATCCAGGTCTGGGGCAGTCAGGGTGGCACCCAGCCCGGATCCAGCCCTGCAGCTGGGGGCCCACCCTGCTGTCTCTTCGGAAGGGAAGGAAATGAGAAGGGAAGTGGTTGTATTTGAATCACCATGTGGGAGTCCCTCCAGTCCTCCTAGAATCCATGTCACAGATGACAGAACCAAGCCTCAGACCGGTGACATCACTCACCCAAAGCCATCCGGCCCGTGGGGGCAAGAGCTGTGATCTCAACCCAGGTGAGCATCTGAGACACTGCCTGGGGCCAACCTTGCTGAGACACCGTGCCTACTGAATGGTGAGGGCGGGGAGGGGCCAGGCCCCGGAGAGGCGTAGCTCAGGCACCCAGATCCCCTGGGGGATGTTCAGCCTGTGGATGCTGCTGTGAGCCTGGGTCTCCTAACTGTCCGTGGGGACAAACACATACCTCACCTCTCCCTTCTTAAAACGACCTGTCCTGCTGAGTGATCCCACCATGGACCTAGGGCTGGGCAAACCTGGCTGGGAGGTAGGGACTGATCAGGGTCCCTGGGTTGCTCTGGCTCATGGGGTCCTGGCTGCAGTCTCCCCTCCATGCCCATACCCCTTCAGTCAGTTCAGTTCAGTCACTCAGTCGTGTCTGACTCTGCAACCCCATGAATTGCAGCACTCCAGGCCTCCCTGTCCATCACCAACTCCCAGAGTTTACTCAAACTCATGTCCATCGAGTCGGTGATGCCATCCAGCCATCTCATCCTCTGTCATCCCCTTCTCCTCCTGCCCCCAATCCCTCCCAGCATCAGGGTCTTTTCCAATGAGTCAACTCTTCCCATGAGGTGGCTAAAGTATTGGAGTTTCAGCTTCAGCATCAGTCCTTCCAATGAATATTCAGGACTGATTTCCTTTAGGATGGACTGGTTGGCTCTCCTTGCAGTCCAAGGGACTCTCAAGTGTCTTCCATTGGAGCTATTTCTCCAACGTGCTAAGTTGCTTTAGTCGTGTCTGACTTTTTGAAACCCCATGGACTGTAGCCTGTAGCCTGCCAGGCTCCTCTGTCCATGGGATTTCCCAGGCAAGAATCCTGGAGTGGGTTGCCATTTCCTCCTCTGAGGGATCTTCCCTACCCAGGGATCCAACCCGCATCCCTGTGTCTCCTGCATTGGCAGGTGGATTCTTTACCACAAGCACCACCTGGGGATGAGAGGAGGCGACACTCCAGGACAATTAGGACTTTGTGGGAAGCGAAGGTGGGCGCGGGGCAGTCCTTCCGGCAGCACTGGAGTAAAAGGCAGAGGCGGGACCTGCTGCCTGTGGCCAGCGTGAGAGGCTCCGGGAGCTTGGAATCCGGCAGAGTGTGGAGGGGTCAGGCAGGAGGGTCAGGGCCTGCAGCTCCCCCAGGGTCCCTAGCAGGCTCCAAGCAGAGGCCTGAGCAGGCACCGCGTTTGGGGGCCCCTTTCCTCCCTGGCACCAAATCCCTCCACCCAGAGGCTCCTACCCGAGGAATAGGGCAGGAAGTCTCGCTGGTCTCGGACCGGCCAGGAGAGCTGGTGCGCGTGCACAGCCCGGAAGTAGCTGCCCAGCGTGGCGTACTCCATCGAGACGCCGTGCTGGTAGGTGAACTTGTTGACCTCCTCCATGACACGGTCCATGTTGGTGAACTGCAGCGAGGCGTTGAAGAACTGCCTGTCACATCCCTGCAGCCGGGGGACAGAAGCAATGCCCTGCGCCTCTGGGTGCAGAGCCCAGCCTGCACAGGGAGGGCCCCTCTTCTCCCCAGGACCACCCCTGCCCCCCGCGGCGGGCACGGCCCCAGGCCTGTGCTGTGAGTGTCCTCCTCTCTTTCGTGTTCGGGTGGTTCCCCAGCGCTGGCTGGTCTGACAGCTGCAGGTTTGTGCCCGTTCCAAACAGTCCCCCACTTCTCCACACTCGCCAGTCCCACCTTTGGCCACCAAACATCTCATCTCCTTCTCTATGAGACTGGTTTTATAAAATTCCACATAAGTGTGATGATTTAGGTTTTGGTTTTCTGTGTCTGACAGATTCCACCTCCTGACAGTTTCTTTAATCCCAGCACTGCTCTTAGTTATCAAGAACCTTAATTATGATAAGATACTAAACAGGAATTAAAACAGAATGGCTTGCTTGAATTTACTGACCTTAATAGCATCCTCAGAAAGATGTCAAAGTAGAAAAACTGATAAATTCCTGGAAATATATAACCTGCCCAGTCTGAATGATGTGTAAATGGAAAGCCTGAACAAATGGATACTAGAACCAAACTGAACCAGGATCCAAATACTCCTCAAGAAAGCAAAGATCAACATTCAGTGGCCATGTCTATCAAATGTTGAAGAAGAATTTATACAAATCCTTGTTTAGTCAGCTCATTCACTCGGTTGTGTCTGACTTTTTGAGACCCCGTGGACTGCAGCACACTAGGCTTCCCTGCCCATCACCAACTCCCGACCTTACTCAAACTCATGCCATCCAGTTGGTGATGTCATTCAACCATCTCCTCCTCTGTCATCCCCTTCTCCTCCTGCCTTCAATTTTTCCCAGCATAAAGGTCTTTTCCAATGAGTCAGGTCTTCGCATCAGGTGGCCAAAGTATTGGAGTTTCAGCTTCAGCATCAGTCCTTCCAATGAATATTCAGGACTGATTTCCTTTACAATTGACTGGTTTGATCTCCTTGCAGTCCAAGGGAATCTCAAGATTTGTCTCCAACACCGCAGTTCAAAAGCATCAATTCTTCAGTGTTCAGCCTTCTTTATGGTACAACTCTCACATCCATACATGACCACTGGAAAAACCATAGCTTTGACTAGATGAACCTTTGTTGGCAAAAGAATGTCTCTGCTTTTTAATATGCTTTCTGAGTTGGTGACAACTCTTCTTCCAAGAATCAAGCATCTTTTATTTTCATGGCTACAGTCACCATCTGCAGTGATTTTGGAGCCCAAGAAAATAAAGTTCTTCAGTGCTTCCATTGTTTCCCATCTCTTTGCCATGAAGTGATGGGACCAGCTGCCATGATCTTAGTGTTTTGAATGTTGAGTTTTAAGCCAGCTTTTTCACTCTCCTTTTTCAGTTTCATCAAGAGGCTCCTCAATTCCTCTTCACTTCTTCCATAAGGGTGATGCCATCTGCATATCTGAAGTTATTGAGATTTCTCCCAGCAATCTTGATTCCAGCTTGTGCTTCAGCCAGCCTGGCATTTCACATGATGTACTCTTCATATAAGTTAAATGAGCAGGGTCACAATATATAGCCTTGACGCACTCCTTTCCAAATTTGGAACCAGTCTATTGTTCCATGACCAGTTCTAACTGTTGTTCTTGACCTGCATACAAATTTATCAGGAGGCAGGTAAGTTGGTCTGGTATTGCCATCAAGGATTTGGGAATACAAATCCTTGTTAGTCTATTTTACAAACTAGAAGGGGACTGAAAGGTTTCAATATAATTTTACAAGGCCAAGATTACCCTGACACCAAACCAGGCAAAGAAGCCTCAAGAAAAGAAAATTATAGCTGAATATATCCTAGGAACATAGATGCAAAAATCCTCAACAATATAATAGCAAACAAAATCAACAATACTTGACAGCAATATTGCATCATCATAAAGCAGAATGCAAGGAATTTATTCCACGAATGCAAGGACCATTCAACATCCTCAAATCAATCAGTGAGAAAATGTGAGCTAAAAATTATACGATCATCACAACAGATGCATAAAAGGCATAAGACAAAATTCAAATTCCATTTGTGATAAAAACTCTCCTCAAAGTGGGTGTGGATGAAAATTACCTCAATATACTAGAGGCCATATATGACAAGCAAACAGCCAACATCAACTCGTGGAATAAAAGGTAAAACTATTCCTGGGAGATCAGGAAAAAGATAAGGATGATCCCACTCACCACTTATTTAATGTGGTATTATAAATCAGACCTGCAGCAATTAGTAATGAAAAAGCATGGAAATCGGAACAGAAGAAATAAAATTCTCACTAATGGCTGCCGTAATGATGTCATAAAAATAGTGACTATAGAAAATGCTAGAGACAAATCTTAAAATTAATAAAAGCATTAAAATTGAAGGATAAAAATATCAATAGACACAATCCCCTGCTGATTAGTGTTTCCACACACTAACAACAAATCATCAGAAAGACAAATGAAGGAAACAATCCTATTTATAGTTACATCAAAAAGGTAAAATACCTAAGAATACATTTCACGGAGCAGGTGACAGCCCTGTACACTAAAATCTAGACGACACTGATGATAGAAATGGAGGAAGATGCAAGTAAGTGGGAAAATATTCTGAGCTCAAGATTGCAAAAGGAGGGCTGCATTTTCCAAAGCAATCTAAAGATTCAATGCAAAACCTTTTAAAATTCCAATGACATTTTTCACAGAAATAGAACAACCAATCCTAAAATTTATGGGAACCACAAAGACCATGAGTGGTCAGAGCAATCTTTAGTAAGAAGAACAAAACTAGAAGCATCGTACATCCTGATTTCGTACTTCACTGCAAAGTCATAGCAAGCTAAATACTCTGGTACTGACAAAAAAAGATACAGATAAATCAATGGGATAGAATAGAGAGCTCAGAAATAAAGCCATGTGTATATGGTAATTACATTAAAGCAAACGGGCAAGAATATAAACTGGGGAAAGGACATCTTCTACCAGAAATGGTCTTATGAAAACTGAACATCCTCAGGTGTAGAATGAGTTTAGATCACTACCTGACACTGTACTCAAACAGTTCAGTTCAGTTCAGTCGTTCAGTCGTGTCTGACTCTTTGCGACCCCATGAACCACAGCACGCCACACCTCCCTGTCCATCACCAACTCCCAGAGTTTACCCAAACTCACGTCCATTGAGGTGGTGATGCCATTCAACCATCTCATCCTCTGTCATCCCCTTCTCCTCCTGCCCTCAATCTTTCCTAGCATCAGGGTCCTTTCAAATGAGTCAGCTCTTCATATCAGGTGGCCAAAGTATTGGAGTTTCAGCTTCAGCATCAGTCCTTCCAATGAACACCCAGGACTGATCTCCTTTAGGATGGACTGGTTGGATCTCCTTGCAGTCCAAGGGACTCTCAAGAGTCTTCTCCAACACCACAGTTCAAAAACATCAATTCTTCGGTGCTCAGCTTTCTTTACAGCCCAACTCTCACATCCATACATGACCACTGGAAAAACCATAGCCTTGACCAGATGGACCTTTGTTGGCAAAGTAGTGTCTCTGCTTTTTAGTATGCTGTCTAGGTTGGTCATAACTTTCCCTCCAAGGAGTAAGCGTCTTTTAATTTCATGGCTGCAATCACCATCAGTAGTGATTTTGGAACCCAGAAAAATAAAGTCAGCCACTGTTTTCACTGTTTCCCCATCTATTTGCCATGAAGTGATGAGAACAGATGCCATGATCTTCGTTTTCTGAATGTTGAGCTTTAAGCCAACTTTTTCACTCTCCTCTTTCACTTGCATCAAGAGGCTCTTTGGTTCTTCTTCACTTTCTGCCATAAGGGTGGTGTCATCTGCATATCTGAGGTTACTGAGTGTAAGTCAAGCTAATTAAAGATTTGATTGTAACTCCTAGAACTATAAGGGCTTCCAGAAGAAAACATACACTGTAAATTCCTCATCATCAATCTTGATGATGAGTTTTTGGATTTGACATTACGTGGAAAGAGAACACAGAGAATAATAAACAATTAAGACTACATCAAACTAAAGTCTTCTGCACAGCAAAGAAACTTCATAAATAAAGACAGCCTATGAAATGAAACATTTGCAAGTCATAAATCTGAAAAGGTATAATACACGAAATAAAAAGAACACATATAGATCAGTAGTAATAATGAAAGTAATCCAGGTAAAAAATAGGCAGAGGTCCTGAGTAGACATTTGTCCAAGAAGACACAGAGATGCCAACAGACACAGGAAAAGATGTTGAACAAATCGAAACCACACAGAGGTACCACCTCACACCTATTGAACGGCTATCATCTAAGAGAAAAGAAACAACAAATGTATGCCAGGATAAGGAGAAATGTAAACATTCATGCACTGTTGATTTAAACGTAGATTGTTCCAGCAATTATGGAAACCAGTGTGGAGGTTCCTCGAAAAACTAATGATAGAGCTACCATGTGATTCAGTCATCCCACTTCTTTGTATTTATTCAAAGAAAACAAAAACACTAACTTGAAAAGACTTCTGCAACCCTATGTTCATTGCAGCTGTATTTATAATCAGCTAGAAATATGGAATCAACCTGTATGTGCATCAATGGATGAAGAGATCAAGAACATGTCATATATGTACACAGTATTATTCACCATAAAAAGAGGAAATCCTGCCGTTTGCAACAGCATGGATGGAACTTGAGGGCATTATGCTCAGGAAACAAGTCAGACAGAGAAAGATGAAATACTATATGGTCTCAGGTACACGTGAATTAAAGGAAAACAGAAAATATGTGGAAAATAACTTCATGTATGGAGAGAACATATTGGTAGATCCAAAGACAGAGGCTGCAGTGTAGGCTAAATGCTTGACAGAGGGCAGAAGTTATGTTTCCATCTGAGAAACAAGCCATGAGGATGTAATGTGCAGCACGGTGACTGTGGGTGCATGCATGCACACATGCTTTCTTACTTGGGAGTGTTTCTGACGGCTCTGAGCACAAATTCCACCCTCTTAGCAGCCCTGCTAGGTACCTACGTGGCGTCAGGAAGCTTCCTTAACCTCTCTGGCTCTCGGTCCCTTATGAGTAGACAGGACCCAATAGGGACTGCCCCTGTGCCCAGTGGGGCAGAGAAAATGGGGGAGACACATACGTCATGTAGAACAGGGGGTGCTCCATCCAGTTTGACTGTAACCACAATGGTGACTGGGTGTCAGGCACTGTACCCCAAGGGTGTCTTTCCCATCTGACCTCAAATCAAGCCAATGGAGCAGGTCCTGTCATCATCCCCATTTCACAGATGAGGAAAGTGAGGCTCATGTTCCCAGTCTCACAGCCCCTGAGTTGGGAGCCAGGATTCAGGCCGAGGCCTCTGTTCCCAGCTTTGAGAAGGGGAAAGGATGGGAGGGCTGGGGAGGAGCTGGAGCCAGGGTGGGGGAGGGACCGCATTGGAGGCAGAGACTGTGGGGGTGATTCTGGATGGGGGGAGGAGCTGGTAGACTGGGTGAGGACTCGGGGCAGGAGGACTGAGCCGGGGCTGGGATGGCCCACTGCCTGGATGGACACGGGCCTGACTAGAACAGGACACACAGTCCAGGGGTGGACCCAGGTGCTGAGGTCGGACACATAAGAGCAGTCCCTGCACAGAGCTGAGGAACCAGGGCCTGGGACCCCAACTTACCCAGGGCCAGAGGACGTGTGGTGTCCGGAACAAGGTGACTCGAGCCAACACATTGCCCAGGAGGAGACTGGCAAAGTTTGGGATGCTGTTCTCAGTGACAGGCATTTCCATGCTGGGGTACAGGCCATCCGTGGGTGGACCTGGGAAGACTGGTTCGCCATCCCAGTAAAATCCCTCGCTGAGAGAGAGACAAGTGTTAGGGATCTGCCCTGAGAAGGGCAGCAGCCCGAGGTCTAAGAGGGAGGACTCAGCCAGGCCACAGCCTCTGGCCCTGCAGACCCTGCCTGGGGCCTCTGTCTCCCATCAGAGGGCGGACAGAGCGGTGGTGGGCAGATGAGAGCTCTGTGGACAGAAGGCGTCACCTTTCAGCCCTGCAGGACCTTGGGCACGTGACCCTACAACCCTGTTTTTCAGCTGTTCCGTGGAGCCCACCACCTCTGGGCCCCACTTCCTCCACGTGGATCAGGAGCAGTTCGTGCGATCACTCATTCTTTCGGTTATCTCTGTGCCCTTCAATTCTGATTCCAAGGACCCCGAGCAGGGCTGGGACCAGAATGAAGCAAGTGAGACACACACCTTCACACAGAACTTCGTGCTTGTAAAAATCTCAGTAACGATATAATGCGATTTTCACACTTTTCAAATAAAAAACAATGCAACAAAAGTCATGATGAACAGAATTACAGAATTCTATATAAAGACAGAGCAGTGTTACAAAATCCTCAGACTCAGGGAGACTGAGGACATGGAGGCTTTGGTGCTGCGTACTGAGCCACTCCTGCTGCCCTAAGGCTGCTACCGCGGGGCCTTGGCTGGGTGTCCAGGCCTCAGCTGTTCTTTCTGTAAGATGGGTGCTCAGTGAGTGCCCTCAGCATTGAGTAGGGGAAAGGGGCGTGGCCATGAGGGGCGTGGCTAAGCTGGTCGAGGGAGGGTGCTGGGACCGGGGCTGGCCCAAGGCAGGTGCTCACGAGCAGTAGCCAAACTGGTCCAGGACGTGTGTGAAGATTTCCTGCTGCGCCGACAGGGATCTGGACCCTCGCCACACGAACTGCAGCTGCTGCAGACCCGGAGGGAACAGGGTGAGGCCCAGGGGTGACGCGGCGTCCGGCTCCCCTCCCCAGACCTGACCCGAGTCTCCTAGCCGCCCACACCCGCTCCTCTCAGTGGTTCATGGTCAAGATGTCCCTCTGCTGCCCCCTCCTCTAGATTCCCACTGACCTCCCAAAGCCACATTGGTGGAGGAATTGGCCCTCCAGACGGTGCCTGCCTGCACTTTCATCTGACCCTCCTCAGGGCAGGACCCTCTTCCAGGGCCTGCCAGCCAGGCTCTCTCTAACTCTGCTTGAATGCCCCCAGACACAGGGAGCTCATCACCATCAATAAAGGTGCAGCAGCGTTTTTCAGTTCTGATGGTGAGAATGTGGATGAGTAGATATGGCTCACCACTCACCCGGTTATCCTGCATGGCCTCCTTCAGGTCATAGTCGATCCTGGAGATGACGTGGGCATTGAAGCCCGCCAGGGCAAAGAGGGTGGGGGTCGTGGCAGATGCACCAAATGGGTCCACCTGCCAGGAGAATCGTGGCCGGACCGCAAATGTTTCATAGAGAAAGCTGTGCCCTTCTGCAAAGAGACAGCCAGGCAGTTGGACTTGGAGAGGGCTCTGAGAACTCGGGGACCAGTGGGAGCAGCAGAGGGGACTCAGGAAGCAGAGCAGACCAAGGAGAAGCAGCTGGAGGAGAGGAGGAAGCCCTGGGGATGGTGGGTCTGAGACGGGGGTTCAGTAGTCCGTTGAGGGCACACTCTGTCCGATATGGTCTGCCTGAGGAGAGCGGGCCTGAGGCTGCTGACTTGGTGGACACTGATTCCACACTTTTGAAGTGAAGAGAGCTGAACTGAAGAGAAGACTCTCAAGAGTCCCTTGGACTGCAAGGAGATCCAACCAGTCCATCCTAAAGGAGATCAGGAGATCAGTCCTGGGTGTTCATTGGAAGGACTGATGCTGAAGCTGAAACTCCAATACTTTGGCCACCTGATATGAAGAGCTGACTCATTTGAAAAGACCCTGATGCTGGGAAAGATTGAAGGCAGGAGGAGAATGGGATGACAGAGGATGAGATGGTTGAATGGCATCACCGCCTCAGTGGATGTGAGTTTGGGTAAACTCTGGGGGTTGGTGATGGACAGGGAGGCATGGCGTGCTGCAGTTCATGGGGTCACAAAGAGTCAGACACGACTGAGCAACTGAACTGAACTGAACTGAATTCCACACTCAGTATCCTCACTTCAATCAGGGGACACTGACCCAGACCCAAGGGATGACTTATAACTGGTCACAGGTCATGGAAAGATCATCCACCTCTGCCTGATTCTTTCCTCCATCTCTGTGGGAACTAGAAGTGGGTGTACAAATAGTTATAGCCAAAAAGATGTTTGGCACTAGCTGGCTTGGGTTTCAGGGCAAGAATTCACACATTTCCTGTTTTAAAAAGTTTCAGCAAGAAATGTCCCCTTGTTCCCCTTTGCTTTCCTGATGACTGGAGCTGTGGCAGCCGTTCTGTGATCATGTGGGAGAGGATATGAGAATATGAGAAACATCAGTGGGCTGCAGAATCAGTCTGTAAATTCTCCCTGTTCTTTGTAAGGAAGCAGTAAACATCTTAATGACAAATCAGTGTACCTCAGGTTTTCTCAACGCTGTTAGAAAACCTTCCTGAGGTCCAGATGAACAGGTGATTAATGTATAAAACAATTAATCTTTGCCCAACATACACTCTCCCCTCTGCCTTTTAGTAACAGAACCACACAGCCCCTCCTAATTAGGGCAGAAGCCTGCAATCCCCTGCCTCCTGAGGATGACAGACCACATGATGAGGTTCTGAACAGTGGATGTGCCCAGAAGCGATGAGGGTAGTTCAGGGTCACCTTCTCAAGAATGTACTGCCCTCTTCCCTTCATTCCCCTCCTCTTCCCAACTGAGATGATATTTCAGGGGGTGAGGCACCTTCAGCCATGCGAGGAAGGCAGGGACAGGCTGTGGGGTCACAGAGTGAAACACACCAGCTACTGGAAGCCCCGTTACTCTGTGGAGCAGTGACCCCGATGGCCCAGAGCAGCGCGCAGTGTAGACGCCACGCCCCACCCCCACCCTGAGAGAAGCAGCTTTCCCTCTTACTTGAGTCACGTCACTGTCACCTTCATGCAGCTGAGCCAGCGTCCTAATGAGCACAGAGACCAGGTCAAGACCTCCCCGCCCAGTGATGCAGGGCGGGGCCGGAGCGCAGGGGCCAAGGTGCCCGAGGGGCCAAGGGGGCATCGGAACTGTGGTCTCTGCCTCAGCTGCAGAGACCTGCTTCCTTCCAGTTTTTAACTCTGCTGAGGAGGAGTCAGAGAGGAGGGAGGTGGAACAGAGGGGCACCCAGGAGACAGGGGGTGACTGGTATTGGGAGGGGGAGGGGGTAGGCACAGGCCGAGAGCTGGGGCCGGAGTCCAGGGCAGCAGGCTCCTCGCAGCACTGTCCCAGCCGTGTCCTTCCCTCTCGGGGACATTTGCTTCTGTCACTGCAGTTAGGGGAGCCCCAGCCCCCATGTGACCTGAGCTGGGCTACCTCCCAGAGGGTGGGGTGGCTGGGGACACGCCCCCTGTGTCCCACCTCCCTTCCAGGCCTCTGTTGAGAATCGCAGCTGGGACGGGTCAGCTCAGGGAGGAGATGAGCTCACACCCCCAGGGCCTGCTGCCCACACTCAGCTCATCCTGTCCTCTGAGCTGGTGGGAAAACCACCATCCCCCCATAGAGATATTCTGTCTAAAACTAAGTCTCGAGAGTGTTTATCAAGACCTAGGAGATGAAAACACAGTGACTCAAAACCTATGGGATGCAGTAAAAGCAGTGCTAAAAGGGAGGTTTATACCAATACAAGCCTACTCAAGGAACAAAGGAACCATCAAATAAACAATCTAACTTTGCACCTGAAGCAAATGGAAAAGAAAAACAAAAAACCCCAAAGTTAGCAGAAGGAAATAAATTGTAAACATCACTACAGAAATAAATTTAAAAAGAAATGAAATAAATAGTAGCAAAGACCAATAAAACAAAAAGCTGGTTCTTGGAGAAGCTAAACAAAATTGATAAATCATTAGCCAGACCCATCCAAAAAAAAAAAAAAGAAAGACTCAAATCAATAAAATTGAAAATGAAAAAGAAATTATATCAGACAACACAGAAATACAAACGATCATGAGAGACTACTATGAGGAAATATAGGCCAGTAATTGGACAACCTGGAAGAAATGGACACATTCTTAGAAAAATATCACTTTCTAAAACTGAACCAGAAAGAAATAGAAAGTATGAACAGGCCAGTCACAAGCACAGATTCCCAACTGTATTCACAAAATCTTCCAACAGACAAACACCCATGGCAAGAGAACTTCACAGGCAAATTCCGTCAAAAGTTTTGAGAAGAGCTGTTACCTATCCTGCTCAAACTATTCCAGAAAATTACACAGGAACAAATCATCAGAGTTCAGTCCATGTGACCACCATCACCCAGATACCAAAACCAGACAAGGATGCTACAAAAAAGAAAACTACATGCCAATATCACTGGGAAACATAGATGCAAAAATACTTAACAAAATTCTAGCCAACTGAATTGAACAACACATTAAAAAGAACATACATCATGATAAAGTAGACTTTATCTCAGGGATGCAAGGATTGTCCAGTATAGAGAATATCACCATCACAGGAGAGACAAATCAATCAATATGACACAGCATCTTAACAAAATGAAAGATAAAAGCCACATGGTCATCTCAGGAGATTAAGGAAAAGCTTTTGACAAAATCGTACATTCATTTATTATAACTCTCCAGACAGTAGACATAGAAGAAGCATGTGAAAATTATGTCACTCAGTCGTGTCCAACTCTGCGACCCCATGGACTGTAGCCCACCAGGCTTCTCCGTTCATGGGATTTTCCAGGCAAGAGTACTGGAGTGGGTTGCCATTTCCTTCTCCATAGGATCTGCCTGACCCAGGGATCAAACCCAGGTCTCCCACATTGTAGGCAGATGCTTTACTGTCTGAGCTACCAGGGAACCTAACATAATAAAGGACTTATATGACAAAGCCATAGCCAGCATTGCTCTCAATGGTGAGAAAGTGAAAGCGTTTCCTCTAAGATGAGGAATAGGGCAAGGGTGCCCACTCTTGCCATGATTATTCAACATAGTTTTGGAAGTCTTAGCTAGAGCAATCAGAGAAGAAAAAAAAAAAAAAAAAGAATCCAGACAGGAAAAGAAGTAAAATTCTCACAGTTTGATGATAACACAATAGTATACAGAGAAAACTCTAAAGATGCCACCAGAAAATTACTAGAGGGAATCAATGAATATAGTAAATTTAAGTTCAGTTTAGTTCAGTCACTCAGTCGTGTCTGACTCGTTGCGAGCCCATGAACCGCAGCACACCAGGCCTCCCTGTCCATCACCAACTCCCAGAGTTTACCCAAACCCATGTCCATTGAGTCGGTGATGCCATCCAGCCATCTCACCCTCTGTTGGCCCCTTCTCCTCCTGCCCTCAATGTTTCCCAGCATCAGGGTCTTTTCCAATGGGTCAGCTCTTCACATCAGGTGGCCAAAGTATTGGAGCTTCAGCTCTACATTAGTCCTTCCAATGAACACCCAGGACTGATCTCCTTCAGGATGGACTGGTTGGATCTCCTTGCAGTCCAAGGGACTCTCAAGAGTTCTCCAACACCACAGTTCAAAAGCATCAATTCTTCGGCACTCAGCTTTCTTCACAGTCCAACTCTCATATCCATACATGACCACTGGAAAAACCATAGCCTTGACTAGACGGACCTTTGTTGGAAAAGTAATGTCTCTGCTTTTTAATATGCTGTCTAGGTTGGTCATAACTTTCCCTCCAAGGAGTAAGCATCTTTTAATTTCATGGCTGCAATCACCATCTGCAGTGATTCTGAAGCCCCCCCCCAAAAAATAAAGTCAGCCACTGTTTCCACTGTTTCCCCATCTATTTGCCATATAGTGATGGGACCAGATGCCATGATCTTAGTTTTCTGAATGTTAAGCTTTAAGCCAAATTTTTCACTCTCCTCTTTCACTTGCATCAAGAGGCTCTTTAGTTCTTCACTTTCTGCCATAAGGGTGGTGTCATCTGCATATCTGAGGTTATTGATATTTCTGCTGGTAATCTTGATTCCAACTTGTGCTTCCCCCAGCCCAGCATTTCTCATGATGTATTCTGAATATAAGTTAAATAAGGAGGGTGACAATATATAGCCTTGACGTACTCCTTTTCCTATTTGGAACCAGTCTGTTTTTCCATGTCCAGTTCTAACTGTTGCTTCCTGACCCGCACACAGGTTTCTCAAGAGGCAGGTCAGGTGGTCTGGTATTCCCATCTCTTTCAGAATTTTCCACAGGTTACTGTGATCCACACAGTCAAAGGCTTTGGCATAGTCAATAAAACAGAAATAGATGTTTTTCTGGAACTCTCTTGCTTTTTCGATGATCCAGTGGATGTTGGCAATTCTATCTCTGGTTCCTCTGCCTTTTCTAAAACCAGCTTGAACATCTGGAAGTTCACAGTTCACGTATTGCTGAAGCCTGGTTTGGAGAATTTTGAGCATTACTTTACTAGCGTGTGAGATGAGTGCAATTGTGTGGTAGTTTGAGCATTCTTTGGCATTACCTTTCTTTGGGATTGGAATGAAAACTAATGGCATTACCTTTCTTTGGGATTGGAATGAAAACTGACATTTTACGGTCCTGTGGTCACTGCTGAGTTTTCCAAATTTCCTGGCATATTGAGTGCAGCACTTTCACAGCGTCATCTTTCAGGATTTGAAATAGCTCACCTGGAATTCAGTCGCCTCCACTAGCTTTCTTCATCGTGATGCTTCCTAAGGCCCACTTGACTTCACATTCCAGAATGTCTAGCTCTAGGTGAGTGATCACACCGTCATGATAATCTGGGTCATGAAGATCTTTTTTGTACAGCTCTTCTGTGTATTCTTGCCACCTCTTCTTAATATCTTCTGCTTCTGTTAGGTCCATACCATTTCTGTCCTTTATTGAGCCCATCTTTGCATGAAATGTTCCCTTAG
Organism: Dama dama; assembly: GCF_033118175.1. Lineage (NCBI taxonomy): Eukaryota > Metazoa > Chordata > Mammalia > Artiodactyla > Cervidae > Dama > Dama dama. The sequence continues at coordinate 4,710,121 of NC_083686.1, read as the reverse complement.
TATCTCTAATTTTCTTGAAGAGATCTCTAGTCTTTCCCATTCTACTGTTTTCCTCTATTTCTTTGCATTGATCGCTGAGGAAGGCTTTCTTATCTCTCCTTGCTATTCTTTGGAACTCTGCATTCAAATGCATATATCTTTCCTTTCCTCCTTTGCTTTTTGCTTCCCTTCTTTTCACAGATATTTGTAAGGCCTCCTCAGACAGCCATTTTGCTTTTTTGCATTTCTTTTTCTTGGTGATGGTCTTGATTCCTGTCTCCTGTACAATGTCATGAACCTGCATCCATAGTTCATCAGGCACTCTGTCTATCAAGATCTAGTTGCTTAAATCTATTTCTCACTTCCACTGTATAGTCATAAGGAATTTGATTTAGGTCATACCTGAATGGTCTAGTGGTTTTCTCCAGAATTTCAGTCTGAATTTGGAAATAAGGAGTTCATGATCTGAGCCACAGTCAGCTCCCGGTCTTGTTTTTGCTGACTGTATAGAGCTTCTCCATCTTTGGCTGCAAAGAATGTAATCAACCTGATTTTGGGGTCGACCTTCTGGTGATGTCCATGTGTAGAGTCTTCTCTTGTGTTGTTGAAAGAGGGTGTTTGCTATGACCAGTGCCTTCTCTTGGCAAAACTCTATTAGACGCTGTCCTGCTTCATTCTATACTCCAAGGCCAAATTTACCTGTTACTCCAGGTGTTTATTGACTTCCTACTTTTGCATTCCAGTCCCCTATAATAAAAAGGACATCTTTTTTGGGTGTTAGTTCTAGAAGATCTTTTAGGTCTTCATAGAACTGTTCAACTTCAGCTTCTTCAGTGTTACTGGTTGGGGCATAGACTTGGATCACTGTGATATTGAATGGTTTGCCTTGGAAACAAACAGAGCTTATTCTGTCATTTTTGAGATTGCATCCAAGTACTGCATTTCAGACTCTTTTGTTGACTATGATGGCTACTCCATTGCTTCTAAGGGATTCCTTAGAATACTTAGAATAGATAGTAAAGTTACAGGATATAAAATTAGTAAACTGAAATCCCTTGCACTCCTATACACTAATAATGAAAGACACATGTACCCCAATGTTCACTGCAGCACTATTTGCATTAGCTAGGATATGGAAACAGCCGAGATATCTGTTGACATGGATAAAGAAGTTGTGATACATATATGCAATGGAATATTCAGTTCAGTTCAGTTCAGTCACTCAGTCGTGTCCGACTGTTTGCAACCCCATGAAACGCAGCACGCCAGGCCTCCCTGTCCATCACCAACTCCCGGAGTTTACTCAAACTCATGTCCATCAGGTCGGTGACGCCATCCAGCCATCTCATCCTCTGTCGTCCCCTTCTCTTCCTGCCCCTAATCCATCCCAGCATCAGGGTCTTTTCCAATGAGTCAACTCTTCGCATGAGGTGGCCAAAGTACTGGAGTTTCAGCTTCAGCATCAGTCCGTCCAATGAACACTCAGGACTGATCTCCTTCAGGATGGACTGGTTGGATCTCCTTGCAGTCCAACGGACTCTCAAGAGTCTTCTCCAACACCACAGTTCAAAAGCATCAATTCTTCGGCACTCAGCTTTCTTCACAGTCCAACTCTCACATCCATATATGACCACTGGAAAAACTATAGCCTTGATTAGTTGGACCTTTGTTGGCAAAGTAGCGTCTCTGCTTTTTAATATGCTGTCTAGGTTGGTCATAACTTTCCTTCCAAGGAGGAATATTATCAGCCATAAAAAGGAACACATTTGGAGGAAAGGAAAGCCAAATGCCATCATGATGTCCTACACACAGTCCCTCTCTAGTGGAGTGCTGATGGGTAGAGCTCATCCACTGACTCTTTGTCCTTCTTGTAGCCTCAGTCTTAGTGTCTCTTCTGCAAAGGAGTCTGAGAGCATGATGCCCTCTGCACACCCTGCCTTTAGTGGTGAGTGAGGTGATATGTGTAGAGAACACTTGTTAAATGGAGAGGAATGTGCCTGTGAGTGGCCAGTGTGTGTGGAGATGGAGGGGATGGTGGTGATGGTGGCAGTGGCATTGGTGTTGGAGGTGGTCCAGGTGTAGATAGTGATGGTGGGGGTAATAGTTGTGATGGTGATGGTGATGGTGTTGGAGGTGCTGGTGTTAGAAGTGATGCAATGACGTGCTGAGCTGTTAGTGGTGGTGCTGGTTCTGGTGCTGGTGGGTGAGGTGATGGCAGAGATGGCATCTGACATTTACTGATCATTTACTAGGGACCCACACACTGTACACTATGTGCTCTGTTGGAATTATCCCAATTTAATCCTAGTAACACCCCTTTGGTGTGGATCTTACATCACTATCAAGCACTTTTCCAGAGGAGGGAACTGAGGCCTAATGAGGTTGCATCACTTGCCCAGGGTTACAGGGCTGGGAATGAGCAGAGTCAGGAGACAGCCAGGCCAGCCTGTCTAGAATCCACACCCTTATCCCCTGCACTCAGGCACAGACATGGACACAGTACCAGCAATCACAGTGTTGACTGGTCAGTCTCCTGCTGAGAAGGGAGGATGGAGCCCAGGACGAGGGCTCAGACACCCAGTCCCAGTCCCACAGGAGGCCCCAGGAACCCTGGTCTGGGGAAGGGTAATCAAACCTGTGAGCTGGAGGATCTGGTCATCAAAGTGGGTCACGGCCTCGTCATGCATGACCTGGCCTCCGAGGACAAACTCCAGGCGACCTTCAGCCACGAGCTGGTGAACCTTGGCATGGTGGGCAGAGAGAAAAGACCAGGTTATATCCCCTGGGCTGAGCCAGTTGTATTTTTCTGGGCACATGCCTATAGCATCTTGTGGTCCTTCCTTCAAACTCCTCAGCCTCATTTATTCTGCAAATAGCAGAACACTGTCTGCCCTTGTCAGCACTGTGTCCATCTCTGAGAACAGGACCTGGTCCTGGCTGCTGCTTTGTCAGGCATATACACAGGTATATATGTTCACACCTTTTGCTTTTGAATGATGCCAAAATTATGGAAAACCTCCAGGAATTGTACCAAAAATCTCCCATAAATCATTCTCCAGATTATCTCATTGCTAATATTTTTTACCTCTTTCTGTTAACAGTCCCCCATGTCATTACACACATTATTCTTTTTCTAAACCATTTGAAAGTACAAGCTAGCAATTGCATGCCTTTATCTGAATAGTTCAGGTCATTTTTGAGAGACAAAGATCATTACAACTGCTATATTATGATCAAAACTCAGGCTCTTTCACATTAGTAACGAGTGCATGTGTTCATGCTCAGTTTCTTGGAGTGTCCAACTCTTTGCGACCCCATGGACTGTGCCCCACCAGGCTCCTCTGTCCATGGGCTTCTCCAGGCAAGACTACTGGAGTTTATCCTTTAATTTACAGCACTTTCTGAGACTTTCTGTTTCATAATTTTTATGGTTTCAGGCTAGTACATTTGTAGCATGCTCTTCAAATTGCACTTGTCACATGACTGCCTAACAGATATTTTAGAATACAGGAATGAAGGAAATTTCCTGGGACTTCAGCGTGTAGGATGCAGTTTCAGTGGCGAGGATGTGAGTTTGATCCCTTCTTGAGCTTCCCTGGTGTTTCAGATGGTGGGGAATCTGTCTACAATGCAGGAGACTCTGGTTTGATCCCTGGGTCAGGAAGATTCCCTGGAGAAGGGAACAGCTATCCACTCAAGTATTCGTACCTGGAGAATTCCATGTACATAGAAAACTGGCAGGTTACAGTCCATGGGATTGCAAGGAGTTGGACGTGACTGAGTTACTTCCCTTTTTACTTTAACTAGGGAGCTAACAACCCACAGACCTCATGGTGCAAACAATAAAATACATCCATGAAAGAAGAGAAGAATAGAAGCATACAGTCAAGGACTGTGACAATGAGCACATCATGCTCTTGGGAGACTGTGGCTTGTATCTGATCTGAAAGTACTCTCGTTGCAGTTCATTCATTTGAGAAATGTGGAATGACTCCTACCATGTACTGTTTTAAATGTGTACCTGCTTTATGATGGGCACCATTCAGACACTGGGATTCAGTCCAAACAACTCAGAGATCATTGCTAGTTACCAGGGACATATTACTGAATTTCCTGGCTAGGTCTTAGCCAGCGGACACTTTACTGTGGGAGTAGGATTAAGTGACTTGGGTCTGGGGATGTCCGTGTAAAAGAAGGAAGAACTGCCCAATGGACACCCAGAGAGCTGTGCTTTGATTCACAATACTGACCCAGAACCCAGCTGTCAGCTATAAGCTGTGTGACCTTCAGCCAGTTGCCTGCCCTCTCTGAACCCGGACCAGCTCTGTGCAGTAGGATCAGTGTCCTCACCGTGTGGGTTGTGGGTGGAGTCAGTAGAGTAACCTGTACAGACCTGAGCCCAGCACCCGGCTCGCGGCAGAGCCCATCAGATGGGAGTCTCGTCCTCTCGGCTCCACAGGCTGCAGGTTCGCATCCCCTGTGGGGGCCTGGGGGACACCCAGCTTCACCGTCTGAGCTCTCTGCCTTGAGCAGGTGGCTGAGCCTCTGAGTTTCACAATCAGTGACTGTTCTGAAGGCAGGTGATGCCTGGAGGGGACCACGCCCCTGAGGCACCCTAGGTGCTCACACCGTGGGCACATTCTGGGCACAGCCTCTCTGAGGAGGGAGTCCACTCCTACTTCCAAATGTGGGACCTGCAGCTGAAGAGCCAGCCCCACCTGTGATCACAAGGGGAATGAGGGGAGGCCCTGGCCCCAGGCTGCCCCTCCATGGACCAGGGCCTCTGACCCCCTGGACACAGAGTTAATCGGCCCCAGAGGTTAATCCACAGGGCCTCCTGCACCCTGGCTGGTGCTGGGCTCTGGGGCCCATGGGGTCCACACAGATCGACAAATGAAGTCAGAAGGTGTGGACACAGGTCACCCCAGATTGCCCAGGGTCAGAGGGGACCTCATTCTCACCAGCTGAGTGCCCGGCTGGGCTGCCAGAGCTGCAGTTATTCAGGAGGAACCAGAAAGGCAGGCTCAAACACAACCCTGTCCCCTGGGCGTGGGGCTGACCACAAAACTGTGCTAAACGGACCCTGGGCACAGCTCAGCCGGGTTGGGGCCCCCTGGTTTATGCAGCCCTGCCCTGGCCACACAGAGCACAACCCAGGAGCTTCCTGAAGGGTCGTCCCCGGAACCCCCCAGGGCATCCTCTCTCATCTGCCTGGTGAGGACCCCCTGAGGGCAGCGTTACCTGGCCTTTCTGCTCATCCGAGGCGACGCCATCCCACCAGAGCCGGAAATACTCCTGCTCCACAGCGATGAACCTGCGCTTCTTCTCAAGGGTCAGCTCCTCCACCACGGTGTTGTAGACGTTGGTGACATAAGCCTGCATGCTCTCCTGGGGTGGGGAGGGGGAGAGACCATCACGCCATCCCCGTGGGGGAAACCAGAGGGCATGGACCAGGGACCGAGGAGGAACGTGCAGGGAGACACGGTGTCTGGAGTCCACTGGCGCTCCCGCCAAGCCTGCCCGAGGCCCTGCCCTAGCCTCCCCCTCCTCCTCAAACAACAGAGCCCCATGTTCACTCTCTGCTGGACAGGCGGTGAGCCTGCACTGAGGGAAGGACCCAGGCGGACCCCCTTAGATGGGAGCCTGCCCCTGAGGAGAGTCAAGAGGGGACAGACACTCTGTGACAGAGGGATGTGCCAGCCCAGTGGGGTGTGCTGACCGCTCCTGCCTTGGAGGACAGACCAGTTGACAACAGGGCCCCGGGATTGAGGTCCAGGGACTCAGATGGACCTTCCTGAGATGAAGTGATGGGGAAGTGTGTGTCAAGAGCTGAGGCTGAGAGGAGCTGACCCCGCAAGTCATCTCTCTGGATCTATCTCTTCCCCTGAGGCTGGGAGCCCCCAGGATGGAGCTGAGCTTGCTCCCATCTGGGTCATGCTGGCTCACCGTGGTGCCTGGATGCTGATAAAGGATTGCAAGGAGCCCTGGGCAGGCAGTTAGCAGGCAAGGCGGCTATGTCTGCTGACTTGGGCAGCACCCCACCCTGGGCCTCAGTGTCCCTTCTGTAAACTGGGGGTGACAAGCCTGCTTCCCACAGGTCAGCAATTCCACACGCAGGTGGGTGACCACCCACAGAGGCTGCCCAGTGAGCCGGGACCAGACTCAACACTCAGCCTCAGGGCCTCTTGCTGCCCGACCCCCTTTAAAGTGAGCGACTCACTTATTAACATCTCATGGAAACTATTGTATCCATGATCACAGAGTGGTCCTATTCATTTATTTCCTTCTTCCTTCCAGAAAAGAGCTTGTGCAGGCCTGGGTAATCATTTCAGTTACCTGCACTGGAAACTTATGGAAATCAGTCTTGCCCTCTTTTCCTTGGCCCTGGTTCACACATTCACTCAAGGCGTATTTGAGGAACACGTTCTACCCATTGCAACAGGGGACACATTCTCACCCGTGCTCACAGCCAGCCCATGTGAGTTACTCAGTCGTGTCCGAATCTTTATGGCCCCATCAGCCCTATCCCGCCAGGCTCCTCTGTCCATGGAATTCTCCAGGCAAGAATATTGGTGTGGGTTGCCATTGCATTCTCCAGGTGAACTTCCTGACCCAGGAATCAACGCTGGGTCTCCTCCTTGCAGGCAGATTCTTCACCATCTGAGCCCCCAGAGTAGTCCTCAGCCAGTCCATAGCTGAGTAGTGATGGACCCCAGGCCGAGACCCCTGATGGCAGAGACCCAGGACACAAACCCACTCTGGAGTTCAGATGAAAAAAGAGCCGCAGCTTCAAGAGGTGTGCAGGGGTCACTCGGGGCACCTACCTGTACGGTGTGCAGCCAGCCCACGTCCATGTGGCTGTGCGGAACCACGAATACCCTCAGTCGGGGCTCAGAAGGAGCCCCCAGGGGCCACATCAGGCCCAACCGCAGAAGCAGAGGCAGCCAGCCCCGCGGCTCCATCTCCTCGGCCAGCACAGGGGCTGGAGGACGTCTGCCTGCCTGCGGGGCCCGCCTCCTGCCAGCCGATGGGGCCACCGCCCTTTGGTGGACGGAGCGGGAAGGAGACCAGGAGTGACGCCCACACAGAGGCTGTCACCTGAGCAGTGCAGGCGGGGGCCCTCGCTCACTGCCTTGCAGCACTCTGCTCCATCTGGACTTTCCTGACCATCTGCCTTTAGCCAAACCCCAAACACCACCTCCCCAGGGATGCCTGCCAGCTTCCCTCTGGCTCCCCTCACCCCGGTCCTCATGCCCCTTCCTTAGGCCTCTCCGATATTTCCCACTGGGCATCTTACCCATCCCTGCCCTCAACCCACTGGACTGGCTCCTTCACACTGCCCTGCAAATCCTAACTCTCAGTGTGGGGCCTGCCACCACCAGGAACACTCTCCTTCACATGAAATCCCAAGTCTGAGACTTGCAATAGCGGTTGTCATCTGTCTTTTAAGGGGGCTTTCACAAATAGGACCTGACTATCCGAGGTCACACAGCTAGTGTAGGAGCAAGAAGGCCTGAAACCTTCAGAATTGGGTCTGGATCATGGATAGTGACCTTGGCAAGATGCCTGAACCCTCTAGGACTCAGCAGCCCATCTGTAAAATGGGACGCCCATAGAGGAGCTGGGGACCCGAGAGGGAATTCACGGGAGATGACAACAGCGGGGTCTCCTTCCTGGAGGATGGCTGGCACGGCGGTGCAGCCTGCAGGGGTCAGAGTGTTGCCTGGGGGTCTCTGTAACCCTGACTTGGAGCAGGGGTCTGGGAGTGGGTTCTGCTGTCTGACCTCCAAATGCCTGAGCGGCTCTTTCTGCCACTGCCCAACCTGAGACTCACTCTCCCTTTTGGCCACCTTGTCCCTTACCCCAGCAAAAGCATCTGGAGAACACGGTCTCCAAGCAGGTCTCTATCCTTCCTGTATCATCCCCCTCCCTGGTACCCACCTGACCTGACTTGACCTGGACTTTCCTCCCAGCGGGGGTCTTAACCAGCGACACATCCAATCTCACAGATCTCTGGAGACCGGAAGGCCCCCGAGAGTTAGGGCTCAGGGCAGATTCTGTGACAGCCTCGGGGGCTCGCTCTCCTTCACTGGGTGCTTGCGAAATCGCTTTAGTCAAGTCCGATTTTTTGGGACCCTGTGGACTACAGGTCTGCTGTCCGTGGAATGCTCCGGGCAAGAATACAAGAGTGTGCTGCCAGCCTCCGGCAGGAGTTCTTCCCACCCAGGGCTTGAACTTCAGTCTCTCATGTCTCTGGCATTGGCAGGCAGCTTCGTCACCACTAGGTGACTCAGAAGGTAAAGAATCTGCCTGCCATGCAGGAGACCGGAGTTCAGTCCCTGGGTAGGGAAGATTCCCTTGAGAAGAGAATGGTTACTCACTCCAGTATTCTTGCCTGGAGTATTCCATGGACAGGGGAGCCTGGTGGGCTAAGTCTATGGGGTCATAAAGAGTCAGACATGACTGAAGAATTAACACCCTTGTCCTTCAACAGAAAGTAGCATTTCCTTGCAGGGACAGGCTTCAGCACAGGAGCGGTTCTTTCTGGGTCAGGCTCTGTCATGCCCAGTAGTCCAGTGGAAGAGTCTACTTGAGCTTCTGGGACCCATGACCTTGGTTCCTGGCAGCAAATTGTCGAGCAAAAGGGCCGGTGCACATGTGTTCGGCTCCAAGGAGAATCACCGTGAACTCCACACTGAACCCGAGCACCGTGAGAAGAACACATGGTCCCTGAGGCCCCCACAGCAGTGCAAGCTTGTGCCCAGGGTCACACATGGGCGTGCAGCCTGTGACCTCTTCCTGATCCGGGCCATAGCGCCTCATGAGAGTGTGAAGCACGACTTGGGCTGGGTGTTCTAGAGAAAGAACAGCCCGACCCTACACTGTGCTGCGTGGGAGCTTGTAAGGTGGACCCATCAGCACCATTTCCACCTATTCTTTGTGACATCAGCGCTGTCTGTCCTCTAGGTCGGGTGAGGAGCCTGGGGGCTCAGGATGCCCTGATGGGCAAACTGCCTGGGGCTGCACCCAGTGCCAAGCGTCTCCCCCAGCAGCAGGGGCCCGGCATCCTCCAGCATCCAACCATTCAGCTCCCGTGTCTGCTGCTGGGAGCCTGACCTGAAACCTGCACCTGGACCCTCCAGCACTTGTCTCCCGTGCCTTTCTGGCCTCAGCTCCCACCCCCTCTTCTGCTCAGTCCATCCTGAAGCTGCTGGAGGGTCCACTGCCCCTCCTCCTCACGACCTTTTTTCTCTGCTGTGTGTGAGGTTTAATATTAATAATCCTTACCCCGGGTCTTCCGTGTTTCACTTGCTACATGGTTTCCTTCCATCTTTTGACCTGAGCTGTAGGAACTTCCTGTAGGGCAGGTGTGCCCAGGGGCCAGGGCAAGAGTCTGAGATTGGACACAGAGCTTGGCATCACACATCCTGGTCAGTAGCTCCCTCCCGTATATCTTAGGCATAGCCCTCCACAGCAGGGGCGTCTCCACCCTGGGATGAGCCCATGTAGGTACCCAGGACACAGCACGGCCACTGCTAACCCTGGGGGACTTGCTGATCTCTGGCAGGATGCGGGCAGATGCATTCTGGTATCCCTGGGGATTATTCCTTCTGTCTTTGGGAGAACACCTGGCTTTGACTCTTGCAGGTGAAGCAGGAGGGTGAGCATGTGTGAAGCTACCGTCTGTGACAGGAGAGGAGAGAGAGGGCCGGCTCCAGTGGGCAGGGGAAGACACAGGTCCTTACTGCGATTTTATTTAAGAAGTCAGAACAGCCCCATCCATCCATTTCCTGCCGTTAGCACACCAGCTTGGCAGCTGTTCCCCTCACCCTCTAGGCTGCTTTTCTGTGTCCTGAGACCAAGAATTTGCCAAGGACTCACTGCTCTTGAAAGTGAATGAAGAACGTGCGGATCTCCTTCGGGTAGATGGTGACCTCGGGGCCTCCTGGAGGTGGCGATGGATGACTGGAGCTGCCTGGGAGCAGAGAGGGTCTGTCCAGCACGGCCCCTGGACCACCTGCTTCCCGAGGCCCCCTCCTCCCAGCATCCCCCTGGCAACACGGCGCCTGCTGCGTCTGTGGCTCCCACTGTGATCACAGCCCTCAGCTGCCCCCTCTTGACAGGACTGCACTGCTGAGCGGCCTCTTTCATTTCCGGCCTCCCCTGAGGGCCCAGCAAGTCAAGGCGTGTGCAGGGGGCTTCGGCCTGCTTGGTCTTGTTTCTCCGTGGGTTGTGGCCCCGTATATGTGCCTAAGAGTCCTCTCACTGAGGCCATGAGGGGGCCCTGCCCTTGATCTCAGTGGGCTGTCCTCAGACACACCCTGGGCTTTAGGCTTCCTCCTTGGGGTGAAACTTGCTCCTGCATCCATCTCTCTATCCATCCATCCATACAAACATCCAATCATCCACCACACACTCTTCCATCCTTTCATACTGCCCTCCATCCTGCATCCTCCGATCCATCTGTTCAACCTCCAGCAACACAGTCCATGTTCCGACCACTTTCCTTCCTTTCATTCATCCTTCACTCATCCTCTTTCCTTCCTTCCTTCCTTCATCTTTCCATCCATCTGTCACTCAACCATTGAGCTGTCCATCATCCATCTACTTTTCTTCCTTCCTTCCATCTTTTTTTTTTCTATCAAACCATCCTTCATCCATCTGTCTATCATGCTTTGACTAAGTGCCTCCTTATGCAGCCAGACCAAGCTGTGTGCAGGAGCCAAAAAAGGAGATAAATGGGACAGAGCTCACTGAGGGAGGGGGAGAGCAAGGGAGGCTCCTGACTCAGTCCTGACTGGGGGAGAGTCAGGGGAGGCCCAGAAAGGGGACAAGTGCTTTCCAGGCAGAAGGAACAGCAGAGGCAAAGATTTCCAGGCAAGAAGCAGTCTGTGTGTGTGCAGTGTAATGCACAGCAGGGAAATTGTCAGAACATCTGAGGGTGCAGCTAAAGTTTGCTCACTCAAGGCCTTGCTCACTCAAGGCTCACTCAAGGCTCACTCAAGGCCTCAGAGGGTTGTGGTCTTGGACACACAAGTGCACACACGCACACACACAACCTGTGTGGAGCTCTGGCACGTGGAGACTGACCTGAAGCCTAGAGTCTATAACCTTCTGTGGCTGATTCAGGAAGGCTGAGACCCAGAGAAGGAGGATGGCCAGCTCCAGGTCACACAGGCCTCAGGGGCAGAGCTGGGGTCTGGCTGGGAGTGAGGGTGGGGACCTGGGGCGGGGCCAGGACCAGGGCATCCGAACCTCTGTGGCGGGGAGGGTACCGCGTGCTCCAGGTCCAGCGATGCATCTCGCTCACATCCCAGGTCCCTGTGAGCGAGCGCTCCTCCACGGACACCACGGAGCCCAGTCCCCGCAGCACAGACTGCAGGACAGAGCAAGGGAGGGGTGAGCACCCAGACCCCAGACCTGAGCAGAGACCCCGACGCAGCAGGGCAGCCGCACCAGGGCCCAGGGCCCAGCATCCCCCACATTCATTGCAGGGCAAGTCCCTGCAGAAGGAGGGGCAGCCCCATTTTACAGATGAGGACCTGCGGCCAGGGGCAGCTGGCCCCCCAGTGCTCGCTGGATCAGCATGCCCAGCAGGTGGCGGGCAGGTGGGGCCACCCCAGGAAACACCCAGGCACCAGGGTTTGTCTCCCGAGGGTGCGTCTTCCCGGGGGCCTGACTCTGTGATGTCGGAGCAGGCCACGGGAGGGCGGGTCACCTGCAGGTTCAGCGTCACAGGCTGAGACAGCACGGGGTCCTGGTCCACCTCATACAGGTGCTGGAGCCGCAGCAGGACCCGGCGCAGGTCTGCCTTGGCCTCGCGGTTTCGGTCTTAGGGACGGAAGGAAGGTGGCAGTGAGGACAACAGTCTCTGCCTGGCCCTTTACACTCTCACCTCCACTTCACAACTTCAACCTCCCTCAGAGGCAGCTAACACAGCCCCACTTTGCAGATGAGCCAGGGGCTCAGAGAGGGGCAGCCACTTGCCCAGAGACACAGACAGTGTGCATAAAGAAGGAGGGGGGGTAGGATTCCAACCCAGGTGCAGCCAAAGTGACGCCTCCCACCACCCACACCAGGGCCGTTGCACTCGTCTGAAAGTCTTCATTCTTGTTCACTGGTGAGCTCCTCATTGGGCCTGTCCTTCTGGCTTCCTGTTCTCTGGAACTTTCTCTCTGCCCTGGCACCTGTGAATGGGGGGTGTGGCCTCATATCCCTGAAGATGAGGCACCATTGTAAAGGTGATGTGTCACTTCTCACAGAAGCTTATTTCTGCCACGAGACCTAGGAAATGTGTTGTAATATAGCCTCTATCTGCTGGTCTTTGGAGACCAAATGAGAAGAGCCACCCTGCTGATCCCACAGAGCAAGGGGTCGAAATGAACTGTGATGTGTGAAGACAGTGATGCTGTGGGCTCCTTGTTACTTTGCATAAGAAGTCTGCAAAGTCTCTTATCTCCATTCAAGTGATGGGATTAGGGACTGGAGCTCCAGAATCAAGGAAGGATTTCTGGCACTGGAAAATGTAGCTAGAGATGATGACAATGGTGATGCAGGTGATGATGACAATGGGGTTGTATGTTTCTGGGGAGGCAGGCGGCCCTCTTGGCATCCCCAGTGCTCCGCTTGTTCGGCCTCTTAGTCACCTTCCTGGGAACAGGGTCTTGCTTGGCCCAGCCTGTGTCTCCTTTACTTCATTCAGTACAAACAGCCTCCAGGAGGTACTTTCTCAGTGTCTTGGCCACACACACACACACAAGTGGGAGCCAAATGACTCTGCGGCTGCTGGGAACCCTGTCCACCCCATCATATGTGTCAAGTGGGCAGTGGAGCAGGGATGCTGGAGGTCAGCGTCAGGAAGCCAAGTGGCTTCAAGCTTGAGCCAGTCTTTCAAAGATCCAGTTTATCAGGCACAAAGGTAACATCGGGCCTTGACTTCTTTCTATTCCTCCTTCTTAATTGGGCTGACACTTATATGGAATGTCCTAGGCCCTGAGTGTGGCTTTGGGGACACAGCAGTGGCTGGGGCACAGACAGCCCTGCCCTGGAACTCTCAGAGTCTAAAGGGGCAGGTAAGGGGTACAGGACCTATTTGTTTCTGGAAGGTGTTGCCTCCACCAGGAAGCCCTCAGTGATGCCTAACTGGAACTTTCCTCAGATCACTGTCATTACTCTCTGATGAATTGCCTGCTTCCCTCTGTAGACAGGGGCCCACCGAACCCAGTGATGTTTCCTGCATCATCCGTGGTTCAATCCACAGTGCCTGACATTAGAATCATTTTTCAAGGCATGAAAAGAACCTCATCAAAGTTATGCCTGAGCCCAAAATACAGGTGGGACACCGGTGTCTGAGGCTCCAGGAGAAGACCCTGGAAGAAGCAGGAACTGAAAGAGCCTGGACGACTCTGAGGAGAGCCCCTCTGTCCAGTGATGGGCTGGGGGGCCGGGCTGGCATGTGGCGGCAGGAGTGAACCTGGACACCTGAATACCCGCCGCACCTTTCTGGAGAGTCCGTAGGTGCTCTGTGTGGTTTGAGCTGTACTTCCAGCCGGGGATGCTGAGGATCTGCAGGTGGACGCTTGGGGGAAGCGTCACTGCCTCTTGCTTCCTGGGGCCTGAGCCATGCTGGGCAATCTCTGCAAGGCAGATGGACAACAAGGAGAGGCTTTGGGCCAAACTTTCCTCCTGACACTCACAGCTCACCACACTAAGTCCCCCGCTTCATCTGATCTCACTCCCTCCCACCTGCGGTCCACAGGGCAGGCATCCTGAAGCACCTGTTCGTGCAAAAGCCCCAGCCTGCCTTGAATCTCTAGTCCAGCCGGTTCAAACTGCAGACCGGGAGATGGGACCAGAGAGAAGACGCCATTTCTTCCAGAACTTGCAGGGAGTTCACACAGAGACCTGCTCTGTGAACAAGGTCTCAGACGCCAGCTCCCGTGCTGACATCTATCGCTGCCTCTGCCCAGACGGACTCAGCCCTCCTCTTCCAGGAGATGCTCTGGGCTCCAGCTGGAGCCGCCATCGCCTCGCAACTCCCAGGCATCAGTGATTGGTCAGGCTTGGGTCATGTGACTTGATCGGGGCCAATCAGAGCCTTTCCTGGGATCTCTGCCCGTGGCACAGGCCTCAGTTCGTTTGGTCCATGAGCTGTTCCCAGCCACGTCCCAGACAAGAGCAGAAAGAGGGTCTGCAGACAGCGGAGCTCAGGTGACAGAAGGAGGGAGGGACAGCCGCATGAGGGGCCCAGCACCCGAGGAAGCAATACACGCTACCCTTCCCTGAGGTGCGTCTGCCCTGGAATAAAGGCTCCTCTGGCTCCGTCTCAGACCTTTGGTTTCTCCGTGTGCAGGTGGAAGAGCCCAGGGCCGAACCTGGGACGAGCTGACCACAGCCGTGGACGGGACCGTGGGTGGCGCTGACCACAGCCGTGGACGGGGCAGTGGGTGGGGCTGACCACAGCCGTGGACAGACCGTGGTTGGAGCTGACGGTACTGTGGGTGGAGCTGACCATGACTTGTACCCCCTTTGAGCCCCTGAGAAATCCTTCAGGACAAGAGCTGGGTCTAATGCAGGTACAATCTGCAGCATATGGCAGGCAATCAATAAATTCGCATTGAATGAGTCAGCTACCACCCACCTTCTTGCTAATGCCTTGTGAAGTTCTAGCCTAAATCTCAAACTGGGAAAACCTAAAATCATGCCCTCATCAAAACTTCTGCAAGAGATGAGAAATAGAAAACAGCTTAAGGATTATAGGCAAAATTTGGAATTAATGTGGGTTTGACTGCAACCATTGAAATAAGTCAAATATTGTAATAAAGCCAGACTTGAGTGTCTTGGTTTCATAGTGCATATAAAATTTATGCTTACACTTTACCATAATCTATTGTGTGCAATAGCATTATGTCTAAGGAAAACAGTTTATATATACATTAGATTTTAAAAGCTTTCTTGTTAAAAAGGTTACCTCAGGGGAGACGTCAGTGATTAGCAATCTTTCTGCAAGAACAATGACAAAGATCACTAATACTATAGCAATTATAGTAATAATGAAAAATATTTGAATACTGTGAGAAATAGCAAAATGTGATACATTGATGTGAACTGAGCAAATGCTGTTGAAAGAGCAGTGCAGACGAGCATGCTGCTGCAAGATTCAGCAAACCTTCAATTTGGAAACAATACAGTATCGTCAATGCTCAAAAAAAAAAAAAAAAGAAAAAGAAAACAAAAGCATACATGTAGAGGTATGCCTGTAGAGAGAGAGAATGGACAAATACAGACTTTGTGTTTATGTCTATAAAATTTAAAAGATTCTCTATAGTAGCATCTTCAAATCCTTTCATGCACTCATTGTTTAAAGTATTTCATGTTCAACTATTTAGCTATGATGCCCAACTGTAGTGAAGGAAACTTACACAAGTCTCAGGAGAGGCAACTCATAAAACTCGCAGATCAGGACATAGAAGACAATCACCCTCACTTCCTGACAACACACTTAATTCAGACAAAGCCAGTCTTAAATGCTGAGCCTCCAGACCTGAATGGCGACATATATCATAGGAAGAAGTAGAAAGTGTCCTCAGAGAAGGAAATAGAGGAGATTGAGGGAAAAGAGATAAGAAGGGAATGGCAGTAAGTCCCAGCTGTGAATCTACTAGCTGTATGACCTTGAACGCGTCACTGAACCTCTGTGCACCTCAGGTTGCCCACATTAAAAACGAGGGGTTTGGATGAGGACTCTGGTCCCATCCCACCCCAAAGTAGCCCAGATCCTGGCAGGTACTGAGAGAGTTAATCCTTAGGTAGATTGATAAGCAGTCCAGGGCCTCAGAAGAAGAAATGGACAAACATTTTTTTTCTACTTTTCTTCGTCTTAGACACAAAGATGTTTTTACTTAAACTCTGAGATGTTATGACAACAATCTTTAAGACTAACTTTCTTTAAGCCCAGAGCTAATGATTACACAACAAAACAACTCATCTTGCTCAAGAGTATATATTTTTTTAAACTCTGCTCTAATGATTATATAATAAAAAAGTATCCTGCTCCAGGACATGTTTCTCCTTCTTAAGAGGTACCTTCTGACTAATCTTAAGACTTACTTGTGGCAGTGGGTCTGGTAAGACCTCTCTATTGTTAGTTCTCATCTTGTTTTTAAGATGTCTGTTGTGGGAGTGGGTCTGGTAAAAGTATATAAGGCCTTGATATGACTACCAAGTGGGGCTCTCTCCCTGCCCCTTCTGTTGTCTATGTCAGAGGCTTTCTTTGTCATTTTCCAGTGTAACGAGGCTTCTGCCACACAAAGGGTCTGAGTGATCAATCCTGGGACCTGATCCCAAAGCTAAATCTTCTTCTTCAGAGATCACAAATCAACACCATTCACCATTAGCTATCAATACAAGCTCAGCCCCATCCCTGGACAGGTAGGTTCCCTCAGGCAGTGATGACAGGAGCACGTTTACCACTCATCTCTCTGAGCATCACGATGGGCCGGTGCTGCAGCGCCAGCCCACTCCTCTGGCGCAGGCCACTGGTGAGGTTCTTGGGTCCCAGCAGAAGCCAGAGCACCGGGTGGACGACTGAGGTGTCGTTCAGTGTGAGGTCAGCAATGATGTTTGCTGGATCATTGTTCACCAGCCGCCGGTGGAGCATGACCTGCAGGGGACAACTGTCTGACCGGGCCTGACTGGGCCCTGGGGTCCCCGAGAGTGACCAGAGGGGCCTCCTCTTACCTCCACCTGCCCGTTCCCTTGGCTGGAGACGCCGTGCGCCTGCTTGGACAGCAGCACCAGCCTGCTTCGTCTGTCCTGGATGAAGGCTGACTGCACCATGGGGTAGTAATTCTGTGGACAGAAACATTGGTAGGCTGGTGGTGGGAGCAGTGGGCCAGGTCAGCCAGCAGGCCTGGGGTCTCCCTCTGGCCCCAGGCAGCCCCCTGCATGGGCTCAGCAGCAGCCTAGGGTGGCATGATAGACAGGGGGAGGGGCTCTGAGTTCTGAGATAGATGCACTGGGATTCAGAGCCAGCTCCACAGCTTCCTGACCTTATGGCCTGGGGGGACCCAGCCTGCCTGAGCCTCTGTTTCCCCACCTGTAAAATGTGCCCCCAGGGTCCCCCTGGTGCAGGGAGAGAATGAGGCATTTGTGCCCGTCCAGCCTGAGATGGCCCCAAGCCAGGGGTTCCCAAATAGAAAGGGGCTGGTGTCTGGGCTGGAAAGCACTCACACAGCCCTGCCCTTTCCTATTTTGGAGGAAGATGTCCTGGGCTGATGGTCCTGGACCGCTGGAGCCCAGGGCACAGTGTGTGAAGACCAATTGGAGATGAAGGGACAGAAGCTCAAGGAAGTCAGAGCAGGGAGGAACTACACTCCTTCTCCGGGTTCCTCTGGAAGGAGAGACAACTATCTATAGAAAGGCTCAGGAGGTGCCCAGCACGGCCCTGCCCCTGGATCATCCCAGGCCTCAGCACAGTTCTGGGGGAGGTCACTGTCTTCCCAGGGGAGCACCAGGGACACCCAGGGACTCGCCCGAGGTCACGCTGATGGAGGGAGAGGCCCTGGGAGCTGACTGATCTTGGAGTTCAGCTGCTGCTCAGCTCTCCCTGGAAGACAGGCTATGGCTCAGCTCTGAGCAGTCAGGGAGAGTCATAGCCCGTTCAGGGCTAGACAGGCACCACACGCTTAATACTCAAGCAATCCCCAGTCAGTCATTCATCTGACCAAGGAGGACCCACGGTGCGCACAGGAGACCTCAGGGACACGCCTCACACATGGTGACCCCAGAGCTCTGAGGCCTGGTCTGAATGCACATGGCCACAGGCCCTAGGGGCAGACTCAGGGCAGTGGGACTCTGGAGATGCTCTGAACCTAAGGAGACTCTCCTGCTTTCTGGAAAATGGCCATCAAGATTGGGTCTACAGCAGCCAAACCCCAGGACAGCTCAGGGTGTACCCGAGCGTTGGTGTTGTTCTTGTATTTTCTGTAGGGCCTGCGCTGCATCTGGTAGCCATTGTTGTCCGAGTAGAGGACCCGTCCCGTGTTCAGGTTGGTGCTTGTCCTCAGGATGGCCTCTCGGCTCAGCTCCAAGGGGCCCACCCGGTACTCCTGCTCTATGCGATGGCAGAGCAGCTCCCCATCAGAGCTCTGGGGCCTGTGGGCCAGCCGGGAGTAGATGGCAAATGTGGCCTCACTGTCGTTCAGCTCCCTGGAGGAGAAGCAAGACAGGTAGGTCAAGCCCAGGGAGCCTTCTTGTCCCTCCCTTATTCTTTCCTTTATCTCCTTCCATTTCCCTCCCTCCATCCTTCCTGCAGCCAGGAAGCCAGGGAGCCTGCTTGGAATAGAGAACAGGAGGGACCCTGTCCTCTGAAGACTCTGGGTACCCAGCCATGCCTGGGGGCTCTGTCTGTCCTGCTGATGGAAACACAAGAACTGCTCTCGTGCTGGTCACTGTCACCGTGGGCTCCTGTCCCACCTCTGGACTCAGGTGCCCCCAGGGTAACACAGCGCAGGCCAGAGAGCAGGCCTGCAGAGACTGGAGCAGCTCATGACGTCATGGGGCTTCCAGGGAGGAAGGACCGTGCACCAAGCCCAGGTCCAGGAGCTGGGTGTCTGCAGCAAGGACGGGCCCCCATTGCCTCAGTCACCTGCCTGTGAGCACCTCCACATGCTGAGCACAGCCAGGGGGCCGCCCTCACCTGTAGAAGTCCTGCCGGACCTCAGTCACCAGCGGCCCTGCCACGATCTCCATACTCACAGCCTCCCACGCGGGCTTTGCTTTACCATTGGGTGTAAACACATAATTGTCTGAAACGGGGAGTTTCCAGACGTCACTGTTTGCGTGATACTCCATGAACTGCTGGGTCATGTATACCTTTCGGTTACTCTGCCTGCACAGAGAGGAGAGAGAAAACAGTGTCATCATCACAGAAAACGTCATCCTCATGCTGGAACCAGGCTCACAGAGCCTCTATGGAGACACCAGCTTGGAACCAGGGATGAATGGAGACCACTTCTACAGAACGAAAGTAGTGTATCTGTACAACAGAATATTATTGAGTCTGCAAGAAGAATGAGGGGTCTCATTCACCCTGCCACATGCATGAAAGTTGGAAACATGATGAGAAGTGAAAGAAGGCAGCCTGCCAAGGACCCGATATGGTATAATTTCATTGCATGATACGTCAATGTAGGCCAATCCGGAGAGACAGCAAGGAGGTTCAAGTCACCAGGGCTTGATGCAGGTGAAAGATGCATGGGGTCTGAGCGATGATGGAGCCTAAGTCCACAGTGCTCACTGCACCTTTCCCAGCCTGACCAGGGAGACTCAGAACGTTCTGGGACTGCACCCCATTTCTGCTGCTCCCCACACTCTCCCCCTGATCACCTCTGTTGGATCCTGTAGGTCCTGGCTGCTTCTGTGACTAGGCCTAGACTCACACACCTAGAAATAGAGCTCGATGCACTGCAGGGAGCTTAACCACCATCACACCCTCGCCCCTCAGCTGAGGAAATGGAGATCCATGTAGAGCATTACCTGCCCAGGTCCAGGGTCTTCCTGGCCTCAGAGGCAGCAAAGACTGCACCTCACCTCTCCCAGATGCTGTGCATCAGGTTGGTGTCCAGGTCCAGGAAGATGATGTAGCAGTCGTTCACCACAGCTACCAGGCTCTGGCCCACCTGCCCGCCACGTCTCCTGAGTCTGCCTCCAAACTGCGTGGTTTTGGCCACAAAGGGCTCAGGCTCCCCAGTGTCCTCCTGGGAACTTCTTCTGGGCCGGATGCTGTATTGCCGGTAACTGAGTCCTGGGATCGTGGTCAGCACGTGCAGGTCATAGGCAGAGGGCAACTCCTTCGAGCGCTGGACCTGCAAGACCCGAAGAACAGGATGAATGATGGATGTCAGGGATGGAAGATGCCTCAGTCTCCTTGAAAACCCTGGGCTTACACATCTGGTGGATGGAGTGCTTGCTCTCCATGGAGACAGCTGGGTCATCCAACACTGGGCTGTGTTGGGTTCCCCTCTTGGATCTTCCCTGCTCAACTGGTCCAGCCTCTTCTCCCTCCTTCCTCCTTCTCCTGCAGGGCTGCAAACCACCTGCCCTCCTCCCAAACTCCCTCCTGTTCCTGCCTCTGAGCTGTTCCTCAGTGTTCCCTCAACCTCTTTGAAGGGGGCTCCCTTGTCTCTCAATCCTCTGATTTCCCCGAGGAGGGAGGTTTCCAGGTCACCCTGCAGGCCTGTCTCCATCTGCACGTCATCTGATTCAGGGAAGGGAGTTGGGTGAGGACACTGGGTCCATGCAGGGTGTCCTTCAAGCTCTAGGGAGCAAGTGCCACTTCTGGGTCTTGTGGGAGGATTTGGGGCGCCATGAGCAAACCCATGTGGCTGCTCACAGCCTCCAGCCTGGCCTTTTCTGGACTAAAGCGGAAACCAGTCTCCACTCCACACCCCTAACCTGTCCTGATGTTTTTCTCCACCACAATTGTCATCTGTCACTCCTACACTTTCTTATTTTCTTCTTGTCTGGATTCTCCACTGGAATAGGGGCCCCCTAAGTGCAGGGACTTTTGTCTACTTGGTTATTAAAGTTTCTCCAGTGCCGAGAGTAATGCCTGATGCATCTTAGGTGTTCAGTAGTATTTAAGAGTGTTTCAACTCAGTGGGTGGTGCCTTTGGGTGGGGAAGGGGGATGTTCCATGTTGGGTCTACTCTACCCAACACCCTTCCCTGCCCTGACCCTGACATAGAGGAGTCTTCCTCCTCTGTCTCAGCTAAGGATCACTGCCCTGGCTGCCTGGTCATCACCCCACACCTTAACTGTCCATTCCTGTGTATGCTCCCTGAATCCCAGGATGGCTCCCAAGTCCAGGGAGGAGCACTCATCTGGGACCAAGCCCAGCCCAGGCTTTCAGGGGTGTTTGCTGAATGGCTGACTGATGGCATTACTTGGTCCATCTCCCCAAGGAAGTGCTGGCTTGGTAACTTCCATAATCAAGTCTAGCTCCAGGTCTGGGAAAGAGATGAGGAGGGACCACACAGGATGTGGGTGTCATAGCTGGGGTCTGCCTCTAAGACAGCACCTCCATAAAGATGCACAATGAAGACTATTGCTGGCTTCCCCATGAGACATAGAAATTTACACAGGGTTATATATATGTATACACCAAGTCACCTCAATGTTGTCTGGCTCTTTGTGACTCCATCGGCTGTAGCCCACCAGGCTCTCTGCCCATGGGATTCTCCAGTCGAGAATACTGGAGTGGGTTACCATGTGCTCATGCGGTGCATATTGCTGACCAGGTATCAAACCCATGTCTCTTGTGGCTCTATATCACAGGCTGATTCTGGCCAACTCAGATACGCAAAGCCCAGGGTCAGACCCCTGGGTGGATCCACTGACCCTGATGGTGACTCACCCCTATGACACTGTCCTCACAGTGAGGGCAGCCTGTCACATGTTCCCTTTAGATGCCCACTTCTGGGCGCTCAGCCCAGAGCAGGGGCAGCAACAGGGCATGCACCTTAGACGGGGTGTCCCCCTTACCTGTGTAGGCACGGGGCGGCCTGACTCATCTGTGACTCTGACACTGGGGAAGTCCACAGTCAGGGTGATGATGGTGGTGATTGTCCAGGCCAGTGGGTTGTAGACCACTGCAAGGCGTCCCCCAGGCTCTGGGCCTGCAGACAGAGAACAGGCTCTACTCCTGCCACCTGACCCACCCCTCACCCCTGGTGCCCCTCGGAACAAGGGAAACTGAGGCAGGTGAGACCAGCCCTGCAGAGTCCAGGGGGAAGGACAGGCAGACACATGGGCTCTGACATCCAACCGCTTCCTCATCTGTTCAAGTCGGGTCCTGGTTCCCAGGCGGGGTGGGGGAGCATGCCCCTAGAGATGAGGGTCCTTGAGCTCCTCACTCATCTCTCCTTGTTAGCCCACTTTAATGGTGAGAAGACTGAGGTCCAGAGTGAAGGGTTAGGGGTCCAAGGTGACCCATGTCCTAAGGCCTTCCTCCAAAACTTGAGCGCTTGGCAATGTACAGACAGAATTCTCTGGAGCTTGAAGGGTCAAGATCAATCACCAAGGTCAGCCCTGGAGGCCTCTTTGGTATGAACCTGGATTCTCTTTCTGCTCCTTCCCCACCTCACGTGCCCCAGGCTATGACCACGTCCGATGACTCCCAGATCCCTGGACACGGCACACACTGTCCAGTCTCTGGCTTCTGCCCAGGCAGTTCTCATGGCTGGATGCCTTCCGGGGCTCTCCACCAGCCCCTTGCTTGGGGAGCTGCCCCCATGAGCTCATGGGAATGGCTGGCCTCATCAGATACTTGAAGGACCCAGTTCTACCTCCCTTTCTATGACCTTCATTCCCTCCCGACCCCAGTCCCTGTGAACAGGATTCCAGTCTGCTGCACCCCTGACCCCAGGGCCCTTCCAGAGTCTGAAGGTAGGATGAGACTGTACACAGATGCAGATTGGAGGTCAGAGCTGGGGAGGGGAGGGGCAGGGAGGGGAGGGGAGGGCACAGTGACAGAGGGTGAGTATGGGCCCTGGGAAGGTGGGTGGGCCACATGATCCTGCAGGGAGAACACCTATCTCTGTTGGCCCAGGATTTGCAGGGGTGAAGCCCATCAGCTCCAGGCAAACGGGGTGACCACTCATCCTCTACCTGTGAAACCCGCGAAGTCAAAAGAACATGTGCACCTGTCTGCAGAGCTGCACAGCACAGGACTCCTGGCCCTAATCCTTCTGGTGTGGCCCTGCTCAGGTCCATAACCTCTGCCTTCTGTGTGTGTCCTCAGCAATGAAGTGAGGACAGTGACACTTCCAGCTTTTCAGAGATGTGAGGTGCTACACTATATTGTGTGAGCAGTGTGCTTGGCAACATCCAGACTGCGTTAGCATTTATTCCTGCCTCTAGTTGGCATATCAGCCTTTGCTGAATCACAGAGTGGAAACGGCTCAGTGAAGTGAAGGCACCTGCCCAGCTCACACTGAAATGAGAGCCTCCCCTGGACAGAACTCGAGTCTGAAGTTCAGGTGTCCCAGTCCATTCCCTGATCCTCAGGCTCTCTTTTCAGGCCGGGGCAGACACCCGCCATAGCCCACTGTGCCCCCAGGGGCCTTGCTTACCTGAGTGGGCTGGAGACCTGTCCTGGATGATGGAGGCCATCAGCATGTGCACCCCTTGCATCCCAGTGCTCAGGTGCTCCACAAACATGTCACCCACAGTTGGGACATGAGTCCCGGTGATGGCGTCGTGGTGCTGGACCTGGGCCCCCACAGGAGCAGGACAAGAGTGGGATCAGGCTAGCCTCTGCTCAGCACCTGCTATCCTCACACCCACTGGGTCCTGACTCCCCCTCCCTCTCAGCAGGTGCGGTTGGAGAATTGGGGGGTTCCTCCCATTTTACAGAAGAGAAAACCAAGATCAGAGAGGCTGATGATCTTGTCCAAATGTTGTTGAACTTGGGAAAACACATAACCTGTGTCCCTGACCCTGGACAGAAGACAGACCTCTGGAAAGGACCCTGCCCAGCTTCCCTCTGTGACCCAGTCATCCCAGAAGTGCTAACCTGCTCTAGACAAGCCCCACACCTGGCTTGGTGCTTCACTACACCATGTAGGGTGGATGACCTCCTCTTCCCAGAAGGGAAACTTGAGTCCCTGTGAGGTGAAGCCACGTGTCCACAACCCTGATGGATGCTAAAGTCGATTCCATCATGCCCCACGCAATGAGTGGTCCTGCCAGCAATTCCCTTTAGTGATTAAGAATGTCATGGGCCATGTGGCCCATTTCTGACTGGAGAGGAGACAAGTTATAAGAGATCTTGGGTCTCATTTTTCCCTTCTGCACAGTGGGGAACAAGTAAGATGCAGATTTATGAGCAACTTCATTTGTGTCAGCCACAGAGCCCACAAGCTTATGAGTACGATCACATTCAACTGTCCCATCAATGTGCTGAGTAAGCCTGTAGTTCTCATTTTTCAAGAAGGAAATTAGAGCTCAGAGAGGGAAATCCTGAGCTCATAGAGCTGAGCTGGGATTTGAATCCAGCCAGGACTGTTGGACATCAATGCTGCTCCACATTGCCCTTTGTGCTCTGGGACAATCTGGCTTTAAATCTTACTGAACCAAAGCTGAACCCTGGCAGGCCATGGTCCTAGCCTTGAGGCATCTTCATCATGCATGGTCTTGTGACCAAGGCGACCTCAGTGTTCTCATCTGTAAAAGGGACCTGTAGTGACCAGGGACAGGGAGGAATGCTGGCCTGGGGGGGTGGGGGTGGGGAAGCACACAGCCCAGGAGGGTCCATTCCTGTCCTGTCTCTGGGAGGCCTTGCGTTACCTCGGAGACCGCCCAGCGGAGCTGCTGGAGCTGCTGCAGGCCCCAGGCCGGGTCCAGGTATGGATGCGGAGCCAACAGCACATGGCGTGTGAACATGGACTCCCCAGCATACAGCAGAGCGCTGGCTTGCCTCGCCAGCACCTTGAGCCCACTTCGGGAGGCGTAGAATCCAGTCCAAGCATGATGCATGTCTAGGAGCAAAAGGCCAGGAGTGGGTGTGAGGGCCTGCCCACGGAGGCCCCTGATCCCCACCTGGGAAATGCTGAGGAAGATGAGGTCAGAGATGGATCTGCCTGGGTCCCCAGGGACACAGCCTAGGCCAGGGGGTGATCTCAGGGCTTCTGGTCCAGACAGGTCAGCAATGGTACAAGATCCCTGGAAGGCCTGGGCAGCTGGCAGGGTCAGGCTGGGCTGGGGCAGGCCTGGAGAGGCCCGAGTGCTGAAGGACTGTGACAAGAACAAGAATCCCAGTGTGCACCTGGGTCCCTGGGATGCCCTGTAGGGAAGGGCCCTGGAGGACTTCAGAGGAAGAGGTAGAGGGATGAGGCCAGGAGGTCAGGACACAGAATGGAAGGGCTGGAGTGCTGGCCGCCCCTCTGTGCCTCTGAGGAAAATCAGGGTCTGGAGAGGTATGCCTTCGAGCGGGTCCCTCTGGTTGTCCATGGGGGTGGGCTGGCATGGCCAATGGGAGCTGAGATCCCTGAAACCACTCTCCTCACCCTGGACACAAAGGTCATGGCATGACGAAGTTCCCAAGGGGCATTACCTACCCCCACCAGTGCCCCACCGGAAACCAAGGCTGCCTCTGGACATCACTCAAGCCTCTCTTGTGAAAGGAGGGAACTGGGGAAGGATCAGTGGACAAAATTGAGCCCGCCTATCCTCTGTCCCCACCCCAGGTGATCCACGCGAGGCATTCGGGTGAGGTTGGGCTGCCTGTGACCCAGCGGCCCTGTGAGCTCCACTGTCGGGGCTGAGCAGCCTGGGAAACCGCCTGTCACTGCTTTGGTGACCTCTCTCTGGCACCGAATCCCCCCCCTACCCCCGAGGCTCCTACCCGAGGAATAGGGCAGGAAGTCGTGGTGGTCTCGGACCTGCCAGGCGACTTGGTCAGAGTGCACAGCCCGGAAGTAGTCGCCTAGCGTGGCGTACTCCATTGAGAAACTGAACTCTGATGTGTTGTTATTGATGTATTCCATTATAATGTCCATGTTGGCGAATTGCAGCGAGGCATTGAGGAACTCCCTGTCACATCCCTGCAGCCAGGGGACAGAAGCAATGCCCAGCCCTTCTAGGTGCAGAGCCCAGCCTGCACAGGGAGTGCTCCTCTTATCCCCATGGCCACCCCTCTCTCCCCATGGATGGACCCTGAAGCCCTCCACATAGCTCATTAGCTCTGTCCTCTGGGAGCACAGCAGGTGCTCCATCCAGTTTGGCTGTGACCACAATGGTGACTGGGTGTCGGGCACTGTCCCCCAGGGGTGGCTTTCATTATAAGACAAATGCAGTCAATGGAGCAGGTCCTGTCATCATCCACATTTCACAGATGAGGAAAATGAGGTTCAGAGGGGCAAGTCTCACAGCCCCTGAGTAGGGAGCCAGGATTCAGGCCGAGGCCTCTGCTCCCAGCACTGAGAAGGGGAAAGAAGGGGAGAGCTGGGGAGGAGCTGGGGCCTAAGTGGGGGAGGGGATGCATCAGAGGTGGAGACTTTGGGGGTGATCCAGGGTGGGGAAGGAGCTGGTAGACTGGGTGAGGACTCAGGGTGCAGGGAAGGAGGACTGAGCTGGGGCTGGGAAATCCCACCGCCTGGATGGACACTGGAATAGTTAGAGGTGGACACAGAATCCTGGTGGACCCAAGTGCTGGGGTCAGACTGAAGAGAGCAGTACCTGCGCAGAGCTGAGGAACCAGGGCCTGGGACCCCAACTCACCCAGGGCCAGAGGACGTGTGGTGTCCGGAACCAGGAGGCTCGAGTCAACACATTGTTCAACAGGAGACTGGTAAAGTTTGGGATGCTGTCCTCAGTGACAGGGATTTGTATTTGGGGGTACAAGCCATTCAGGGGTGTACCTGGGAAGATGACTTCGCCATCCCAGTTAAATCCCTCACTGAGAGAGAGAGAGGAGCATTAGGGGGCCCAGCCCTGAAAAGGACAGCAGCACAATGTCTGGGAGGCAGGCAGGGCTCAGGGAGGCCAGAGCATCGGGGCCTCTGTCTCCCATCAGGGGGTGGACAGGGCAGCGGTGGGCGGCAGAGAGCTGCGTGGACAGAAGATGCCCCCGCTTGAGCCCTGTGGCCACTTGGGCACCTCACTCTGATCCTACAGGGCACCCAGAACCTGCTAGTGAGTCCCCCTTGCCTCTTCTCTCAGCTGCCGCTTCATCCCACCTCCCCTGTTCACGAGGGCTCAGCCCCCACCCACGGCCTCGAGGAACAGAGGGCAGAGGGGACTGGATGCAGGGCCCCCCACCAGACAGCCCACAGGAGGGCTGGTGCCAGAACTCGGAAGCCTCAACTCAATTGCCTGAGCCACTCCAGCTGCCCCATGCTGCTACCGCGGGGCCTTGGCTGGGTGTCCAGGCCTCAGCTGTTCTTCCTGTAAGATGGGTGCTCAGTGCGAGCCCTCAGGGCTGGCCATGAGGGGCGTAGCTGAGCTGGTCGAGGGAGGGTGCTGGGACTGGGGCTGGCCCGAGGCAGGTGCTCACGAGCAGTAGCCAAACTGGTCCAGGACGTGTGTGAAGATTTCTTGCTGCGCCGACAGGGATCTGGACCCCCGCCACACGAACTGTAGATCCTGCAGACCCGGAGGGAACAGGGTGAGGCCCAGGGGTGATGCGTCTGCCGGCTCCCCTCTCCAGACCCGACCCGAGTCTCCTAGCTGCCCACACCCGCTCCTCTCAGTGGTTCATGGTCAAGATCTCCCTCTGCTGCCCCCTCCTCTAGATTCCCACTGACCTCGCAAAGCCATATTGGTGGAGGAATTGGCCCTCCAGACGGTGCCTGCCTGCACTTTCATCTGACCCTCCTCAGGGCAGGACTCTCTGCCAGTGTCTGCCAGCTGGGCTATCTCTGTCTTGCCTTGAATGCCCCCAGACACAGGGGGCTCATCACCATCACTAAAGGTACAGCAGCGTTTTTCAGTTCTGATGGTGAGAAAGTGGATGAGTAGATGCTGCTCACCACTCACCTGGTTTTTCTGCATGGCCTCCTTCAGGTCGTAGTCGATCCTGGAGATGACGTGGGCATTGAAGCCCGCCAGGGCAAAGAGGGTGGGGGTCGTGGCAGATGCACCAAATGGGTCCACCTGCCAGGAGAACTGTGGCCGGACCCCAAATGTTTCATAGAGAAACCCGTGTCCTTCTGCAAAGAGATAAGTTTCGTCACTCCCTCAGGGCCCTATGCCCTTCTCCAGGGTTGGGATGCCACCTAATAGGCAAGGAGGGTCTTGTGAAATAGATGCTAATATTAGGACTTCTTCCCAGAATCATTGGTCTATTCACATCTTTATCCATAGAAGCAGGAATCAGGGTGACTGCAGAAAGTCCCATATTTGAGATGCCATCGATTTCAGTTCCCCAAGGGTTGGTGGAGAGCCTGTGTACACCCCCATCTAGAGCAGGGAACGACGCCTCTGGTGGAAAAAACCATGTATGTGGGTGCCGCTGTTTTTTCTCTTACAGATGGGAGCTAGCAGTTCCAGAACCACTCCTTTAGATTTTTTTTTTTTTTTTAAATGCTGGGATTTGATCCCCAGGGGTTAAAAAGACATGCCTGATCTTCTTCTGTGATACGGAATGGTCATGGTATCCTTTGAAAGATGGGGACTCCTGGCTGAAGCGTCTCTTAACTACGATATTGTTTCACAACTAGACTGATTCTGAGGAAAACAAGAGAAATGGGTGGCAGTGCCATCTGTGTTGCCCCTTATACCTCTGCGAGACATTCCAGACTTGTCTCCTAAGGGTAGAGATTTGGGTGTGAAACCTACAGCTCCTTCCTCTTCTCCTACTTTGCCCCTGTATCTGGGGCTCCCAAATGAACAGGCTGAGAGTCAGCTCCCTTCTAGGAGGGGTTGCCTCAGACTCTGTAGAATATTTAGAGGATCCGAAAGGTACATGGAAGGCTTTATGACACTAACTTTACCGTATGACCTTATGTGGCGAGACGTAGTACATGTCTTGGGAGGGACGCTGACTCCTGACTCAAGAGCTTGAGTTTTGGGGAAGCTGTTACTTTTGGAGATGAATGGCTTAAGGTAAGGAGAATGTGGGAACACAAAATAGCCCTCCTCTCTACTCGGAGCCAAGCAGTTCCCATAACAGACTCCCTCTGCTGCATGTATTCTTGCAGGACTCAGGCGACTGTACACTGACTTTTAAATATGATAAGTTGGCTGACATAGAACAGGGAGAGAAGGAAACTCCTGGTAAATCTCTAGATAATTATGGGAGGCTCTCTACAAGTTTACTGATATTGACCCTGAAAGTTCAAATGGAGAAATGGTCTTAAAAGATAGATTCCTCACTCAGTCAGCTCCAGATATCTGCCATAAGTTACTAAAACAGGCATTTGGACCAAATCAGTCTTTAGATAAACTGTTGCAGCTGACTCAGACAGTATGTTATGGTAGAGAAGATGAGGAGGAAAATAGGAAAAAAGAGCCAGTCAGAAGACTGATGCCCCAACAATGGCTGTTAGACCTGCTCTGAAATAGCCTGAGAAAAATGCCCAGAGGGACCCAGGTTCAAAGCGATGGGCTTGCTATTACTGTGGAAAGGAGAGGCATCTCAAGCGAGATTGCCCTCAGGCATCTAAGCTGCCTTCGGCTCTATGTCTGGTCTGCAGAGGAACGTACTGGAAAAGACACTGCCCTCTGAAGTGTAGGCCTGAGGGGTCAGACTCTCAAGACAATCGTGACTAAATGTGTCTTGGGTCCCCACACAAGCTCCCATCCTAATTACCTCTGAGGGACTCCAGGTATTAATAACTGGGAAGGGCCAATCAGTCGATTTCCTTTGGACACTGAAGAATATTTCTCTGTGCTCACTGAAGCCCCTGGTCCTCTTTCCTCCCAGGCCACTACTGCAATGGGACTGTCAGGACAAGTCATGTGCTACTATTTCAGTCATCCTTTAAGCTGCAACTGGGACTCTGCTGTTTTCTCACAAATTTCTGATCATGCTGAAGTCCCCCTCACCCCTTCTGGGGAGGAATATACTGAGCAAGGTCCAGGCCTCTGTTTTCATGAATATGGAGCTTGCTCTTTCTCTCCCATTAGTTGAACAAAGTGTAAATCTCAAAGTGTGGGCTGATGGAAAAACTGTGTGTTGAGCACAAAATGCTGTTCCTGTCTTTATCAAGCTCAAAAACCCTCCCCCATTTCCACATCAAAAACAGTGCCTACCAAAGCCCAAAGTTAAGGAAGGTAAAGCCAACCATTAAAAATGTAAAAGAACAAGAACTATTAATTCCCTGTAAAAGTCCATCCAACACTCCTATTTGAGGTGTAAAAAAAAGTCAAATGATAAATGGAGACTTGTTCAGTTCAGTTCAGTCGCTCAGTCATGTCTGACTCTTTGCGACCCCATGAACCACAGCAAACCAGGCCTTCCTGTCCACCACAAACTCCCAGAGTCCACCCAAACCCATGTCCATTGAGTTGGTGATGCCATCCAACCATCTCATCCTCTATCGTCCTCTTCTCCTGCCCTCAATCTTTCCCAGCATCAGGGTCTTTTCAAATGAGACAGCTGTTTGCATCAGGTGGCCAAAGTATTGGAGTTTCAGCTTCAACATCAGTTCTAGCAATAAACACTCAGGACTGATCTCCTTGAAGTCCAAGGGACTCTTAAGAGTCTTCTCCAACACCACAGTTCAAAGGCACAAATTCTTCGGTGCTCAGTTTTATTTATAGTCCAACTCTCACATCCATACATGACCATTGGAAAAACCATAGCCTTGACTAGACGGACCTTTGTTAGCAAAGTAATGTCTCTGCTTTTTAATATGCTGTCTAGGTTTCTCATAACTTTCCCTCCAAGAAGTAAGAAACTTTAAATTTCATGGCTGCAATCACCATCTGCAGTGATTTTGGAGCCCAGAAAAATAAAATCAGCCACTGTTTCCACTGTTTCCCCATCTATTTGCCATGTAGTGATGGGACCAGATGCCATGATCTTAGTTATTTGAATGTTGAGCTTTAAGCCAACTTTTTCACTCTCCTCTTTCACTTTCATGAAGAGGCTCTTTAGTTCTTCTTCACTTCCTGCCATAAGGGTGGTGTCATCTGCATATCTGAGGTTATTCATATTTCTCCCGGCAATCTTGATTCCAGCTTGTGCTTCCTCCAGCCCAGCATTTCTCATGATGTACTCTGCATGTAAGTTAAAGAAGCAGGGTGACAATATACAGCTTTAACGTACTCCTTTTCCTATTTGACTTGTTCAAGATATACAAATAATAAGTGCCTAATCCTTATACTTTATTGTCCAAAATTGCTGAAGGAGCCAAATATTTTTCAGTCACTGATTCGAAGGATACTTTCTAGAGTTAAATCTATATTAAGTCATCCCCTACCTATGACTTTAAGACAAGAGACAGTTTTTAGGAATCACAGGGTACTGGCCCATTTGGATTCTGGGTTATGCAGAACTTGCCTGGCCTTTATATAAACTTATAACTGAGACTCAGCAGGTCCAAACTGACAAGCTGGTTAGGTCCCCAGAAACTCAAAAGGCTTTTTAGACTCTTCAGACTGCTCTCTGGCAGGCTTCCGCTTTGAGCTTACCCACTGGATCAGAGTTTAGTTTGTTTGTTACTGAAAAAAAGGCTATGGCTACATTGCTTAAAGGATAATAGATGCTATTGTTTTGTTAATGCCTAAAGCTCCTAAGCTTATTAATGGAAAAAATCTTACTGTACTGACTTCTCATGATGTAAGTGGGATCTTAAACTCTCAAATTCAGAGTGACAATGACTCCATCTTTAAAGCTGCTGTAAGTCAAGGCGTGTCAAAAGCTCAAGGGATAGAATATCACTACACTGTTCTTGGAGACCCCAATCTTCAGAAAAAGTTACAAAGGCTAGTGACATTATTAAGAGGCATCCGTGTAGGATAACTCAGGAAACATGAGACATTTGGTTGAAAGTTCTCCCCATAGCTTTAACCAGGGCTCGAACTGCCCCTAAGAAGAAGGACCTGTCTCTATGACAGACAGGTTTGTGCACAGATATTGTCATAGATCCTGAAGCCTTAAAATAACTATGTGACTCATCTTTCAACTTTTCAACCTCCTCATCAATTGAAAGCTTCCCATGGTGGGTTTCTCTGCTTCAAGAAAAAGACTTTCTTCAACTCTTCTTGATCTGATGACATCAAACAATTCTAAGAAGGACTGATATAACATATTGTACCTTAACTGTGGACATAATGTAACTTTTAATTTTGACTTATGTTTTAACTTGGTTTAATGCCTATTTTGCCTTACATCTGAAACTGTTAAACAGGGTTTGTTTCTAACTGTCTGAAAGTTTTTAAATTACAAGTGGTTGTCCAGGCTCCTACAAGTGCCACAAACTCCTCTAACTACTACTTGGGCCCCCTGGATTAGAGACCCTTAATATGAGGGTGAGGAGAATATATTATGTCAACAATTTAGGGACAATGCCCCTCAACAGCAGGAAGTAGTTATGGAATGAAAATGATGCCCCTTGCCCTTGGCAACATAATTCTCCCAAAAGAAAAAGGGGGATTGAGACAGTCAATCCCTGGGCAGGTTGATCAGAAGTCCAGGGTCCCCAAGGAGTAGACACTGGTCTGGGGCTCTCAAGGAGGAAATAGGGGTCTGGAGTTCTCAAGGAGGAGGAAAGGACAAACGTTATTTTCCTTATGTTTCCTTACTAAGGATTATATAACAATAATGTATCCTGCTTGAGGATATGTATCTCCTTCCTGAAAACCTTCTGACAAATCCCGTTATCTTAAAATGTATATTATGGGATTGGATCTAGAAAGGTCTTTACAACCTTGAGACATTCTTTTGATTTACTGTAATAACCAATTAAAAACTATTCAATTCCCTTGCTTAGACTAGAGAGGGGGGCACTCTCCATCCCCCTTCTGATGTTTATCAGAGGCTTCCCTTGTCCCTTTACATACTTTAATAAAACTGCTACACAAAATCTCTTGAGTGATCAAGACTGGTTCCTGGTCCATAAGGTAAACCTTTGCCTTCAGAAATCACCCATCTGGTATCATTCACAGTAAGCTATCAAGTAGGCTTTAGCTGGCCAGGCTCCTCTATCCATGGTATTTCACAGATAACAATACTGGAGTGGAGTTTTCTCCAGGGGATCTTCCTAACCCAGGGGTGGAACTCACGTCTTCTGTATTGATAGGTGGATTGTTTACCCTTGAGCCACCAGGGAAGGCAACCACCCCACCCAGTTAGGTCAGGGTAACAGACTTCTACCTGGCGCCTGCATTCTCAAGCCTCCCACGGATGACAGACCTTGTAATGAGGTTCTGAACAGTGCACGTGACCAGAAGTGAGGAGCGTAGTTCTGGGTCACCTTCTCAAAGATGCACAGCCCTCTTCTTTTCATTCCCCACCCCTTCCCCAAAGGAAACGACATTTCAAGGGGGTGAGACACCTTCGGCCATGTGAGGAGGGCAAGGACACCCTACGGGATGCATAGCAAACACCCCAGCAACCAGAAGCATCATTGCTCTGTGAATCAGAGCCCCCTGATGGCTCAGAACAGCCTGCAGTGTAGAATCGCCTCTCCCCGACCCCATCCCTAAGAGAAGAACTTTCCTTCTTGCTTGAGTCACGGTCACTCAGTCACCTTCATTGCATCAGAACCAGCTTCTTAATGAATACAATGACCAGGTCAAGATTGACCTGCCTAGGGAATGGAGGGTGGGGCCAGAGTGCCGAGGCCAAGGTGACTGACAGGATGAGTTGTCACTGTTTGTCAGAGGCTGAGTCGGGTCCAACTCTTTGCATTCCCTTGGACTGCTCATATCAGGCTTCCCTATCTTTCACTTTCTCCCAGAGTTTGCTCAAACTCATGTCCATTGAGCTGGTGATGCTGTCCAACATCACATCCTCTGTTGCTCTCTTCTCCTCCTGCCCTCAATCTTTCCCACCATCAGGCTCTTTTCCAATGAGTTAGCTCTTTTGTTCAGGTGGCCAAAGTATTGGAGTTTCAGCTTCAGCATCAGTCCTCCCAAAGAACATTCAAGGTTGATTTCCTTTAGGATTGACTGGTTTCATCTCCTTGCCATCCAAGGGACTCACAAGAGTCTTCTCCAACACCACAGTTAGAAAGCACAAATTCTTCAGCCTTCAGACTTCTCTAATTCCCTCAGCCGTACATGACTACTGGAAAAACCATAGGTTTGGCTATATGGACTTTTGTCAGCAATGTGATGTCTCTGATTTTTAATACTCTGTCTAGGTTTGTCATAGCTTTTATTCCAAGAAGCAAGTGTCTTTTAATTTAATGGTTGCAGTCACCTTGGGCAGTGATTTTGGAGCCAAAGAAAATAATCTGTCACTCTTTTCCATTGTTTCCCCATCTATTTGCCATGAAGTGTTGGGACTAAATGCCATGATCTTAATTCTTGGAATGTTGAGTTTTAGGCCAGCTTTTTCACTCTCCTCTTTCATTTTCATCAAGAGGCTCTTTAGTTCCTCTTCACTTTCTGCCATAAAGGTGGTGTCATCTGTATATCAAGGTTACTGATATTTCTCCCTGCAATCTTGATTCCAGCTTGTGCTTCATCCAGCCTGGTATTTTGCATGATGCTTTCTACATATGAATTCAATAAGCAGGCTGTCAATATATAGCCTTGGTGTACTCCTTTCTCAATTTGGAACCAGTTTGTTGTCCCATGTCTGGTTCTAACGGTTGCTTCTTGACCTACATACAGGTTTCTCAGGAGGCTGGTAAGGTGGTCTGGTATTCCCATTTCTTGAAGAGTTTTCTGTTTCCCATGATCCACATAGTCAAAAGTATTAGCGTAATCCACAAGGCAGGTGCAGATGTTCTTCTGGAATTCTCTTGCTGTTTCTATGATCCAATGGATGTTGGCAATTTGATCTCTGATTCCTCTGTCTTTTCTAAATCCAGGTTGAATATCTGGAAGTTCTCAGTTCATGTACTATTGAAGTGTAGCTTGAAGGATTCTGAGCGTTACCTTGCTAGTATGTGAAATTAGGGCAACTCTATGGTAGTTTCAACTTTCTTTGGCATTACCCTTCTTTGGGATTGGAATGAAAGCTGACCCTTTCCAGTCTTATGGCCATGCTGTTTTCCAAATGTGCTGGTCTATTGAGTCAGCACTTTAACAGCATCATCTTCTAGGATTTTAAATCGATCAGCCGGAATTCCATCACCTCTACTAGCTTTGTTTATACTATGCCTCCTAAGCCCCATTTGACTTCACAATGCAGGATGTCTGGCTCTAGGTGAGTGACCACACCATCGTGGTTATCCAGGTCACCAAGACATTTTTCTCCAGTTCTTCTGTGTATTCTTGCCACATCTTCTTAATCTCCTCTACTTCTGTTAGTTTCTTATTATTTCTTTCCTTTATTGTGCCCGTCTTTTTGCATGAAATGCTCCCTTGGTATCTCCAATTTTCTTGAAGAGACCTCTAGTCTTTCCAATTCTGTTGCTTTCCTCTATTTCTTTGCTTAAGAAACCTTTGTTATAGCTATCGTTGTTATACTTTGGAACTCTGCATTCAGAAGGACATATATTTCCATGAACTCTGCATTCAGATGGGCATATTTTTCCATTTCTCCTTTGCCTTTCACTTCTCTTCCTTCCTAATTTATTTGTAAGAACTCCTCAGGCAACCATTTTCTGTGTTGCATCTCTTTTTCTTGAGGATGGTTTTTGTAACTACCACCTGTCCAATGCTATATACTGAGCCTGTAGGATGGGCACAATCACAATAAAATGAAATACCATCGCCGTGGGGTATGTTCGCTACAAACTGGGGAAATGTAATACCAAAGAAGCCCTCCCACTTCTGTGAAGGTTCTCAACCACATGTCATGCTTCTCAGCCTGGGGAACCAACAAACGGCCTGAGAATCCCCAGGAAATCTGACCTTGAAGGCCAGCGGCATTTGCTTATAAGACTTGCACAGAAATGGGGGGAACAGAGACTCCAGTGTTGGAGGACACAAACAAAATCTTGCACACACCAAGACCTCCAGGAAAGGAGCAGTTACCCCACAGGACGCTGAACCAAAACTACCTTCTAATGTTGAAGGGTCTCCTGAAGAAGCCTGGGTCAGTCAGGGCTCACCTCAGAGACAGAGGCACTGACAGCCACAGTCCTGGAAGGTCCCCCTTGCTGTAAGTCCTCTTGCAGGTCGCCATTAACCCTACCATAGACCCTGTAGAGCCCAGTGCTTGGTCACCTCAAGCCAAACAACTACCAGGGAGGGAGTGGAACCCCACTCATCAGCAAATAATTGGATTAAAGCAGAGCAAGGATCTGCCCCCTGGAGCAAGACCCAGATTTTCACACTGTCAGTCCCTCCCATCAGGCACCTTACCCAAGCCTCTTGGACCCTTCCATCAGAGGACAGACAGAAAAAGCAAGAAGAACCACAGTTCCACAGTGGCTAGAACGAAAACCACATTACAGAAAGTTAATCAGGATGAAAAGGCAGAAAGTTATGTCCCAGAATAAGGGACAAGGCAAAACCCCAGAAAGACAACTAAATGAAGTGGAGATAGTCATCCTTCCAGAAAAAGAATTCAGAATAATGATAGTGAAGATGATGCAGGATCTTGGGGAAACAAAGGAGAAGAGCAAGAAATGTTTTCCAAAGCCCTGGAAGAGCTAAAGAACAAACAGTGATGAATAATACACTAGAAGGAATTAATCGCAGAATAACAGAGGCAGAAGAATGGACAAATGACCTGGATGACAGGATGGTGGAAATCACTGCCATAGAACAGAATATAGAAAAATGAATGAGAAGAAATGAGGGCAGCCTAAGACACCCTTGGGACATCATTAAATGCACCAAAATTCACAGTATAGGGGTCCCATAAGAAGAAAAGAGAGAGTCCCAAGTAGGATAAACCCAAAGAGGAGCACACCAAGATACACAGAAATCAAACTGACAATAATTAAAGACAAAGATGAAATATTAAAAGCAACACGGGAAAAATGACAAATAACATATCAGGGAATGCCCATCAGGCTACCAGCTAATTTCTCAACAGAAACTCTGCAAGCCAGAAGGGAATGGCATGATACATTTAAAGTGATGAGTGGGAAGAAACTACAACCACGAATGCTCTATCATCAAGGGTCTGCTTCAGATTTGAAGGAGAAATCGAAAGCTTCCCAGACAAGCAACAGTGAAGAGAATTCACTATCACCAAATCTGCGTTTTTTTTTTTTTTCTTTAAATTGGAGGCTAATTACTTTACAATATTGTAGTAGTTTTGCCATACATTCACATGAATCAGCCATGGGTGTACATGTGTTCCCCATCCTGAGCTTCCCTTCCACCTCTCCCCACCCACCCCAAATCCCATCGCTCTGGGTCATCCCAGTGCACCAGCCCTGAGCACCCTGCCTCATGCATCAAACCTGGACTGGCGATCTGTTTCACATATGATAATATACATGTTTCAATGCCATTCTCTCAAATCATCCCACCCTTGTCTTCTCCAACAGAGACCAAAAGACTGCTGTATACATCTGTGTCTCTTTTGCTGTCTTGCATATAGGGTTGTTGTTACCATCTTTCTAAATTCCATATATATGCTTTAGTATACTGTATTGGTGTTTTTCTTTCTGGCTTACTTCACTCTGTATAGTAGGCTCCAGTTTCATCCACCTCATTAGAACTGATTCAAATGTATTCTTTTTAATGGCTGAGTAATATTCCATTGTGTATATGTACCACAGCTTTCTTATCCATTTGTCTGCTGATGGATATCTAGGTTGCTTCCATGTCCTGGCTATTATAAACAGCGCTGTGATGAACACTGGGGTCCACGTGTCTCTTTCAATTCTGGTTTCCTCAGTGTGTATGCCCAGCAGTGGGATTGCTGGGTCATATGGCAGTTCTATTTCCAGTTTTTAAAGGAATCTCCACACTGTTCTCCATAGTGGCTGTACTACTTTGCATTCCCACCAACAGTGTAAGAGGGTTCCCTTTTCTCCACACCCTCTCCAGCATTTATTGTTTGTAGACTTTTGGGTTGCAGCCATTCTGACTGGTGTGAGATGGTACCTCATTCTGGTTTTGATTTGCATTTCTCTGATAATGAATGATGTTGAGCACTTTTTCATGCGTTTGTTAGCCATTGTATATCTTCTTTGGAGAAATATCTGTCTACTTCTTTGGCCCACTTTTTGATTGGGTCATTTATTTTTCTAGAATTGAGCTGCAGGAGTAGCTTGTCTATTTTTGGGATTAGTTCATTGTCCTTTGCTTCATTTTGTATTATTTTCTCCCATTCAGAAGACTGTCTTTTCACTTTGCTTATAGTTTCCTTTGTTGTGCAGAAGCTTTTAAGCTTAATTAGGTCCCACTTGTTTATCTTTACTTTTACTTCCACTACTCTGGGAGATGGGTCATAGAGGATCCTGCTGTGATTTATATCGGAGAATGTTTTGCCTATGTTTTCCTCTAGGAGTTTTATGGTTTCTGGTTTTACATTTAGATCATTAATCCATTTTGAGTTTGTTTTTGTGTATGGTGTTAGAAAGTGTTCTAGTTTCATTCTTTTACAAGTGGTTGACCAGTTTTCCCAGCACCACTTGTTAAAGAGATTGTCTTTTCTCCATTGTATATTTTTGCCTCCTTTGTCAAGGATAAGGTGTCCATAGGTGCGTGGACTTGTCTCTGGGCTTTCTGTTTTGTTCCATTGATCTATATTTCTGTCTTTCTGCCAGTACCATACTGTCTTGATGACTGTAGCTTTGTAGTATCGCCTGAAGTCAGGCAGGTTGATTCCTCCAGTTTCAGTCTTCCTTCTCAAGATTGCTTTGGCTATTCGAGATTTTTTGTATTTCCATACAATTGTGAAATTATTTGTTCTAGTTCTATGAAATATACCGTTGGTAGCTCGATAGGGATTGCATTGAATCTATAGATTGCTCTGGGTAGCATACTCATTTTCACTAGATTGATTCTTCCAATCCAAGAACTTGGCATATTTCTCTATCTATTTCTGTCATCTTTGATTTCCTTCATCAGTGTCTTATAGTTTTCTATATATATAGGCCTTGTGTTTCTTTAGGTAGATATTTTCCTAAGTATTTTATTTTTTTCGTTGCAATGGTGAATAGAATTGTTTCCTTTATTTCTCTTTCTGTTTTCTCATTGTTAGTGAATATGAATGCAAGGGATTTCTGTGTGTTAATTTTATATCCTGCAACTTTACTATATTCACTGATTAGCTCTAGTAATTTTCTGGTGAAGTCTTTCAGGTTTTCTGTGTAAAGGATCTTGTCATCTTCAAACAGAGTTTGAAGTTTGAGAGTTTTACTTCTTCTTTTCCAATATGAATTCCTTTTATTTCTTTTTCTGCTCTGATTGCTCTGGCCAAACTTCTAAAACTATGTTGAATAGTAGTGGTGAGAGTGGGTACCCTTTTCTTGTTCCTAACTTTAAGGGAAATGCTTTCAATTTTTCACCACTGAGGTAAGTGTTTGCTGTGGATTTGTCACATCTAGCTTTTATTATGTTGAGTTGTGTTCCTTCTATTCATGCTTACTGGAGGGTTTTAATCATAAATGGGTGTTGAATTTTGTCAAAGGCTTTCTCTGCATCTATTGACATAATCATATGATTTTTATCTTTCAATTTGTTAATGTGGTGTACTACGCTGATTGATTTGCTAATATTGAAGAATCCTTGCATCCCTGGGATAAAGCCCACTTGTTTCATGATGTATGATCTTTTTAATATGTTGTTGGATTCTGTTTGCTAGAATTTTGTTAAGAATTTTTTGCATCTATATTCATCAGTGATATTGGCCTGTGGTTTTCTTTCTTTCTTTCTTTCTTTTTTTTTTTTTGTGGCATCTTTGTCTGGTTTTGGTATTAGGGTGATGGTGGCCTCATAGAATGAGTTTGGCAGTTTACCTTCTTCTGCAATCTTCTGGAAGAGTTTGAGTATGATAGGGGTTAGCTCTTCTGTAAATTTTTGGTAAAAAATTCAGCTATGAAGCCATCTGGTCCTGGGCTTTTGTTTGCTGGAAGATTTCTGTTTACAGTTTCAATTTCTGTGCTTCTGAGTGGTCTGTTAAGATTTTCTACTTCTTCCTGGTTCAGTTTTGGAAAGTTGTACTTTTCTAAAGATTTGTCCATTTCTTCAAAGCTGTCCATTTTATTGGCATATAGTTGCTGATGGTAGTCTCTTATGATCCTTTGTATTTCTGTGTTGTCTGTTGTCATTTCTCCATTTTCATTTCTAAATTTGTTGATTTGAATCTTCTCCCTTTGTTTCATGATGAGTCTGGTTAATGGTTTGTCAATTTTATTTATCTTCTTAAAAAATCAGCTTTTAGCTTTGTTGACTTTTGCTATGGTCTCTTTTCTTTCTTTTGTATTCATTTGTGCCCTAATTTTTAAGATTTCTTTCCTTCTACTAACCCTGGGGTTCTTCATTACTTCCTTTTCTAGTTGCTTTGGGTGTACAGTTAGTTTATTTATTTGACTTTTTTCTTGTTTTTTGAGGTAAGCCTGTACTGCTGTGAACCTTCCCCTTAGCACTGCGTTTACAGTGTCCCATAGGTTTTGGGTTGTTTTGTTTTCATTTTCATTCTTTTCTATGGATATTTTATTTTTTTTTTTTTAATTTCTTCTGTGATTTTTTGTTTATTCAGCAGCGTGTTGTTCAACCTCCATATGTTGTAATTTTTAATAGTTTTTCTCCTGTAATTGACATCTAATCTTACTGCATTGTGGTCAGAAAAGATGCTTGGAATGATTTTAATTTTTTTGAATTTACCAAGGCTAGATTTATGGCCTAGGATGTGATCTATCCTGGAGAAGTTTCGGTGTGCCCTTGAGAAAAAGGTAAAATTCATTGTTTTGGAGTGAAATGTCCTAAAGATATCAATTAGGTCTCACTGGTCCATTGTATCATTTAGAGTTTGTGTTTCCTTGTTAATTTTCTGTTTAGTTGATCTGTGCATAGGCTTGAGTGGGGTATTAAAATCTCCCACTATTATTGTGTTATTGTTAATTTCCCCTTTCATACTTGCTAGCATTTGCCTTACATATTGCAGTGCTCCTATGTTGGGTGCATATATATTTATAATTGTTATATCTTCTTGGATTGATCCTTTGCTCATTATGGAGTGTCCTTCTTTATATCTTTTCACAGCCTTTATTTTAAAGTATATTTTATCTGACATGAGTATTGCTACTTCAGCTTTCTTTTGGTATCTATTTGCATGTAATATCTTTTTCCAGCCCTTCACTTTCAGTCTGTATGTGTCCTTTGTTTTGAGGTGGGTGTCTTGTAGATGACATATATAGGGGTCTTGTTTTTGTATCCATTCAGGCAGTCTTTGTCTTTTGGTTGGGGCATTCAGCCCATTTACATTTAAGGTAATTATTGATAAGTTCAGAAAACTAAGATCATGGCATCTGGTCCCATCACCTCATGGGAAATAGATGGGGAGACAGTGGAAACAGTGTCAGACTTTATTTTTTGGGGCTCCAAAATCACTGCAGATGGTGACTGCAGCCATGAAATTAAAAGATGAAATGAAAAGACTTTATGACCAACCTAGATAGCATATTAAAAGGCAGAGACATTACTTTGTCAACAAAGTTCCATCTGGTCAAGGCTATGGCTTTTCCAGTGGTCATGTATGGATGTGAGAGTTGGATGGTGAAGAAAGCTGAGAGCCAAAAAATTGATGCTTTTGAACTGGGGTGTTGGAGAAGGCTCTTGAGAGTCCCTTGGACTGCAAGGAGATCCAACCAGACCATCCTAAAGGAGATCAGTCCTGGGTGTTCATTGGAAGGACTGATGCTGAAGCTGAAACTACAATACTCTGGCCACCTCATGCAAAGAGTTGACTCATTGGAAAGGCCCCTGATGCTGGGAGGGATTCGGGGCAGGAGGAGAAGGGGGTGACAGAGGATGAGACAGCTGGATGGCATCACTGACTC
The DNA here is from genome assembly GCF_033118175.1 of Dama dama. Classification (NCBI taxonomy): domain Eukaryota; kingdom Metazoa; phylum Chordata; class Mammalia; order Artiodactyla; family Cervidae; genus Dama; species Dama dama. The sequence goes on along the minus strand of NC_083686.1, from coordinate 4,668,608 downwards.
AATGGGCAAGAGCTTGAGTAAACTCTGGGAGTTGGTGATGAACAGGGAGTTCTGGCATGATGTGATTCATGGGGTCGCAAAGAGTTGGACACGACTGAGCGACTGAACTGAACTGATGATCCTGTTGCCATTTACTTTGTTATTTTGCATTTGAGTTAAACATCCTTTCTGTGTTTCCTGTCCAGAGAAGATCCTTTAGCATTTGTTGGAGAGCTCCACCAAACCAGCTTTACAGAAAATGCCAAAGGAACTTCTCTAGGCAGGAAGCACAGGGAAAAAAAAAAACGATCTACAGAAAATAAACCCAAAACAATTAAGAAAATGGTAATTGGATCAAACATATTGATAATCACCTCAAATGTAAATGCATTAAAAGCACCAACCTCCACTTACCAGGTCACGCTGCTTAACCTGCACAGATAATTTGTACCTATTTTAAATTGCTAGGTAATCATGTTCCCATAATCGTTTGTAATTGTAATTATCTTTTATTTTTTGTCTGGCTATTGATTGTGAAAACTGATAAGAATCTTTTACTTTTGTGATTATGTAACTATTACTCAATACCATTGTCTCATGATTGGTCAACAGAAAAATAGTAGAACTCTTTAACATCAAAACTACCATTTAATAGAAAAACCTGTAATCATTTTTAAAATGCAGATACATATCAGAATTTTCTTGGAATTGTTTTTTAAATACAGATGCCCAGGTATTGATTTTTTTTCCTCCAGAGCTCAGATATGATTCTAATGAACCACCATAGTTAAAAACAACTGGACTATATGATGATCTTTTACTTTTATCTAGTTTGTTTCACTTTTTCTATTTAATATTCAGTGCTCCCATTTCCTTTAGTTTTTCTTTTCCAATTTCTTCATCTCTTTTTTTGTTCTTTTTCACCCCTTCTTCAAGTGTAGTAGAAATGCTTATATATATATATATATATATATATATATATATATATATACACACACACACACACACACAAACACATATATATATAATATGCATAACATATACTTATATATTTTGGAATATTTGTGAATTTATGCTTAACTAAAAAATGTATGACATTTTGATTTCACTTGTTTGGCTAAGTATGAATAGAATGCTGGATTTTTAATTAAAAAATAGATATGCAACAAACAACAAAGGTATACTGTACAGCACAGGGAACTATAGTCAATAACTCATAATAACCTATAAAAGAAAAAAAATTTCAAAAATAATATGTGTGTGTGTGTATACCTGAATCACATCAATCTGCACCTAAAACTCTGTAAGTCAACCGTACTTCAATAATATATATAATAAGAAAAAGTAAGTAACTTTTTGAAAACAGAATGTGACCATCACCTGCTAGCAGCGTGATTCACGTAAGTTTAAGCAGCATTTTTGCCTGATATTCAACCTGCAAGAATGGGGTTTTGTAAGTCTCCCCATCCACAGGACTGTGACCAGGACTGGAGGAAGTAAGTGTATGCCTTGTTCATAGAACAGGAGGTCATCATGAGATGAAGTCAGGGCCCATCCTCTGAGGGTCCCAGGAGCCTGGCTGGTCTTGGAAATGGAGCCTCAGAGAATGTCCTGGGGAGGATTGAGAGGTCCACAGCCCTTCCTGCCCCAGTGATGGGAACCTGTCTATGCTTGGACTCTGGCTCCTCTGGTCTGGCTTGCAAGGTCAGTGTGCAATGTTCAGGGAGGTGAGTATGGTGGTCTGAGACCAGAAATGAGGAATGATCATTCTGTAGGTACCCAGAGGAAGACAGATCAGTGCCCTTTCCCTCCCTCTATGCCCACCAGCCCTGGTCTGGTCAAATCCTGGACTGAGCCCTGGGGACCCAGATGAGAATCAGGCACCAGTCATTGCCAGAAGAGGGGAGGTGCTCGAGCACTGTGGCCCCAGTGGAAGGTTCCAGGACATAAGACTCCCCAGGTGAGTCTGCTGGAAACAACAGGAAACCCTGTTCTGAAAGTGCAGGAGGCCGTGTCTTAGGGGCAGATCTGGGAAGCAGGAAGCAGAAGGAAAAGGAAGAAGGCAGGAGGTGAGGTCTGAGGCTGCATTTTGCAGACGGGTGAGTTTATATGGAAAAACATAAAGATTCCCATGAGCTTATCACTTACATCTAGAAATAAGGCAGTAGAAACTCAGGAGGAAGGAAGCACAGATTAAAGAGTTGAAAGGAGAGACAGGGTAAGAAAATCCAAAGAGAAAGCCCATTGTGATGTCCTGCACGGGGTCCAACTACAGTGGAGTGACAGTGGGCTAGCGCCCAGCCCACACTGCAGTCAGCCTGGCTCTCCCACTGACCCTTTGTGCTTCTTGTAGCTTTGTCTTAGCGTCCCTTCTGTGAAAGGGACTGAGAGCCTGACGCCCTCTGGACACCCTGCGCTCCGGGGTGAGTGAAGTGATGCCTGTGAAAAACACTTGTTCAGTGGAGGAGAATGCGCCCTTCGTGACAGTATGTGTGGTGATGGAGGTGGTGAAGGTGATGGTGGTGCGACGTGCCTGTGTCAGTAATGCACATGGAAGAGATGGTGGTGGTGGTACTGATGACGGCCGTGATGGTGACGATGGCTATGATGACAGTGGTTGTGGTGTTGGCAGGGATAACGATGGTGTGAATGGAGTTGGCGGTGATGATGATGGTATGAGGATGGTAGAGGCGCTGGCAACGTTTATCAGTTTCCTGTTATGGTGTTGGCACTGATGATGGTGGTGCTGCAGTAGGTGGTAGAGTCACCCTGGAGGTTTTGGTGGTGGTGCTGGTACTGATGGTGCCAGAAGCGGTTGGAGTGTTAGAGGTGACCATGAAGGTGATCGTGCTGGGGATTCTGGTGGGGCTTGGGTGGTGGAGATAGAGTTGTTGGCGGCAGAGGGTGTAATGTTAACGGTAGATGAGGTGCTATTGGTTTTCGTGGTGATGAAGGTCATGAGATTTGGATGGTAGCAGAGGTGTTGGTGTTGTGATGGTGTGGGTGTAACAGTTGAGAGAGTGGTTTGTATGCACTAGAGTTAGAAGTGGTATTGATGTTGGCGGTGAAACGAGAAATGGGGAAAAGGGAAATGAACACATTTTCAATAGGTTTCCCATATTTTTCAACATTTGTTTCTTTTTGTCCCCATTCTGTACAAGAACGGTGTTTTTAAAAAGTAATGTACATTTAATTTTTCTGGTGGTGGGAGTGCTAATAGTGGTGGGGAATGTGGTCGTTTTGGAAGAGGTGCATAGTGGGTAGGTTGTGATAATGGTGGTAATTTTGGCGTTGGTGTTGGAGGCGTTGGTGTTAGGAGTGATGCAATGATGTGCTGAGGTGTTAGTGGTGATGATGGTGGTGCTGGAGGACTCATTATGGACTTGGAGGCAGTGGTATTGGAGGTGGTACAGGTGCAGACAGTGAAGGTGACATTGGTAATGGTGGTGATGGTGATGGCGCTCATGCTGGAGGTGTTGGTGTCATAAATTATGCAGTGATGTGCTAAGATGTTAGTGGTGGTGAGGGTGGTGTAGGGGGCGATCATAACAGACTTGGAGGTGGTGTTGTTGGAGGTGATACAGGTGCAGGTAGTCATGGAGGCAATTGTAATGGTGTTGATAGTAGTGGTGTTGGGTGTTGGTATTGCTTGAACAGTTGGTATGTGAGGTGATGGCAGAGATGGCACCTGACCCTTATTGATCATTGACTAGGGACCCACGTGCTGTACTCAAAGTGATGTATTTGAATTATTTCAATTTAAACTTTATAACACCCTTTTGAGATAGATCATACATCATACCAAATGTTTTTATACAGGAGGCAACTTAGGCTTAATGAGGTTGCATCACTTGCCCAGTTTCACAGGGTTGGGAGTTAGCAGAGTCAGGACACAGCCAGGCTGGTTGGTCTAGAATCCACACCTTTATCCCCTATACTCAGTCACACACATGGACGCAGCACCAGCAATCACAGTTTTGATGATCACAGTCTCCTGCTGAGAGGGGAGAATGGAGCCCAGGATGAGGGCTCAGACACCCAGTCCCAGCCCCATGGAGGCCACAGGGACCCCGGTCTGGGGAAGGGTAATCAAACCTGTGAGCTGGAGGATCTGGTCATCAAAGTGGGTCACGGCCTCATCATGCATGACCTGGCCTCCGAGGACAAACTCCAGGCGACCTTCGGCCACGAGCTGGTGGACCTTGGCATGGTGGGCAGAGAGAAAAGGCCAGGTTACACCTCCCAGGCTGAACTGTTTATGTTTGTTGGTCTCATGTCTACTGCATTTCTCGGTCCTTCCTTCAAACTCCTCAGCCTCATTTATTCTGCAAATAGCAGGACGCTGTCTGTCCTGGTCAGCACTGTGTCCAGCTCTGAGAAAGCACCTGGCCCTGGCTGCTGCTTCATCAGGTGTATATACAGGTGTGTATGTTCACAACTTTTGTTTTGGGATAATTTCAAGCTTATGAAAGCCTTGCAAGGATTGTAAAAAAAACTCCCTTCCCATGAATCATTCCACAGATTGTTGTTTTTCAGTTGATCAGTTATCTCTTACCCTTTGCAACCCCTTGGCCTGAAGCACTCCAGGCTTCCCTGTCATTCACTATCTCCCAGAGTTTGCTCAATCGGATGTCCACCAAGTTGGCGATGCCATCCAAGCGCCTTATCCTCTGTCATCCCGTTCTCCTCCTGCCCTCAATCTTACCCTGCATGAAGGTCCTTTCCAATGAGTTAGCTCTTCACGTCAGGTGGCCAAAGAGCTGGAGTTTCAGCTTCCTCAGATTATCCCACTATTAGTATTGTTTATCCATTTCATTAACACTATTTATTTATTTTAATAGAAGATATTGTTTACTTAAACTAATTCAAAGTAAACGTTTGCAGCTGCATGCCTTTAATTCCATACTTCAGTAAGTGTTGAGCAAGAAGATCATTATAGCTGTTTTATAATTAACTAAATCAGGAATTTAACATTAATCATGGCCCCAGACTGCCCCTGCAAGGACCATGGCCTCTGATCCCTGTGATACAGAGTTAATCAGGACCCGGAGGCTAATCCACAGGGACCCTTGCACCCCTGGATGATCACCGGCTCCAGTGTCCGTGGGAGCCACAAAGATTCATAAGTGATGTCAGAGGGTGTGGACACAGGTCACCCCAGACTGCGCCTCCATGGACCAGGGCCTCTGACCCCCTGGACATGGAGTTAATAAGCCCCGGTGGTTAATCCACAGGGTCTCCTGCACTCCTGGCTGGTCCTGGGCTCTGGTGCCCATGGGGTCCAAGCAGATTCATAAATGAAGTCAGAGGGTGTGGACACAGGGTCACCCTGGATTGCCCAGTGTGAAAGGTGACCCCATTCTCACCAACTGAATGCCTGGCTGGGCTGCCAGAGCTGCAACCTTTCAGGAGGAACCAGAAAGGCAGGATCAAACACAACCCTGTCCCCTGGGCGTGGGGCTGACCACAAACCTGTACTAAACGGACCCTGGGCACAGCTCAGCCGGGTTGGGGCCTCCTGGTCTAGGCAGCCCCGCTCTGGCCACACAGAGCACAATCCAGGAGCTTCCTGAAGGGTCGTCCCTGGGACCCCCAGTGCATCCGCTCTCATTTGCCTGGTGAGGACCCCCTGAGGGCAGCGTTACCTGGCCTTTCTGCTCATCCGAGGCGACGCCATCCCACCAGAGCCGGAAATACTCCTGCTCCACAGCGATGAACCTGCGCTTCTTCTCAAGGGTCAGCTCCTCCACCACGGTGTTGTAGACGTTGGTGACATAAGCCTGCATGCTCTCCTGGGGTGGGGAGGGGGAGAGACCATCACTCCAGACCCATGGGGGAAACCAGAGGGCATGGACCAGGGACCGAGGAGGAACGTGCAGGGAGACACGGTGTCTGGAGTCCACTGGCACTCCCGCCCAGCCTGCCCCAGGCCCTTGCCCTCTGCTACTCTCTCTGCTCTTCCAACAAGGAACCTGGTAACCACTCTGTTTTGGATGGGTGGTGAGCCCTGCACTGAGAGAAGGACCTGAGCAGACCCCCTTAGATGGGAGCCTGCCCCTGAGGAGAGTCATGAGGAGACAGACACTCTATGTGACAGAGGGATGTGCCAGCCCAGTGGGGTGTGCTGACTGCTCCTGCCTTGAAGGACAGACAAGTTGACAACAGGGACCCGGGATTGAGGTTCAGAGACTCAGATGGGCCTTCTTGGGAAGAAATGATGGGGAGTGTGTGTCAAGGGCCGAGGCTGAAGAGGAGCTAACCCCACGAGTCATCTCTCTGGATCTATCTTCTCCCCCAAGGCTGGGAGCCCCCAGGATGGAGCTAAGCCTACTCCCATCTGGGTCAGGCTGGCTCACCATGGTGCCCAGATGCTGATAAAGGGGTGAAAGAAGCCCTGGGCAGGCGGTTAGCGGGCAAGGTGGTGATGTCTGCTGACTTGGGCAGCACCCCACCCTGGGCCTCAGTGTCCCTTCTGTCAACTGGGGGTGACGAGCCTGCTTCCCACACGTCAGCAGTTCCACACGCAGGTGGGTGACCACCCACAGAGGCTGCCCAGTGAGCCGGGACCAGACTCAACACTCAGCCTCAGGGCCTTTTGCTGCCTGACCCCCTTTAAAGTGAGCAACTCACTTATTAACATCTCATGGAAACTATTGTATATACAATCACAGAGTGGTCATATTATTAATTTCCTTCCTCCTTCCAGAAAAGAGCTTGCACAGATCTGGGTAATCATTTCAGTTACCTGCACCAGAAACTTATGGAAATTAATCTTTCCCTCTTTTCCTCTGCCAAGTTCATTAATTCACTCAATGGCATTTTGAACACCTTCCACACACGCGGCTGGGAACACGTTCTCACCCCTTTCCACAGCCAGTCTATGTTAAATGCTCATTTGTGTCCGAATCTTTGTGACCCCATGGACTGTAGCCCACCAGGCTCCTCTGTCCTTGGAATTCTCCAGGCAAGAATACTGGAGTGGGTTACCATTTCCTTCTCCAGGAGATCTTCCTGACCCAGGGATCGAATCTGGGTTTCCTGCATTGTAGGCAAATTCTTTACTATCTTTGCCACCAGAGAAGCCGACATCCAGTCAAGTAGCCAAGTACAGGTGGGCCCAAGGCCGAGTTCCCTGATGGCAGAGACCCAGGACACAATCCCTCTCTGGAGTCCAGAAAGAAAAAGAACCACAGTTTCAAGAGGTGTGCAGGGGTCAGTCGGGGCACCTACCTGTACGGTGTGCAGCCAGCCCACGTCCATGTGGCTGTGCGGAACCACGAATACCCTCAGTCGGGGCTCGGAAGGAGCTCCCAGGGGCCACATCAGGCCCAACCGCAGGAGCAGAGGCAGCCAGCCCCGCGGCTCCATCTCCTCGGCCAGCACAGGGGCTGGAGGACGTCTGCCTGCCTGCGGGGCCCGCCTCCTGCCAGCCGATGGGGCAACCGCCCTTTGGTGGACGGAGCGGGAAGGAGACCAGGAGTGACGCCCACACAGAGGCTGTCACCTGAGCGGTGCAGGCGGGGGCCCTCGCTCACTGCCTTGCAGCACTCTGCTCCATCTGGGGTTTCCTGACCATCTGCCTTTAGCCAAATCCCAAACACCACCTCCCCAGGGAAGCCTGCCAGCTTCCCTCTAGCTCCCCTCACCCTAGTCTTCATGCCCCTCCCTTAGGCCTCTCCCAGTATTTCCCACTGGGCATCTTACCCATCCCTGCCCCCAACCCACTGGACTGGCTCCTTGACACTGTCCTGCAAATCCTAACTCTCAGTGTGGGGCCTGTCACCACTAGGAATCCTGCCCTGATACACTCTCCTTCTCATGAAACCCAGTCTGAGCCTTGCAATATGAATTATAATCACTCTTTTAAAGTGGAAACTTGACTTTCACAAGTAGGACCTGAAAACCTGAGGTTGCACAGCTAGTGTAGGAGCAAGAAGGCCTGAAATGTTCAGAATTAGGTCTGGATCAGGGATAGTGACCTTGGCAAGATGCCTAGGCTGTCTACATCTCAGTAGTCCATCTGTAAAATGGGACACACATAGATTGCTGGGGACCTGAGAGGGAATTCACGGGAGATGACAACAGCGGGTTCTCCTTCCTGGAGGATGGCTCGCACGGTGGTGCAGCCTGCAGGGGCCAGAGTGTTGCCTGGGGCTCTCTGTAACCCTGACTTGGAGCAGGGGTCTGGGAGTGGGCTCCTCTCTCTGACCTCCAAATACCTGAGCAGCTCTTTCTGTTGCTGCCACACCTGAGACTTACTCTCCCTTGTGACCACTGTGGCCTCTCCCCCAGCAAATACATCTGGAGAACATGGTCTCCAAGCAGGTCTTTCTCCTTTCTGTTGCATCCCCTCCCTGGTACCCACCTGACCTGGCTTGATCCTGACTTCTTCCTATTGAGTACAGGACCTGCTTCTTCTCCCTTTGTAGCTGGTGAACTTGTGACTGTCTAGGAACCAATCCAATGTAGAAAAGATGGCCCGTGTGACTTGGAGGTTGTCAGAAGTGGCAAGACACAGCTTGCCTTGGTCCCTGGTGCGCTCATGTGTGGATCCCTGAGCGCCCGGCTGTGGGATGGGACATGGAGCCCTGTGGGAAGGGGACATGGAGCAGCCCTAGGAACCCTTCAGGGAGAGGTGCAGGCCAGCCCCTGCCCTGCACGCCTGTGCCCACGTGGAGACATCATCCACTTCCCACAGGTGTCCACTCTCATCCCTTCCACCAGGCCTGTGTATTAGCTGTTCTTGTCGTAGATCATGTGGGATGTGGAAGATACTCATGTCCCTACCTACCATCCATCTCCTTTCACCTCCAGCATGCACCTGTGCTGGTATGATGTTGACCTGGGGGTACCCAGAGCCTGACCCTTGGTCAGCATGCCTTCCGGAGCCACAGCCCCTACCTGTCCATTCAGCATCCAGAGCAGGCAGAGAAGACCAGAGATGCGCCTGTGAGCTCCAAACCGAGTCTTCTCAGCCTGCTTGTGCTCAGCCGACCTGACCTACCTCCTCACGTGGTCTGGGTCAGTTTTCCCCACTACACTGCTGACTCTTGTCTGCTGGCCTCTTGACAGGAGTAACCCATAGTGACCAGGCCAGCCGGAACTTCTCCCGGGGGGGAAGCACTGCCGCTCTGAATACCCAGACCTCTGAACCTGCAGTGTCCAGAGTCGTGCATCAGTTCAGTTCAGTTCAGTTGAGTTGCTCAGTAGTGTCTGACTCATTGTGACCTCATGAATCGCAGCATGCCAGGCCTCCCTGTCCATCACCAACTCCTGGAGTTTACCCAAACTCATGTCCATTGAGTTGGTGATGACATCCAGCCATCTCATCCTCTGTCATCCCCTTCTCCTCCTGCCTCTAGTCCCTCCCAGCATCAGGGTCTTTTCCAATGAATCAACTCTTTGCAAGTGGCCAAAGTATTGGAGTTTCAGCTTCAGCATCAGTCCCTCCAAAGAATACCTAGGACTGATCTCCTTTAGGATGGACTGGTTGGATCTCCTTGCAGTCCAAGGGACTCTCAAGAGTCTTTTCCAACACCCCAGTTCAAAAGCATCAATTTTTCGGCACTCAGCTTTCTTCACAGTCCAACTCTCACGTCCATATATGACCACTGGAAAAACCATAGCCTTGACTAGACAGACCTTTGTTGGCAAAGTAATGTCTCTGCTCTTTAATATGCTGTCTAGGCTGGTCATAACTTTCCTTCCAAGGAATAAGCGTCTTTTAGTTTCATGACTGCAGTCACCATCTGCAGTGATTTTGGAGCCCCAAAAAATAAAGTCAGACACTGTTTCCCCATCTATTTCCCATGAAGTGATGGGACCAGATGCCATGATCTTAGTTTTCTGAATGTTGAGCTTTAAGCCCACTTTTTCACTCTCCACTTTCACTTTCATCAAGAGGCTTTTTAGTTCCTCTTCACTTTCTGCCATAAGGGTGGTGTCATCTTCATATCTGAGGTTATTGATATTTCTCCCGGTAATCTTGATTCCAGCTTGCACTACTTCCAGCCCAACATTTCTCATGATAGACTCTGAATATAAGTTAAATAAGCAGGGTGACAACATACAGCCTTGACGTACTCCTTTTCCTATTTGGAACCAGTCTGTTGTTCCATGTCCAGTTCTAAGTGTTCCTTCCTGACCTGCACACAGGTTTCTCAAGAGGCAGGTCAGGTGGTTTGGTATTCCCATCTCTTTCAGAATTTTCCACAGTTTATTGTGATCCATGCAGTCAAAGGTTTGGCATAGTCAATAAAGCAGAAATAGATGTTTTTCTGGAACACTCTTGCTTTTTCGATGATCCAGTGGATGTTGGCAATTTGATCTCTGGTTCCTCTGCCTTTTCTAAAACCAGCTTGAATATCTGGAAGTTCACAGTTCACGTATTGCTGAAGCCTTGCTTGGAGAATTTTGAGCATTACTTAATAGCGTGTGAGATGAGTGCAATTGTGTGGTAGTTTGAACATTCTTTGGGATTGCCTTTCTTAGGGATTGGAATGAAAACAGACCTTTTCCAGTCCTGTGGCCACTGCTGAGTTTTCCAAATTTGTTGGCATATTGAGTGCAGCACTTTCACAGCATCATCTTTCAGGATTTGAAATAGCCCAACTGGAATTCCATCACCTCCACTAGCTTTGTTCATAGTGATGCTTTCTAAGGCCCACTTGACTTCACATTCCAGAATGTCTGGCTCTAGGTGAATCATTACACCATCGTGATTATGTGGGTCATGAAGATCATTTTTTGTACCGTTCTTCTCTGTATTCTTGCCACCTCTTCTTAGTATCTTCTGCTTCTGTTAGGTCCATAGCATTCCTGTCCTTTATCGAGCCCATCTATGCATGAAATGTTCCCTTGGTATCTTTCTTGATGAGATCTCTAGTTTTTTCCATTCTGTTGTTTTCCTCTATTTCTTTGCATTGATTGCTGAAGAAGGCTTTCTTATCTCTCCTTGCTATTCTTTGGAAATCTGCATTCAAATGGGAATATCTTTCCTTTTCTCCTTTGCTTTTCGCTTCTCTTCTTTTCACAGCTATTTGTAAGACCTCCTCAGAGAGCCATTTTGCTTTTTTTGCAATTCTTTTCCATGGGGATGGTCTTGATCCCTGTCTCCTGTACAATGTCATGAACCTCTGTCCATAGTTCATCAGGCACTCTGTCTATCAGATCTAGTCCCTTAAATCTATTTCTCACTTCCACTATATAATCATAAGGGATTTGATTTAGGTCATACCTGAATGGTCTAGTGGTTTTCCCTACTTTCTTCAATTTAAGTCTGAATTTGGCAAGAAGGAGTTTATGATCTGAGCCACAGTCAGCTCCCGGTCTTGTTTTTACCGACTGTATAGAGCTTCTCCATCTTTGGCTGCAAAGAATAGAATCAGTCTGATTTTGATGTTGACCATCTGGCGATGTCCATGTGTAGAGTCTTCTCTTGTGTTGTTGGAAGAGGGTGTTTGCTATGACCAGTGTGTTCTCTTGTCAAAACTCTATTAGCCTTTGCCCTGCTTCATTCCGGACTCCAAGGCCAAATTTACCTGTAACTCCAAGTGTTTTTTGACTTCCTACTTCTGCATTCCAGTCCCCTATAATGAAAAGGACATCTTTTTTGGGTGTTAGTCCTAAAAGGTCTTGTAAGTCTTCATAGAACTGCTCAACTTCAGCTTCTTCAGTGTTACTGGTTGGGGCATAGGCTTGGATTACCGTGATAGTAAATGGTTTGCCTTGGAAATGAACAGAGATCATTCTGTCGTTTTTGAGATTGCATCCAAGTACTGCATTTCCGACTCTTTTGTTGACCATGATGGCTACTGCAGAGTCGTGTGTATGAGATTCCAGTTCCCAAGGAGGTCCCTGGGAGTGATGACAAATGGGCCCCTCCTGTTTCCTTCCCACATGTTTTACCCCCTGGGAACACCAGGCTCTGGTCATTGGTTTGGGGTGTACATGCCTCCTAGAGGGCGGTGCCGCAGTGTCACAGGTGCCATCTCCAAGCTCCTGCTCAACAGACCTCCAACTCATTGCTCCATTCCTCTCTCAGGCCGGCAGTTCACAATCGGAGCAGTAGTCCTCACAGTTGTGTACCCACTACAGCACCTCCTTACTAAAATCCATGCCACTGGCTGGCACCCTTTACCTCCCTTCTCAGAGGCCATAGTGGGGGTCACCCATGTCATCCGTTCATCTACTTTGCCCCATAAGAGTCCTGGTTCCTTGTAACCATCTGCATAGCCCAGAATGGGCTTGCTGCCCATTTTTTCTTGAAATGTCACAGTAATTTCACTGACTTTTCTTCTGACAACTATGTTCGGGCACCTTACTTCTCACATCGTATTACCTTAAGTGCCATCATGGAGCCACTTCTGTAATCATGTGTCTCCCATCAGCCCCAATCTACAGCCCAGCCCTGTGTCTGAGCTTGTTGGCGATACTAGTGCTTGGTTTATGGAAGGTCCTCTGGACCTCTGACCTCACCAACCACCACCATCCAGCCCATTTCTACATCCCTGCATCTTTAATCCTCCCTCCTCCACGTCATGGCAGAGTTGACATCTCTTTTTCACTCTGTGTAGATCAACCCTGTCCACCTTCAGAGTACTCTGCAGTCTGTTAATGTCCCTCCTGCTGTTAAATCCTTTGTGACTGGTGTTCAATCTGCCAAAACAGGATACCAGAGAAAGGACATAAACAGCGGACATGTATTATCTCACAGATCTGGAGGTTGCAAGGACCCCTTGGGAGGCTAGGAGTCAGGGCAGCTTCTATGACAGCCTCAGGGGCTCACTGTCCTTCACCATGAGGTAACATTTCCCTGCAGGGACAGGCTACAGCACAAAAACAAGTCTTTCTGGAAGAGGCTCTACAATGACCAGTTTGAATAGGCTACTTGATGTTCTGTGATTCATGACCTTGTTTCCTGGAAGCAAATCGTCAAGCAAAAGGGATGTTCTGCATGTGTTTTGGTCCCTCCAGTGAGATGCACCAGGAACTCCATATTGAATCCAACCTGGTGAGAAGAACACAGGGTGCGATACTTCCCCCGCAGCAAAGTCAACTTGTTCCCACCTGTGCGCCTGTGGCCTGTGACCTCTTCTTGATTGGGCCATAGCGGCTTGCGAAAGTGTGGAGTATGACTTGTGCTGGGTGTTCTAGACAAAGAACAGCCCGGCCCTACTTTGTGCTGCATGGGAGTTTGTAAAGTGGACACACGAGCATCATTCTCGTGTATTCTTTGTGACATCAGCGTTCTCTGTCCTCTTTGCTAAGTGAACTGTCCTGGGGAGTTCAAATTTGTCTTGATGGGCAGACTGCCTGGAGCTGCACCTAGTGCCAAGTGCCTCCCCACAGCAGCAGGGACCCAGTATCCTCTTGCTTCTAACCTTCCAGAGCTCCTGTGTCTGCCCTCTGGGAACCTGACCCTCAGCCTGCACCTCAGACCCTCTAGGACTCATCCACCCGCCTTTCTGGCCTGTTTACAATGAGAGCGCTCTAAAATTTTACCAATTTAGAAATTTATTCCATTTAAGGATCCATCATCTCCCACTGACAAATACCATCTCGATAGCAATTCAAACCAATAAGAGGCAAGAGGTGTCCTTACAAGGGAGTGCAAAGTATATTGCCTTCACAAGCTCTAGAAAACAGCCCAAGAAAGTAAAGGCTTTCATTGCTTAGCAGATTCAATAAAGGTTGTGATGACACAGGCCTTTATAGAATGGGACCCCCTGTGACAAATTTCCCTGAGAGCTGACACAGCCAAGAGACTACTTGGAAACCCAGTTTGTTTGACTGACTGGAAGCTGTATCCCATATTATGTGTACCTTCTGGATTGCAGAGACCAAGCTCTCAAAATAGAAACAGGATGCCTAGCAGTTCAAGTAGAACATATACGTCTCAAAGGCACAGGGAGATAAATTCAAGTTCCTCCCAGAAGGGCTTTTGTTCCTTTAAGGTCAGAATTTTGAGAAGATATTTTATAAAGACAACTTTCTCTAACTGCATACACAAAATTCAAAACATGCTTTGGAGTATCAACAGAGCTCCATCTTGGGTGAGTTCTCAATTAAGTGAGTACTTGCAAGTATAAGTTCTGTACATGTATAAACCCTGGGCTGGGTTGGAAGCTGGCAACCCGTCATCCCTCTTCCTTTTGATTTGAAAGGCTTGCTTCCCATTTTAAAGTTGGCTTGTCAGGATAGAATCACACTGATAGCTGAGTGATGAGCCAAGGTGCTATTTGTGAGCATAACTTCTCTTGGAGTCACCGTAGAGTTGTTCAACTCTTTTACATTCCTCAGTTTCTCCCTCCTGCAGTCTAAAACCACTGTGAGTGTTGAGAGCATTGGGCGTCCAACTTTTTCTGTGTGTCCCTGTGAAAGAGTTAAAGCTTAGGCTGGCAGTCCCTTTAAGGTGGAGATGAACATTCTCTCTCATGCTTTCCTTAATCCTTGTTCAATAATGTCTCTTGCCTGAGAACTGGCCTTTCTTTAGGCCTGGAATTAATGACCACAGAGCACAGTGTCTTACTCATGGAAATACTTTTCTTAGGCTCTATGTTAATAATTATAATTGTAACTAATTTTGCCTGGTAACCTGTTTCTCAAGACTTGTACCCCTGATTACATGGCAACAGTACATCTCTCCCAGAGACATTGCCCAGAACCCATTCTCCCTGGCTAATCTTGTGCCAAAGTTATCTCAGGATGTATGCCTTGGGAAAGGCTCTGGTGGAACTCTTACAACCTTGAGGTATTCTTTTTATCAATTTTCAGCAGCAGGTTGAGAAGTATATAAGGTCCTGCTTAAACTAGTGAGGCAGGTACTCTTTCTACCGCCTTATGGAGACTATGTCAGAAGCTATCTCTGTGCTGTTACTTTAAGTAAAACTTTGCACACAAAGCTCTGGGTGACTGAGACTATCTCTGGTTCCAGAGTTAAATCTTCTCCTTTGGAGACCACAAATCCGGCAGTACCGTTCACCATAAGCTATTATCTGGACAAGCAAATTTTAAATTAATAAATGAGTTTCTCTGGGGGACCACTACCCAGTATGTGGACTTGCCTCCGACACTCCCACGAGTTTCCTGGTTGCCTGAGAAAGCTATCACCAGTTGGAAGATTTGTTTCATTTCTTTATGAAATGAAGCTGGGAGCTCTCATTTGGTACCTATAATTTTTTTTTTCCAACAAATTTTATTAAAGTAGCTGAATATAGGAAAAACATCATCTCAGCCTCCTATTTAGTCACCAAATCCAAACTACCCCCATGTCTCTCAACTGAGCAAAAATCCCTGTAATTTTAATCCTTGTAAATTTTAATTACATTTTAATCCCTGTAAATCCCAGGGTAGACGAGGGGTCTTTTCTTGAAGTTAAATCCAAGGAGAGCCTACTCCTGAAAGTTAGTTTATCCACCACTGAGTAAAATAACATTGTCACCAATTATAGAAGACCCAGGGTGCAGAAGGCATCCCCTTTTCCATCCTGAGTTCTCCTCAGGTGCAGCGTTGGTGGATAGCTTGATCCTTGCAGTACTGAAATAGCAGTCAACATCTTTTTCTTTACAGTTAACTTTTAAAATAAGACCACCTGAGGCTACAGATGATCCTTTTCAGACATCTTTAATGCCTTGGTCAAAGGCCAAACTATAGGCTGTAGTTAAAGAATTTCTTAAAACCAGGATCCTCAAGTTTCTGTAAATGGACAACTTCCTCAGATTAGTGATTAGATATATTTAAAAGGTAGAAAATGAGAGGCAACTGATCTGACTGAACTCATGATCACAGCTGATATTCAGAACCTGGTAGAAATTGTTTTAGGCCACCTCTCATAAATTAAAATAGAAAAATATATCTAGAAGGAAAAAAAAGGAGATTGAGAATGATGTACTTGAAGGGCACATGATATTATAAAATGTATTCTAGATATTATAAAATGACATAAAATGTATTCATAAATTTGTTAATCTAATTAATTCTGGTATGACAGTTCATATGCCTACTTCTTAGTTTTTATTAGAAATTAAGGTTTCTAAAAGTTCAGAATTCTAATTAATTCCCATTTGATCCAGCAGTCCCACTCCTTGTCATATATCCAGTGAAAGTGAAAGTTGCACAGTCATGTCCAACTCTTTGCAACCCGATGGACTATACAGTCCATGGAATTTTCCAGGCCAGAATACTGGAGTGGGTAGCCTTTTCCCTTCTCCAGGGGATCTTCCCAAGCCAGAGATCAAACCCAGGTTTCCCACATCACAGGTGGATTCTTTACCAGCTAAGCCACACCAGAGAAACATATAATTTGAAAAGATATATACACCACAATGTTCGTTTCAGAATTATTTAGAATAACCAGGACATGGAACCAACCTATTATATATTCATCAACAGAGGGATAGATAAAGAAGATGTGATATATATACACAATGGAATATTGCTTACCCATAAAAAAGAAAAAATAATGCCATTTGCAGCAACATGGATGGACCTAGAGAGTGTCATACTGAGTGAAGTAAGTCAGACAGAGGAAGGCAAATGTCATACGGTGTCACATATGTGTAATCTAAAAATGGTACAAATGAATTTATTTACAAAACAGAAATAGAATCACAGATGTAGAAAATAAACTGATGATTGTCAAGGGGGCAAGAGGGGAGAGGGGTGAATTGAGAGATTGGAATTGACACACACACTGCTATATATAAAATAGATGGCTTACTGGAGAGCATAGAGAACTCCACTCGATATTCTGTAATGACTTACATGGGAAGAGAATCTAAAAATACGGGATACATGTGTGCATATACATATACATATATGTATATGTATATAACTGATTCATTTGCTCTATAGCAGAAACTAACACAACTTCATAAATCAACTATCCTACAATAAAATTTTAGAAAAACAGCAGCAAGAATCAATTACAGGAGACTAAATGATTCAATGAGGATGACTATCATTTTTATGACTTCTTAAGCTGGTTCTCTAATATTTTTTCTAGATATAAGGAAACTTTTCCTCTTAAGCTAAATATGACTTAAAGTAATTTGGTATCTTCTAACTTTGTAGGAAGAACTGAAACATTCGTCTTATTCTCCCTACCTGATCCTTCCAGAATTTGGAAACTCTTAGTGAGTATTCTTATTTTTGTGGCAATATAGGTTTTTGTGTAAGTTCAATAAGATTGAATTTTGTTTGTAACAGAACATAATTGAGAACATTTTTTGTAGTGTCAACACTTTGGTTGGAATACCCAATTTGAAAATGTTCATAAACTCAGATATGAATAGACAAATTTAAGGAGCTGACTGACGTTATGGGATCATAAATGTCCTTGAAGAGATGACCTAGTCCTTTCCCTGTAGGCTTCTCAGGGGCTTTATCAGATGAGTAAGAAAGATCATTTCTTGGTGGCGGCAGGAACCTCAGGGTATTTAAGGGACCTCAAGAAGAGAGGAATTTGCTCCTATCTATAGGCGTTGAAGTTCACAGTTCACGTATTGTTGAAGCCTGGCTTGAAGAATTTTGAGCATTACTTTACTAGTGTGTGAGATGAGTGCAATTGTGTGATAGTTTGAGCATTCTTTGGCATTGCCTTTCTTTGGGATTGGAATGAAAACTGACTTTTTTCAGTCCTGTGGCCACTGCTGAGTTTTCCAAATTTGCTGGCATATTGAGTGCAGCACTTTCACAGCATCATCTTTCAGGATTTGAAATAGCCCAACTGGAATTCCATCACCTTCACTAGCTTTGTTCGTAGTGATGCTTTCTAAGGTCCACTTGACTTCACATTCCAGAATGTCTGGCTCTAGGTGAGTGATCACACCATCGTGATTATCTGGGTCATGAAGATCATTTTTTGTACAGTTTTTCTGTGTATTCTTGCCACCTCTTCTTAGTGTCTTCTGCTTCTGTTAGGTCCATAGCATTCCTGTCCTTTATCGAGCCCATCTATGCGTGAAATATTCCCTTGGTATCTCTAATTTTCTTGAAGAGATCTCTAGTCTTTCCCATTCTGTTGTTTTCCTCTATTTCTTTGCATTGATCACTGAGGAAGGCTTTCTTATCTCTCCTTGCTATTCTTTGGAAATCTGCATTCAAATGGGAATATCTTTCCTTTTCTCCTTTGCTTTTCGCTTCTCTTCTTTTCACAGCTATTTGTAAGACCTCCTCAGAGAGCCATTTTGCTTTTTTTTGCATTTCTTTTTCTTGGGGATGGTCTTGATCCCTGTCTCCTGTACAATGTCATGAACCTCTGTCCATAGTTCATCAGGCACTCTGTCTATCAGATCTAGTTCCTTAAATCTATTTCTCACTTCCACTGTATAATCATAAGGGATTTGATTTAGGTCATACCTGAATGGTCTAGTGGTTTTCCCTACTTTCTTCAATTTAAGTCTGAATTTGGCAAGAAGGAGTTTAT
This sequence comes from Dama dama, assembly GCF_033118175.1. Taxonomy (NCBI): domain Eukaryota; kingdom Metazoa; phylum Chordata; class Mammalia; order Artiodactyla; family Cervidae; genus Dama; species Dama dama. The sequence continues at coordinate 4,650,202 of NC_083686.1, read as the reverse complement.
GATCTGAGCCACAGTCAGCTCCCGGTCTTGTTTTTACCGACTGTATAGAGCTTCTCCATCTTTGGCTGCAAAGAATAGAATCAGTCTGATTTTGATGTTGACCATCTGGCGATGTCCATGTGTAGAGTCTTCTCTTGTGTTGTTGGAAGAGGGTGTTTGCTATGACCAGTGTGTTCTCTTGTCAAAACTCTATTAGCCTTTGCCCTGCTTCATTCCGGACTCCAAGGCCAAATTTACCTGTAACTCCAAGTGTTTTTTGACTTCCTACTTCTGCATTCCAGTCCCCTATAATGAAAAGGACATCTTTTTTGGGTGTTAGTTCTAAAAGGTCTTGTAGGCCTTCATAGAACCATTCAACTTCAGCTTCTTCAGCGTTACTGGTTGGGGCATAGGCTTGGATTACTGTGATAGTAAATGGTTTGCCTTGGAAACGAACAGAGATCATACTGTCGTTTTTGAGATTGCATCCAAGTACTACATTTCAGACACTTTTGTTGACCATGATGGCTACTCCATTTCTTCTAAGGGATTCCTGCCCACAGTAGTAGATATACTGGTCATCTGAGTTACATTCACCCATTCCAGTCCATTTTAATTCGCTGATTCCTAGAATGTCAACGTTCACTCTTGCCATCTCCTGTTTGACCACTTCCAATTTGCCTTGATTCATGGACCTAACATTTCAGGTTCCTATGCAATGTTGCTCTTTACAACATTAGACCTTGCTTCTATCACCAGTCCCATCCACAACTGGGTATTGTTTTTGCTTTGGCTCCATCCCTTCATTCTTTCTGAAGTTATTTCTCCACTGATCTCCAGTAGCATATTGGGCACCTACCGACCTGGGGAGTTCCTCTTTCAATGTCCTATCAGTTTGCCTCTTTGTACTGTTCATGGGGTTCTCAAGGCAAGAATACTGAAGTGCTTTGCCATTCCCTTCTCCAGTGGACCACATTCTGTCAGCCTCTCCACTATGACCCGTCTGTCTTGGGTGGCCCCACACGGCATGGCTTAGTTTCACTGAGTTAGACAAGGCTGTGGTCCTGTGATCAGATTGGCTAGTTTTCTGTTATTATGGTTTCAGTCTGTCTGCCCTCTGATGCCCTCTTCCAACATCCACTGTCTTACTTGGGTTTCTCTTACCCTGGATGTGGGGTATCTCTTCCAGGCTGCTCCAGCAAAACACAGCCACTGCTTCTTACCTTGGATAAGGGCTGTCTCCTCACAGCCGCCCCTTCTGACCTTGAACTTGGAGTAGCTCCTTTCGGCCCTCCTGCACCCACGCAGCCACTGCTCCTGGGACATGGGGTTGCTCCTCTCGGCTGCTGCCCCTGACCTCAGGTGTAGGGTAGCTTCTCTCAGCCACCGCCCCTGACCTCGGCATGGGGTAGCTCCTCTCGGCCACCACCCCTGACCTCGGGCGTGGAGTAGCTCATCTTGGCCGCTCCTGCACCATTGCAGTCTGGCGCTCTTTGTCACCGCTCCTGATCTTGGCAAGGCAGAGGAACCAGAGATCAAATTGCCAATATCCGCTGGATCATCGAAAAAGCAAGAGAGTTCCAGAAAAACATCTACTTCTGTTTTATTGACTATGCCAAAGCCTTTGACTGTGTGGATCACAAAAAACTATGGAAAATTCTGAAAGAGATGGGAATACCAGACCACCTGACCTGCCTCTTGAGAAACCTATATGCAGGTCAGGAAGCAACACTTAGAACTGGACATGGAAAAACAGACTGGTTCCAAATAGGAAAAGAAGTACGTCAAGGCTGTATATTGTCACCCTGCTTATTTAACTTACATGCAGAGTACATCATGAGAAATGCTGGGCTGGAGGAAGCACAAGCTGGAATCAAGATTGCCGGGAGAAATATCAATAACCTCAGATATGCAGACGACACCACCCTTATGGCGGAAAGTGAAGAGGAACTAAAAAGCTTCTTGATGAAAGTGAAGGAGGAGAGTGAAAAAGTTGGCTTAAAGCTCAACATTCAGAAAACTAAGATCATGGCAACTGTTCCCATCACTTCACAGCAAACAGATGGGGAAACAGTGGAAACAGTGTCAGACTTTATTTTGGGGGGGCTCCAAAATCACTGCAGATGGTGATTGCAGCCATGAAATTAAAAGATGCTTACTCCTTGGAAGGAAAGTTATGACCAACCTAGACAGCATATTGAAAAGCAGAGATATTACTTTTCCAACAAAGGTCCGTCTAGTCAAGGGTGTATTTTTTCCAGTGGTCATGTATGGATGTGAGAGTTGGATGGTGAAGAAAGCTGAGTGCCAAAAAATTGATGCTTTTGAACTGTGGTGTTGGAAAAGACTCTTGAGAGTCCCTTGGACTGCAAGGAGATTCAACCAGTCCATCCTAAAGGAGATCAGTCCCGGGTGTTCATTAGAAGGACTGATGCTGAAGCTGAAACTCCAATACTTTGGCCACTTCATGCAAAGAGTTGACTCATTGGAAAAGGCCCTGATGCTGGGAGGGATTGGGGGCAGGAGGAGAAGGGGATGACAGAGGATGAGATGGCTGGATGGCATCACCGACTCGATGGACATGAGTTTGGGTAAACTCTGGGAGTTGGTGATGGACAGGGAGGCCTGGTATGCTGCAATTCATGGGGTCGCAAAGAGTCGGACACGACTGAGTGACTGAACTGAACTGAACTGATAGGCTGAAAATGAGTCTGATGGCAATCCTTTGGCTTGGCTTCCTGGCAGCAAGACACTTTTAAAGGTTCAGTCTGAGACTCCTTATGAAAAAGTTTCAGGAAAGCAGATTTAAAAGAGCCTATATGACATTTTCAGGTGGCTGACTAGTAAAGAATCTACCGTTCTATACAGGAGACATACGGGATGTGAGTCTAATCCCTGAATTGGGAAAATCCCCTAGAGGAGTAAATGGCAACCCACTCCAGTATTCTTTCCTGTAAAATCCCATGGAACAAGGAACCTTGTAGGCTATAGTCCATGGGGTCACAAAGAATTGTACATGACTGAGCACCCACATACATATATATGATCTTTCATTATTCCTGTTGTGTGTAAGTCACTTCAGTTGTGTCCAACTCTTTGCGACCCCATGGACTGTAGCCCACCAGGCTCCTTTGTCCATGGGATTCTCCAGGCAAGAATCCTGGAGTGGGTTGCCATACCCTCCTCCAGCAGATCTTCCGAACCCAGTTATCAAACCCGCATCTCCTGTGGCTGTAGCATTGCAGGCAGATTCTTTTACCACTGAACCACTCGTGAAGCTCTTTCTTTCTGGAATTATGTAAATAAAGAGGATAAATTTGCTGAGTTTAGACTTATCTTGCCAACAAATTAGTCTTAATTTGGCTATCTTTCATTAAAAGCAGCTGCTTCTAGAGAGAAAAATTACATTTTAGTAATAAACCTTTGTGGCTATTACATTTTAATGCTGTGCAGTCTTTCAACATTTTGTTTTCCACCACTAAACTCGACTGGATCATGAATTCTAGTTTCCTCCTATCTGGTGACAACTCTCCAAACTGAAATTTTGAATTCTTCTCCCACCTTTCTGACATGCAATCATTAAGAACTAGGACTTGCCAGGTGGCTCTAGTGGTAAGGAATTCTCTTGTCAATACAGGAGATGCAAGGGACGGAAGTTTGATCCCTGCTTCAGGAAGATTCCCTGGAGTAGGGAGTTGCAACCCATTCCAGTATTCTTGCCTGGAGAATTCCATGGACAGAGGAGCCTGGTGGGCTACAGTTTATAAGGTCGCAAAGAGTCAGACATGATTGAGTGACTGAGCACACACACTCCAAACTAACATTTTTAATTTTTTCTCCCACTTTTCTGATGTAGAATCACTCAGAGCTAAAACTGACCTTTTTCAAAGCTGTTCAAGCTAATGTTGAACAATTGATGTAAACTTCATAGAGATCAGCATAGTGACTCATGTGTGGACAACCTTTGTGCCTGCTGCTGTGTGGCTGCTCAGAAAGATGACAGAGACAATCCAACTACAAATTAGGAAAACCTATCAATATGTCCACGTCTGCTTCACTCCGTCTGAATGTTCTTTGAGCTGGACATCTAGAAATCTTGGCTGGTTCTCTTCAGAACTCAGAAACCGGGATTATAATTAGCTCCAGTCGGTATTGTTTCCCTTTTGTATCCACAGAAATTCGTAGTTGCTCAGTCGTGTATGACTCTTTGCTGCCCCATGGACTGTAGCCCGCCAGGCTCCTCTGTCCATGGGATTTTTCAGGCAAAAATACTGGAGTGGGCTGCCATTTCCTCCTCTAGGGGATCTCCCCCATGCAGGGATCAATCCCACATCTCCTGTGTCTCCAGAAATGCAGATCGATTACTTGCCCCTTTAGCCATCGGGGAAGCCCTGCCACAGAAATGCCTCTTATTAAGTACCTGAATGCTTGTACCACAGTCCTAACTTTGGGACTAAGTTCATCACCACCTCTTGAAATGAGACACAGCCATTTGACTGAATTGAACTATTCTGGGGACTAAGAGACTGGTTCAGTAAGATGAAGCGTCTACCAACTCAACTTCTGGACTGTGAATTTATTGGAGAATTTTCAAAGCCTGGACTGAAGGTGATCAGAATAAGCCTCCCCAAGATGTGCCACTTTGCATGTGGATTATTTTGAGCTAAAAGCTATCAAGACCCTGTAGGCAAGAGACACTTATGCCCTTCACTTAACTACCTGGAAGGATTGAAGTTGCAGGATGGGGTGGGGGTTAGGGGTGGCTGGGGGTGGTGTTTCTCAGAATGAGAATCACTGCCAAAGATAAATTTTATCTGAGTGACCCATCCGTATGGCACATCACACATCTCACCAACAAACACTTGTTCTTCTTCCAATTGTCTTAAATATCTCCCTTTGAAGCCCCAGGCCTCTTTCCTGTCCCCTGGCTCAGAAGGACATGTATGCTTCATTTTACCTACTGTCATTGAACTTCTGAAGTGTGCGGGGTTCCTGATGTCTGAAATTACTTTGCTCCTCTTAATCTGTCTTATGTCTAGTTGATTGTTAGACCAGCTGAAAGAAACTTTGAAGGGTGGAGAAAGCTCTTCCCAACCTGCACCTGCATCTCTTCCCCCATCCACATGGCCTGCCCGCCTCCCTTGGTCTCCACCTCCTGCCCGTGATGGTGCTCCGAGCAGGGGGTGGGGAGCATGGGGCACCTGTCAGAGGACAACCCCAGCTGTGGTCACAAGGTGATGGGGAGGATGGAGCCTTGCGTCCCAGATGACAGTGCTCTGCCAAGTCGTCACCATGGCCACCTCTCCAACACTCAGTTACTGTATCACCTGCCTATTTATGATTCCCATCTCATGGAGAAGACATGAGGAGAGAGAAAGACAGAGTAACTGGCCAAATCAGAACTCAAGCTGACTGTTCCCACCCAAACATGATGCCTGCTCGGCATGGGGTTACCGTTCTCCCCACCATAAATTTGGCATAATCTATAAAGTGCAACAAGGATTAGGAAGGCAATTAAAAGGAGGAAAAATAGAGGTACCCCAGAATGATCCTGATGGCCATGTGGTGGACTGAACCCCGCCTGTTCCCAGCTACCTCATTTAACATGACAGCAAAAGTCTATCATTCAGGACACCGATGTACCTAAAGTGCTGGGATGGATGGACTTGAATACCTTTCCTGTCCCTCCTCCAGCCTCAGTAAAGAAGGAGAGAGGAGATGGGCAAAGAGTTGGATAGCTTGAGCTATGAAAAGAGAGGAAGGAACAGCAGAGACAGAAAGAGTCTGCAAGACCCAGCCTCACCCTGGCTCTCCTCCCACACCATGGCCCAGGACCAGCCATCTCCCCCACACCCTGTCCCCTCCAAACCTCCTCCAGGAAGGCCTCCAGGGTCCTCCAAGCACCTCCAGACCACCAGAGCAGATTCTCCAGTGGTCAGAGCCACCACGGCCAAGTCCTGTCTCCCCACAAAGACATCCTGGGGGCAGCAGAACTCCTGTCCCCTCACCTCCCAACACAGAGCCTGGCACACAGAGTTCAGTGGCTGTTTACTGATCAAAACTTGAGAATGGGGTGCAGAGCCCCCAGTGTTCATCACAGCACTGTTTATAATTGCCAAGACATGGTAGCAACCTAGATGCCCATCAGCAGATGAATGGATAAGGAAGTTATGGTACATATACACAATGGAATATTACTCAGCCATTAAAAAGAATTCATTTGAATCAGTTCTAATGAGATGGATGAAACTGGAGCCCTTTATACAGAGTGAAGTAAGCCAGAAAGATAAAGACCAATACAGTAAACTAACGCATATATATGGAATTTAAAAAGATGGTAATGATAACCCTATATGCAAAACAGAAAAAGAGACACAGATGTACAGAACAGACTTTGGGACTCTGTGAGAGAAGGTGAGGTGGGATGTTCTGAGAAAACAGCATCGAAATAAGTATACTATCAAGGATGAAACAGACCACCAGCCCAGGTTGGAAGCATGAGACAAGTGCTCAGGGCTGGTGCACTGGGAAGACCCAGAGGGATGGGATGGGGAGGGAGGCGGGAAGGGGGATCGGGATGGAGAACACATGTAAATCCATGGCTGATTCATGTCAGTGTATGGCAAAAACCACTACAACATTGTAAAGTAATTAGCCTCCAACTAATAAAAATAAATGAAAAAAAAAAAAAAAGAATGGGGTGCAGGGCAGCCTTGCAGCCTGAGGTGGGGTGGACCTGCTGTGTATGAGGAGAGTTATCTCTGCGGTCAGGCCCTGGGTGGTGGGGGGGCACTTACATCTCCAACAGCTTAGTGTCCAAACCACCCTATAGACAGACCTACAAGTGCTCCCCCTACAGGTCAGGAGCCGGGGGTCTCGTCAGGCTGTCAGGAGGTGTGCACTGGCCTGCTCCAGGGGTGAGGGGCTGGCTCACACAGTGGATGGAGGTGAAGTTGGGAGGAGCCGCTGAGCTGAGCTTTATATGCCATGCTGTGGGTATCACCCATGTTGTCCATGTTAGGAGGGGGCAGCCATGTCCATGACAGTTACATCCCTGGGTTCTTTCCGCCAAAGATCAGGAGCTCCTGCTTTGTTCCCAGTCCTGATCCAGCAGAGGACAGAGTGAGCCCATGAAGTCTGTCTGGTGGGTGAGAAGGGTGTGGGCCAAGCACACAGTTTAATACAGAATTGTATTCTTCAGTCAATGCTATGGAGGTGGGATGGGAGGCCCAGAGAATGTCTCTCAGAGATGGGGAGAAATAAAGGAGGAATAGCAACCTGCCAGACAGGAAGTGGAAGAAGATGCTTCCCAGCAGAGGGAACAGCACATGCAAGGGCCTGACCTGGGAAAGGGCCCGACCTGCAGGGAGACCCTGACCCTGCAGCTGTGGTGCTGGGAGGACGGGGTTCCTTCCAGGCCAGGACACAGCAGAGGAAAAGGGTCGTGAGGATGGGGCGGGGCGGGGGGGGGGGGGCGGGCAGTGGGCCTTCCAGCAGTGTCAGGATGGACTGAGCAGAAGAGGGGGTGGGAGCTGAGGCCAGAAAGGCAGAGGGGACAAGTGCTGGAGGGTCCAGGTGCAGGTTTTGGGTCAGACTCCCAGAGGGCAGACACAGGAGCTGGCAGGTTGGAAACTAGAGGATGCCGGGCCCCTGCTGCTGGGGGGAGGCGCTTGGCACTGGGTGTAGCCCCAGGCAGTTTGCCCATCAGGGCATCCTGAGCCCCCAGGCTGGTCACACACCCTAGAGGACAGACAGCGCTGACGTCACAGAGAATACGTGGAAATGGTGCTGGTGGGTCCACCTTACAAGCTCCCACGCAGCAGAGTAGGGTCAGGCTGTTCTTTCTCTGGAACACCCAGCACAATTCATGCTTCACACTCTCATGAGCTGCTATGGCCGGGATTAGGAACAGGTCACAGGCTGCACGCCCACCGTTCACACGGGGGACAAGCTGGCACTGCCAGCAGCCTGCATTCTTCTCACGGTGCTCGGGTTCAGTGTGGGGTTCATGGTACATCTCACTGGACCTGAACACATGTGCACTGGCTCTTCTGCTTAACAACGATTTGCTGCCAGGAACCAAGGTCATGGGTCCTAGAACCTCAAGTAGTCTCTCTGCTAGGCTCCTGGGCATAACAGAGCCTGTCCCAAAGAGAGGGGCTCCTGCGCTATAGCCTGTCCCTGCAGGGAAATGACCCCTGCTGGTGAAGGAGAGAGCCCCTGAGCCTGTCACAAAAGCTGCTCTAATTCCCCACCTCCCCAGGACCCTTTCATCCTCCAATGCTGTGAGAAAATACATATCTGCTGTTTACTTCCCATCTCTGGAACAATGTTATGGCAGTTTAAATGGGCTAAGTGCCACTCACAAAGGATTTAACAACAGGAGACAGACTAACAGGCTGCAGAGATGCTCTGAAGGTGGACAGTGTTGATCCGCACTGAGATGCCAGCTCTGCCATGGCACATGGAGGAAGAAGGATTAAGGATGCAGAGATGTAGGAACGGGCTGGATGGAGCTGTTTGGTAAGGTCAGGAGGCCCAGAGGACATCCTTAAACCAAGCACGAGTACCACCAACAAGCTCAGAGATGGGGCTGGCCCTTCAGGTTAGGGCTGACGGAGTGGTGCCATTACAGAAGGTCTCCCTGGCGGCATTGGAATAAGATGCAGAAAGGAGAGGCCAGTCACCTGCAGGTGGGGGCAGGTCAGTGCAGGCTGTTGGGAGGATGCCATATTGCTGTCTAGTGGCCTCTTATGAAATGCTGGGCTGGATGAAGCACAAGCTGGAATCAAGAGTGCCAGGAGACATGTAAACAATCTCAGATATGCAGATGACATCACTATAACGGCAGAAAGTGAAGAGGAACCAGAGTCTCTTGACAAAGGTGAAAGAAGAGAGTGAAAAAGCTGGCTTAAAACTCAGCATTCAAAAAACTAAGATCATCATATCTGGCCCCTTCCCTTCATGGCAAATAGATGGGGAAACAATGGAAACTGTGACCACTTTCATTTTCTTGGGCTCCAGAACCACTGTGGACAGAGACTATAGCCACAATATTAAAAGACGCTTGCTCTTTTGAAAAAAAAGCTATAATAAACTTAGACAGTGTATCAAAAAACAGAGACATCACTTTTGCCAACAAAGGTCCATATAGTCAAAGCCATGGTTTTACCTATAGGCATGACCAGATGTGAGAGTTGGACCATAAAGTAGGCTGACTGCCAAAGAATTGATGCTTTTGAACTGTGGTCCTGGAGAAGACTCCTGAGAGTCCCTTGGGCTGCAAGGAGATCAAAGCAGTCAATCCTAAAGGAAATCAGCCCTGAATACTCATTAGAAGGACTGCTGATGAAGCTGAAGCTCCAATACTTTGGCCACCTTATGCGAAGAGCTGACTCATTGGAAAAGACCCTGATGCTGGGAAAGATTGAAGGTGGAAGGAGAAGGGGATGACAGAGGATGAGGTGGATGGATGGCATCACTGAATCAATGGACATCATCAGTTTGAACAAACTCGGGGAGATAGAGAAGGACAGGAAACTCTGGTGTGCTGCGGTCCACGGGGTCACAAAGAGTGGGACGTGACTGAGTGACTGAACAGCAAAGTGGCCTCCTCCAAGGCTGCTTGAATATCCTGATGTGGTGGCTGGTTCCTCCAGGGCTAGCAATCCAAGAGAGGACATAGTGACCTCAGGTAAGGCACGCCCTCGAGTAAGGAGGTGTGGCAGTGGGTGCACAACCATCAGGACTACTGCTCCGATTGTGAACTGCCGGCCTGAGAGAGGAATGGAGCAACCAGTGGAGGTTCTGTTGTGCAGGAGCTTGGAGATGGCACCTGTGACACTGGGGCACCACCCTCTAGGTGGCATGTGCACCCCAAACCAAAGACCAGAGCCTGGTGTTCCCAGGGGTTAGAACATGTGGGAAGGAAACAGGAGGGGCCCATTTGTCATCACTCCCAGAGACCTACTTGGGAATTGGAATCTCATATATATGACTCTGGACACTGCAGGTTCAGAGGTCTGGGTATTCAGAGTGGGAGTACTTCCACCTCAGGAGAAGTTCCGGCTGGCCTGGTCACTATGGGTTACTCCTGCCAAGAGGCCAGCAGACAAGAGTCGGCGGTGTAGTGGGGAAAACTGACCCAGACCATGTGAGGAGGTAGGTCAGGTTGGCTGAGCACAAGGAGGCTGAGAAGACTCGGTTTGGAGCTCACGGGGGCATCTCTGGTCTTCTCTGCCTGCTCTGGATGCTGAATGGACAGGTAGGGGCTGTGGCTCCGGAAGGCATGCTGACCAAGGGTCAGGCCCTCAGGAAGGAGGCTCTGAGTACCCCCAGGTCAACATCATGCCAGCACAGGTGCGTGCTGGAGGTGAAAGGAGATGGATGGTAGGTAGGGACATGAGTATCTTCCACATCCCACATGATCTACGACAAGAACAGCTAATACATAGGCCTGGTGGAAGGGACGAGAGTGGATAATTGTGGGACGTGGGTGATGGCTCCACGTGGGTGCAGGCGTGCGGGCCAGGCACTGGCCTGCCTCTCTCCCTGAAGGGCTCCTAGGGCTGCTCCATGTCCCCTTCCCACAGGGCCTGGTTAGGGCATCCCCACAGCCGGGCGCCCAGGGATCCACACATGAGCACACCAGGGACCAAGGCAAGCTGTGTCTTGCCACTTCTGACAACCTCCAAGTCACACAGGCCATCTTTTTTACATTCGATTGGTTCCTAGACGGTCACAAGTTCACCAGCTACAAAGGGAAAAGACGCAGGTCCTGTACTCAATAGGAGGAAGTCAGGATCAAGCCAGGTCAGGTGGGTAGCAGGGAGGGGATGAGACAGAAAGGAGAAAGACCTGCTTGGAAACCATGTTCTCCAGATGTATTTGCTGGGGGAGAGGCCATGGTGGCCAGAAGGGAAGGTAAGTCTCAGGTGTGGCAGTGACAGAAAGAGCTGTTCGGGCATTTGGAGATCAGAGAGGAGCCCACTCCCAGACCCCTGCTCCAAGTCAGGGTTACAGAGACCCCCAGGCAACACTCTGGCCCCTGCAGGCTGCACCACTGTGCCAGCCATCCTCCAGGAAGGAGACCCCGCTGTTGTCATCTCCCGTGAATTCCCTCTCGGGTCCCCAGCAATCTATGTGTCCATTTTACAGATGGACTCCTGAGATGCAGACAGTTTAGGCATCTTGCTAAGGTCACTATCCCTGATCCAGGCCTAATTCTGAACATTTCAGGCTTTCTTGCTCCTACACTAGTTGTGCAATCTAGGTTGTCAGGTCCTATTTGTGAAAGCCAACATTCCTCCTTAAAAGAGAGGTTACAATTTCTATTGCAAGGCTCAGACTGGGGGTTTCATGTGAAGGAGAGTGTATCAGGGCAGGCCTCCTGGTGGTGGCAGGCTCCACAGAGTTACCATTTGCAGGGAAGTGTCAAGGAGTCAGTCCAGTGGGTTGGGGGCAGGGATGGGCAAGATGCCCAGTGGGAAATACCGGAGAGGCCTAAGGGAAGGGGCATGAGGACCAGGGTGAGGGGAGCCAGAGAGAAGCTGGCAGGCTTCCCTGGGGAGGTGGTGTTTGGGGTTTGGCTAAAGGCGGATGGTCAGGAAACCCCAGATGGGGCAGAGTGCTGCAAGGCAGTGAGCGAGGGCCCCCGCCTGCACTGCTCAGGTGACAGCCTCTGTGTGGGCGTCACTCCTGGTCTCCTTCCCGCTCCGTCCACCAAAGGGCGGTGGCCCCATCGGCTGGCAGGAGGCGGGCCCCGCAGGCAGGCAGACGTCCTCCAGCCCCTGTGCTGGCCGAGGAGATGGAGCCGCGGGGCTGGCTGCCTCTGCTCCTGCGGTTGGGCCTGATGTGGCCCCTGGGGGCTCCTTCTGAGCCCCGATTGAGGGTATTCGTGGTTCCGCACAGCCACATGGACTTGGGCTGGCTGCACACCGTACAGGTAGGTGCCCCGAGTGACCCCTGCACACCTCTTGAAGCTGCGGCTCTTTTTCCATCTGGACTCCAGAGTGGGTTTGTGTCCTGGGTCTCTGCCATCAGGGAACTCGGCCTTGGGCCCACCTGTATTTGGCTACTTGACTGGATGTCGGCCTCTCGGGTGGCTAAGATAGTAAAGAATCTGCCTAAAATGCCGGCGACCTGAGTCGATCTCTGGCTCAGGAAGATCCCCTGGAGAAGGAAATGGTAACCCACTCAAGTATTCTTGCCTGGAGAATTCCAAGGACAGAGGAGCCTGGTGGGCTACAGTTCATTGGGTCACAAATAGTTGGACATGACTAAGCAACTAACATATACTGGCTGTGGGCTGGGGTGAGAATGTGTTCCCAGCCTGCAATGTGTGGAAAGTGTTCTTCATAATTCTATTGAGTGAATGAATGAACCAGGGCAGAGGAAAAGAGGGAAAGACTGATTTCCATAAGTTTCTGGTGCAGGTAACTGAAATGATTACCCAGATCTGTGCAAGCACTTTTCTGGAAGGAGGAAGGAAATAAGTGAATATGACCACTCTGTGATCATGGATACAATAGTTTCCACGAGACGTTAATAAGTGAGTCGCTCACTTTAAAGGGGGTCGGGCAGCAAGAGGCCCTGAGGCTGAGTGTTGAGTCTGGTCCCGGCTCACTGAGCAGCCTCTGTGGGTGGTCACCCACCTGCGTGTGGAACTGCTGACGTGTGGGAAGCAGGCTCGTCACCCCCAGTTGACAGAAGGGACACTGAGGCCCAGGGTGGGGTGCTGCCCAAGTCAGCAGACATCGCCACCTTGCCTGATAACCTCCTGCCCAGGGCTCCTTGCATTCCTTTATCAGCATCTGGGCACCACGGTGAGCCAGCCTGACCCAGATGGGAGCAGGCTCAGCTCCATCCTGGGGGCTCCCAACCTCGGGGGAGGAGATAAATCCAGAGAGACGACTCGCGGGGTCAGCTCCTCTCAGCCTCAGCCCTTGACACACACTTCCCCAATCGCTTCATCCCAAGAAGGCCCATCTGACTCTCTCAACCTCAATCCCAGGGCCCTGTTGTCAACTGAACTGTCCTCCAAGGCAGGAGTAGTCAGCACACCCCTTTGGGAAGCTGGCCTGGGCCTTGGCTGAGCTGGCACATCCCTCTGTTACATAGAGTTTCTGTCTCATCACGACTCTCCTCAGGGGCAGGCTCCCATCTAAGGGGGTCTGCCCGGGTCCTTCTCTCAGTGCAGGGCTCACCGCCCGTCCAGCACAGAGTGGTTACCAGGTTACTTGTTGGAAGAGCAGAGAAAGGAGAAGGGTAGGGCATGGGGCAGGTTGGGCGGGAGCGCCAGTGGACTCCAGACACCGTGTCTCCCTGCACATTCCTCCTCGGTCCCTGGTCCACGTCCTCTGGTTTCCCCCATGGGTCTGGAGTGATGGTCTCTCCCCCTCCCCACCCCAGGAGAGCATGCAGGCTTATGTCACCAACGTCTACAACACCGTGGTGGAGGAGCTGACCCTTGAGAAGAAGCACAGGTTCATCGCTGTGGAGCAGGAGTATTTCCGGCGGTGGTGGGATGGCGTCGCCTCGGAGGAGCAGAAAGGCCAGGTAACGCTGTGCTCAGGGGGTCCTCACCAGGCAAATGAGAGCAGACGCCCTGGTGGGTCCCGGAGATGACCCTTCAGGAAGCTCCTGGGTTGTGTTCGTGTGACCAGGGCAGGGCTGCCTAGACCAGGAGACCCCAACCCAGCTGAGCTGTGCCCAGGGTCTGTTTAGTACAGGTTTGTGGTCAGCCCCATGCCCAGGGGACAGGGTTGTGTTTGATCCTGCCTTTCTGGTTCCTCCTGAAAGGTTGCAGCTCTGGCAGCCCAGCCGGGCACTCAGCTGGTGAGAATGAGATCACCTTTCACACTGGGCAATCCAGGGTGACCTCTGTCCACACCCTCTGACCTCACTTATGAGTCTGCGTGGCTCCCATGGACACTGGAGCCAGTGACCATCCAGGGCTGCAGGAGACCCTGTGGATTAACCTCCAGACCTGATTAACTCCGTGTCACAGATGGTCAGAGGCCATGGTCCTTGCAGGGACACTATGGGGTGACCTGTGTCCACACCCTCTGACCTCATTTATGAGTCTGCATGGCTCCCACGGACACTGGAGCCAGTGACCATCCAGGGGTGCAAGGGACCCTGTGGTTTAGCCTCCAGGTCCTGATTAACTCTGTTTCACAGGGGTCAGAGGCCATGGTCCTTGCAGGGGCAGTCTGGAGCCAGGTCCTCTCCCCCTCTCCACAGGATCACAGGTAGGGGCTGATCTCTTCAGCTGCATGTGAATTCACTGGTAGCATGATTAATGTTAAACTCCTGATTTAGTTAATTATAAAACAGCTATAATGATCTTCTTGCTCAACACTTACTGAACTATAGAATTAAAGGCATGCAGCTGCTAACGTTTACTTTCAAGTGGTTTAAGTAAACCATATTTTGTATTAAAATAAGTAAATAGTGTTAAGGAAATAGGTGAACAATATTAACAGTGAGATAATCTGGGGAAGCTGAAACTCCAGTTCTTTGGCCACCGGACGTGAAGAGCCAACTCATTGGAAAGGACCTTCATGCAGGGTAAGATTGAGGGCAGGAGGAGAACGGGATGACAGAGGATAAGGCGCTTGGATGGTATCACCAACTCAGTGGACATCCAATTGAGCAAACTCTGGGAGATAGTGAATGACAGGGAAGCCTGGAGTGCTTCAGGCCAAGGGGTTGCGAAGGGTCAGAGATAACTGATCAACTGAAAAACAACAATCTGTGGAATGATTTATGGGAAGTGAGCTTTTTTACAATCCTTGCAAGGCTTTCATAAGTCTGAAATTATTCCAAAACAAAAGGTGTGAACATATATACCTGTATATATGCCTGATGAAGCAGCAGCCAGGGCCAGGTGCTTTCTCAGAGCTGGACACAGTGCTGACCAGGACAGACAGCGTCCTCCTATTTGCAGAATAAATGAGGCTGAGGAGTTTGAAGGAAGGACCGTGAGATGCAGTAGACATGAGACCAACAAACATAAACGGTTCAGCCTGGGAGGTGTAACCTGGCCTTTTCTCTCTGCCCACCATGCCAAGGTCCGCCAGCTTGTGGCCGAAGGTCGCCTGGAGTTTGTCCTCGGAGGCCAGGTCATGCACAACGAGGCCGTGACCCACTTTGATGACCAGATCCTCCAGCTCACAGGTTTGATTACCCTTCCCCAGACCAGGGTCCCTGTGGCCTCCATGGGGCTGGGACTGGGTATCTGAGCCCTCGTCCTGGACTCTATCTTTCACCTTCAGCAGTAGACTGTGACCATCAAAACTGTGATTGCTGGTGCTGCGTCCATGTGTATGACTGAGTATAGGGGATAAAGATGTGGATTCTTACCAGCCGGCCCGGCTGTGTCCTGACTCTGCTAACTCCCAACCCTGTGAAACTGGGCAAGTGATGCAACCTCATTAAGCCTAGGTTGCCTCCTGTATAAAAACATTTGATAATGATGTATGATCTATCTCAAAGGGGTGTTATAAAGTCTAAATTGAAATAATTCAAATACATCACTTTGAGTACAGCACGTGGGTCCCTAGTAAATGATCAATAAAGGTCAGATGCCATCTCTGCCATCACCTCACATACCAACTGTTCAAGCAATACCAACACCTCCAACACCACCGCCATCACCACCATGACAATTGCCTCCATGACTACCTGCACCTGTATCACCTCCAACAACACCACCTCCAAGTCTGTTATGATCGCCCCCTACACCACCCTCACCACCACTAACATCTTAGCACATCACTGCATAATTTATGACACCAACACCTCCAGCATCAGCGCCATCACCATCACCACCATTACAAATGTCACCTTCACTATCTGCACCTGTACCACCTCCAATACCACTGCCTCCAAGTCCATGAGTCCTCCAGCACCACCATCATCACCACTAACACCTCAGCACATCATTGCATCACTCCTAACACCAACACCTCCAACACCAACACCAAAATTACCACCATTATCACAACCTACCCACTATGCACCTTTTCCAAAACCACCACATTCCCCACCACTATTAGCACTCCCACCACCAGAAAAATTAAATGTACATTACTTTTTAAAAACACCGTTCTTGTACAGAATGGGGACAAAAAGAAACAAATGTTGAAAAATATGGGAAACCTATTGAAAATGTGTTCTTTTCTCTTTTCCCCATTTCTCATTTCACCACCAACATCAATACCACTTCTAACTCTAGTGCATACAACCACTCTCTCAACCATTACACCCACACCCTCACAACACCAACACCTCTGCTACCATCCAAATCTCATGACCTTCATCACCACGAAAACCAATAGCACCTCGTCTACTGCTAACATTACACCCTCTGCCACCAACAACTCTATCTCCACCACTGAAGCCCCACCAGAATCCCCAGCACAATCACCTTCATGGTCACCTCTAACACTCCAACCGCTTCTGGCACCATCAGTACCAGCACCACCACCAAAACCTCCAGGGTGACTCTACCACCTACTGCAGCACCACCATCATCAGTGCCAACACCATAACAGGAAACTGATAAACGTTGCCAGCGCCTCTACCATCCTCATACCATCATCATCACCGCCAACTCCATTCACACCATCGTTATCCCTGCCAACACCACAACCACTGTCATCATAGCCATCGTCACCATCACGGCCGTCATCAGTACCACCACCACCATCTCTTCCATGTGCATTACTGACACAGGCACGTCGCACCACCATCACCTTCACCACCTCCATCACCACACACACTGTCACGAAGGGCGCATTCTCCTCCACTGAACAAGTGTTTTTCACAGGCATCACTTCACTCACCCCGGAGCGCAGGGTGTCCAGAGGGCGTCAGGCTCTCAGTCCCTTTCACAGAAGGGACGCTAAGACAAAGCTACAAGAAGCACAAAGGGTCAGTGGGAGAGCCAGGCTGACTGCAGTGTGGGCTGGGCGCTAGCCCACTGTCACTCCACTGTAGTTGGACCCCGTGCAGGACATCACAATGGGCTTTCTCTTTGGATTTTCTTACCCTGTCTCTCCTTTCAACTCTTTAATCTGTGCTTCCTTCCTCCTGAGTTTCTACTGCCTTATTTCTAGATGTAAGTGATAAGCTCATGGGAATCTTTATGTTTTTCCATATAAACTCACCCGTCTGCAAAATGCAGCCTCAGACCTCACCTCCTGCCTTCTTCCTTTTCCTTCTGCTTCCTGCTTCCCAGATCTGCCCCTAAGACACGGCCTCCTGCACTTTCAGAACAGGGTTTCCTGTTGTTTCCAGCAGACTCACCTGGGGAGTCTTATGTCCTGGAACCTTCCACTGGGGCCACAGTGCTCGAGCACCTCCCCTCTTCTGGCAATGACTGGTGCCTGATTCTCATCTGGGTCCCCAGGGCTCAGTCCAGGATTTGACCAGACCAGGGCTGGTGGGCATAGAGGGAGGGAAAGGGCACTGATCTGTCTTCCTCTGGGTACCTACAGAATGATCATTCCTCATTTCTGGTCTCAGACCACCATACTCACCTCCCTGAACATTGCACACTGACCTTGCAAGCCAGACCAGAGGAGCCAGAGTCCAAGCATAGACAGGTTCCCATCACTGGGGCAGGAAGGGCTGTGGACCTCTCAATCCTCCCCAGGACATTCTCTGAGGCTCCATTTCCAAGACCAGCCAGGCATGTGGGACCCTCAGAGGATGGGCCCTGACTTCATCTCATGATGACCTCCTGTTCTATGAACAAGACATACACTTACTTCCTCCAGTCCTGGTCACAGTCCTGTGGGACTGTGGATGGGGAGACTTACAAAACCCCATTCTTGCAGGTTGACTATCAGGCAAAAATGCTGGTGAAACTTACATGAATCATGCTGCTAGCAGGTGATGGTCACATTCTTTTTTCAAAATGCTACTTACTTTTTCTTATTATATATTTTATTGAAGTACGGTTGACTTACAGGGTTTTAGGTGCAGAGTAATGTGATTCAGGTATACATACACACACATATTATTTTTGAATTTTTTTTCTTTTATAGGTTATTATGAGTTATTGACTATAGTTCCCTGTGCTGTACAGTATACCTTTGTTGTTTGTTGCATATCTATTTTTTAATTAAAAATCTAGAATTCCATTCATACTTAGTCAAACAAGTAAAGTCAAAATGTCATACATTTTTAGTTAGGCAGAAATTCATAAATGTTCTAAAATATATGAGTATATGTTATGCATATTATATACATATATACACATATAGAAAAAAGAATTTCTCTTACACTTGACGAAGGGGTGAAAGAGAACTAAAAAAGAAATGAATAAACTGGAAAACAAAAACTAAATGAAATGGGAGCACTGAGTATTAAATAGAAAAAGGTAAACAAACTAGATAAAAGTAAAAGATCATCATATAGTCCAGTTGTTTTTATCTATGGTGGTTCATTAGAATCATATCTGGAGCTCTGGAGGGAAAAAAAGCAATACTTGGGCATTTGTGTTAAAAAATATATTCCAAAAAAAATTCTGATATGTATCTGCATTTTAAAAAGTGATTACCAGTTTTTCTATTAAATGGTAGTTTTGGTGATATAGAGTTCTATTATTTTTCTGTTGACTAATCATGACACAATGGCACTGAGTAATAGTTACATAGTCACAAAGGTAAATGATTCTTATCGATTTTCACAATCAATAGCCAGGCAAAAAATAAAAAGATAATTGCAATTACAAATGATTATGGGAACATGATTAACCTAACAATATAAAATAGGAACAAATTATTTTTGTGGGTTAAACAGAGTGACCTGGTGAGTGGAGGTTGGTGCTTTTAATGCATTTACATTTGAGATGATTATCAATATGTTTGATCCAATTACCATTTTCTTAATTGTTTTGGGTTTATTTCCTGTAGATCTTTTTCCTCCCTGTGTTTCCTGCCTAGAGAAGTTCCTTTGGCATTTGCTGTAAAGCTGGTTTGGTGGAGCTCTCCAACAAATGCTAAAGGATCTTCTCTAGACAGGAAACACAGAAAGGGTGTTTAACTTGAGCCCAAAACAACAAAGTAAATGGCAATGGGATCATATTTATCAGTAATTACCTTAAATGTAAATGGGTTGAATGCCCCAACTAAAAGACAAAGACTGGATGAATGGATAGAAAAACAAGACCCCTATATATGTTGCCTGTAAGAGACCCACCTGAAAACAAAGGACACATAAAGACTGAAAGTGAAGGGCTAGAAAAAGTTATCCACATAAATAGAGACTAAAAGAGAGCAGGAGTAGCAATACTCATATCAGAGAAAATAGACTTTAAAATAAAGGCTGTGAAAAGAGACAAAGAAGGACACTACATAATGAGCAAGGGATCAATCCAAGAAGAAGATATAACAATTATAAATATATATGCACCCAATATAGGAGCACTGCAATATGTAAGGCAAATGCTAGCAAGTATGAAAGGGGAAATTAATAATAACACAGTAATAGTGGGAGATTTCAATACCCCACTCACACCTTTGCATAGATCAAGTAAACAGAAAATTAACAAGAAAACACAAGCTTTAAATGATACAATGGACCAGTTAGACCTAATTGATATCTACAGGACATTTCACCCTAAAACAATAAATTTTACCTTTTTCTCAAGTGCACATGGAGCCTTCTCCAGGATAGATCACATCCTGCGCCATAAATCTAGCCTTGGTAAATTCAAAAAAATTGAAATCATTCCAAGCTTCTTTTCTGACCACAATAAAGTAAGATTAGATGTCAATTACAGGAGAAAAACTATTAAAAATTCCAACATATGGAGGCTGAACAACACGCTGCTGAATAAACAAAAAATCATAGAAGAAATAAAAAAAGAAATCAAAATATGTATGGAAACGAATGAAAATGAAAACACAACAACCCAAAACCTATGGGACACTGTAAACGTAGTGCTAAGGGGAAGGTTCACAGCAGTACAGGCTTAACTCAAAAACAAGAAAAAAGTCAAATAAATAACCTAACTGTACACCTAGAGAAACTAGAAAAGGAAGAAATGAAGAACCCCAGGGTTAGTAGATGGAAAGAAATCTTAAAAATTAGGGCAGAAATAAATGCAAAAGAAACGAAAGAGACCATAGCAAAAATCAACAAAGCTAAAAGCTGTTTTTTTGAGAAGATAAATAAAATTGACAAGCCATTAGCCAGATTCATCATGAAACAAAGGGAGAAGAATCAAATCAACAAAATTAGAAATGAAAATGGAGAGATCGCAACAGACAACAGAGAAATGCAAAGGATCATAAGAGACTACTATCAGCAACTATATGCCAATAAAATGGACAGCTTCGAAGAAATGGACAAATTCTTAGAAAAGTACAACTTTCCAAAACTGAACCAGGAAGAAGTAGAAAATCTTAACAGACCCGGAAGCACGGAAATCAAAACTGTAATCAGAAATCTTCCAGCAAACAAAAGCCCAGGACCAGACAGCTTCATAGCTGAATTCTACCAAAAATTTAGAGAAGAGCTAACACCTATCCTACTCAAACTCTTCCAGAAAATTGCAGAAGGTAAACTTCCAAACTCATTCTAGGAGGCCACCATCACCCTAATACCAAAACCAGACAAAGATGCAACAAAAAAAGAAAACTGCAGGCCAATATCACTGATGAACATAGATGCAAAAAATCCTTAACAAAATTCTAGCAAACAGAATCCAACAACATATTAAAAAGATCATACATCATGATGAAGTGGGCTTTATCCCAGGGATGCAAAGACTCTTCAATATCTGCAAATCAATCAATGTAATACACCACATTAACAAATTGAAAGATAAAAACCATATGATTATCTCAATAGATGCATAGAAAGCCTTTGACAAAATTCAGCATCCACTTATGATAAAAACCCTCCAGAAAGCAAGAATAGAAGGAACATACCCCAACATAATAAAAGCTAGATATGACAAACCCACAGCAAACATTATCCTCAATGGTGAAAAATTGAAAGCATTTCCCTTCGAGTCAGGAACAAGATAAGAGTGCCCACTCTCACCACTACTATTCAATATAGTTTTGGAAGTTTTAGCCACAGCAATCAGAGCAGAAGAAGAAATAAAACATTCCGGATGGGAAAAGAAGAAGTAAAGCTCTCACTGTTTGCAGATGACATGATCCTCTACATAGAAAACCCTAAAGACTCCACCAGAAAATTACTAGAGCTAATCAATGAATATAGCAAAGTTGCAGGATATAAAATTAACACACAGAAATCCTTTGCATTTCTATTTACTAACAATGAGAAAACAGAAAGAGAAATTAAGGAAACATTTCCATTCACCATTGAAATGAAAAGAATAAAATACTTAGGAATATATCTACCTAAAGAAACACAAGACCTGTAAATAGAAAACTATAATACCAAAAAAAAAAAACAACAACAACAACAAAAAAAAAAAAAACTATAATACCATGTTCATTGATTGGAAGAATCAATATAGTGAAAATGAGTATACCACCCAAAGCAATCTATAGATTCATGCAACCCCACCCCCATCAAGCTACCAATGGTATTTTCCACAGAACTAGAACAAATAATTCACATTTTCGTATGGAAATGCAGAAAACCATAAATAGCCAAAGCAATCTTGAGAAAGAAGAATGGAACTGGAGGAATCAACCTGCCTGACTTCAGGCTATACTACAAAGCTACAGTCATCAAGACAGTATGGTATTGGCACAAAGACAGAAATATAGATCAATGGAATAAAATAGAAAGCCCAGAGATAAATCCACGCACCTATGGACATCTTGTCTTTGACAAAGGAGGCAAGAATATACAATGAAGAGAAGTCAATCTCTTTAACAAGTGGTGTTGGGACAACTGGTCAACCACTTGTAAAAGAATGAAACTAGAACACTTTCTAACACCATACACAAAAATAAACTCAAAATGAATTAAAGATTTAAACGTAAGACCAAAAACTATAAAACTCCTAGAGGAAAACATAGGCAAAACATCCTCCGACATAAATCACAGCAGGATCCTCTATGACCCATCTCTCCGAGTAGTGGAAATAAAAGCAAAATAAACAAATGGGACCTAATTAAACTTAAACACTTCTGCACAATGAAGGAAACTATAAGCAAGATGAAAAGACAGCCTTCAGCATGGGAGAAAATAATAGCAAACGAAGCAACTGACAAAGAACTAATCTCCAATATATACAAGCAATTCCTGCAACTCAATTCTAGAAAAATAAACGACCCAATAAAAAAATGGGCCAAAGAACTAGACAGATATTTCTCCAAAGAAGACATACAGATGAGAAGACATACAGATGGCTAACAAACACATGAAAAGGTGCTCAACATCACTCATTATCAGAGAAATGCAAATCAAAACCACAATGAGGTACCATCTCACACCAGTCAGAATGGCTGCAATCCAAAAGTCTACAAACAATAAATGCTGGAGAGGGTGTGGAGAAAAGGGAACCTTCTTACACTGTTGGTGGGGATGCAAAGTAGTACAGCCACTATGGAGAACAGTGTGGAGATTCCTTTAAAAACTGGAAATAGAACTGCCATATGACCCAGCAATCCCACTGCTGGGCGTACACACCAAGGAAATCAGAATTGAAAGAGACACGTGTGCCCCAATGTTCATCGCAGCACTGTTTATAATAGCCAGGACATGGAAGCAACCTAGATATCCATCAGCAGACAAATGGATAAGAAAGCTGTGGTACATATACACCATGGAATATTACTAAGCCATTAAAAAGGATACATCTGAATCAGTTCTAATGAGGTGGATGAAACTGGAGCCTACTATACAGAGTGAAGTAAGCCAGAAAGAAAAACACCAATACAGTATACTAAAGCATATATATGGAATTTAGAAAGATGGTAACGACAACCCTATATGTGAGACAGCAAGAGAGACACAGATGTATTGAACAGTCTTTTGGACTCTGTGGGAGAAGGCAAGGGTGGGATGATTTGAGAGAATGACATTGAAACATGTATATTATCATATGTGAAACAGATCACCAGTCCAGGATTGATGCACGAGACAGGGTGCTCAGGGCTGGTGCACTGGGATGACCCAGGGGGATGGGATTCGGGGGTCGGGGTGGGAGAGGTGGAAGGGAAGCTCAGGATGGGGAACACATGTAGACCCATGGCTGATTCATGTGAATGTATGGCAAAAGCACTACAATATTGTAAAGTAATTAGCCTCCAATTAAAAAAAAAAAAAGCTGATTTGGTGGTGGTGAATTCTCTTCACTGTTGTTTGTCTGGAAAGCTTTTGATTTCTTCGTCAAATCTGAAGGAGACCCTTGATGGTAGAGCATTCTTGGTTGTAGTCTCTTCCCGTTCATCACTTTAAATGTATCATGCCATTCCCTCTGGTTAGCAGAGTTTCTGTTGAGAAATTAGCTGATAGCCTGATGGGTGTTCCCTGGTATGTTATTTGTCATTTTCCCCTTGTTGCTTTTAACATTTTATCATTGTCTTTAATTATTGTCAGCTTGATTTCTATGTATCTTGGTGTGCTCCTCTTTGGGTTTATCCTACCTGGGACTCTCTCTTCTCTTCTCATGAGACCCCTATACTGCGAATTTTGGTGCATTTAATGATGTCCAGAGGTGTCTTAGGCTGCCCTCATTTCTTTTCATTCATTTTTCTATATTCTGTTCTATGGCAGTGATTTCCACCATCCTGTCATCCAGGTCATTTGTCCATTCTTCTGCCTCTGTTATTCTGTGATTAATTCCTTCTAGTGTATTATTCATCACTGTTTGTTCTTTAGCTCTTCCAGGGCTTTGGAAAACATTTCTTGCTCTTCTCCTTTGTTTCCCCAAGATCCTGCATCATCTTCACTATCATTATTCTGAATTCTTTTTCTGGAAGGATGACTATCTCCACTTCATTTAGTTGTCTTTCTGGGGTTTTGCCTTGTCCCTTATTCTGGGACATAACTTTCTGCCTTTTCATCCTGATTAACTTTCTGTAATGTGGTTTTCGTTCTAGCCACTGTGGAACTGTGGTTCTTCTTGCTTTTTCTGTCTGTCCTCTGATGGAAGGGTCCAAGAGGCTTGGGTAAGGTGCCTGATGGGAGGGACTGACAGTGTGAAAATCTGGGTCTTGCTCCAGGGGGCAGATCCTTGCTCTGCTTTAATCCAATTATTTGCTGATGAGTGGGGTTCCACTCCCTCCCTGGTAGTTGTTTGGCTTGAGGTGACCAAGCACTGGGCTCTACAGGGTCTATGGTAGGGTTAATGGCGACCTGCAAGAGGACTTACAGCAAGGGGGACCTTCCAGGACTGTGGCTGTCAGTGCCTCTGTCTCTGAGGTGAGCCCTGACTGACCCAGGCTTCTTCAGGAGACCCTTCAACATTAGAAGGTAGTTTTGGTTCAGCGTCCTGTGGGGTAACTGCTCCTTTCCTGGAGGTCTTGGTGTGTGCAAGATTTTGTTTGTGTCCTCCAACACTGGAGTCTCTGTTCCCCCCATTTCTGTGCAAGTCTTATAAGCAAATGCCGCTGGCCTTCAAGGTCAGATTTCCTGGGGATTCTCAGGCCGTTTGTTGGTTCCCCAGGCTGAGAAGCATGACATGTGGTTGAGAACCTTCACAGAAGTGGGAGGGCTTCTTTGGTATTACATTTCCCCAGTTTGTAGCGAACATACCCCACGGCGATGGTATTTCATTTTATTGTGATTGTGCCCATCCTACAGGCTCAGTATATAGCATTGGACAGGTGGTAGTTACAAAAACCATCCTCAAGAAAAAGAGATGCAACACAGAAAATGGTTGCCTGAGGAGTTCTTACAAATAAATTAGGAAGGAAGAGAAGTGAAAGGCAAAGGAGAAATGGAAAAATATGCCCATCTGAATGCAGAGTTCATGGAAATATATGTCCTTCTGAATGCAGAGTTCCAAAGTATAACAACGATAGCTATAACAAAGGTTTCTTAAGCAAAGAAATAGAGGAAAGCAACAGAATTGGAAAGACTAGAGGTCTCTTCAAGAAAATTGGAGATACCAAGGGAGCATTTCATGCAAAACGACAGGCACAATAAAGGAAAGAAATGGTAAGGAATGAACAGAAATATAGAAGATTAAAGAAGATGTGGCAAGAATACACAGAAGAACTGGAGAAAAAAGTCTTGATGACCTGGATAACCACGATGGTGTTGTCATTCACCTAGAGCCAGACATCCTGCATTGTGAAGTCAAATGGGGCTTAGGAAGCATAGTATAAACAAAGCTAGTAGAGGTGATGGAATTCCAGCTGATCTATTTAAAATCCTAGAAGATGATGCTGTTAGAGTGCTGACTCAATAGACCAGCACATTTGGAAAACTCAGCAATGGCCACAAGACTGGAAAGGGTCAGCTTTCATTCCAATCCCAAAGAAGGGTAATGCCAAAGAAAGTTGAAACTACCATAGAGTTGCCCTAATTTCACATACTAGCAAGGTAACGCTCAGAGTCCTTCAAGCTACACTTCAATAGTACATGAAGTGAGAACTTCCAGATATTCAACCTGGATTTAGAGAAGGCAGAGGAATTGGAGATCAAATTGCCAACATCCATTGGATCATAGAAACAGCAAGAGAATTCCAGAAGAACATCTGCACCTGCCTTGTGGATTATGCTAAATCTTTTGACTGTGGATCATAGGAAACAGAAAACTCTTCAAGAGATGGGAATACCAGATCACCTTACCAGCCTCCTGAGAAACCTGTATGTAGGTCAAGAAGCAACTGTTAGAACCAGACATGGGACAACAAACTGGTTCCAAATTGAGAAAGGAGTACACCAAGGCTATATATTGACAGCCTGCTTATTGAATTCATATGTAGAAAGCATCATGCAAAATACCAGGCTGAATGAAGCACAAGCTGGAATCAAGATTGCAGGGAGAAATATCAGTAACCTTGATATACAGATGACACCACCTTTATGGCAGAAAGTGAAGAGGAACTAAAGAGCCTCTTGATGAAAATGAAAGAGGAGAGTGAAAAAGCTGGCCTAAAACTCAACATTCCAAGAATTAAGATCATGGCATTTAGTCCCAACACTTCATGGCAAATAGATGGGGAAACAATGGAAAAGAGTGACAGGGAGGAGGGCTATTTTGTGTTCACTCTTTCTCCTTACCTTAAGCCATTGATCTCCAAAAGTAACAACTTCCCCCAAAACTCAATCTCTTGAGACAGGAGTCAGTGTCTCTCCCGTGACATGTATTACATGTCGCCAAGTAAGGTCATAAGGTAAACTTAGTCCCATAAAGCCTTCCATGTACCTTTTGGATCCTCTAAATATTCTGCTGAGACTGAGGCAACCTCTCCTAGAAGGGAGCCCTGGCTCTCAGCCTGTTCATTTGGGAGCTCCAGATACAGGGGCAAAGTAGGAGAAGAGGAAGGAGCTGTAGGTTTCACACCCAAATCTGTACCCTTAGGACACAAGTCTGGAATGTCTCACAGAGAGATAAGGAGCAACACAGATGGCACTTCCACCCATTTCTCTTGTTTTCTTTGGAATCGATCTAGTTGTGAAACAGTATTGTAGTTAAGAGATGCTTTGGAACATAGATGCAAAAATCCTTAACAAAATTCTAGCAAACAGAATCCAACAACATATTTAAAAAACCATACACCATGACCAAGTGGGCTTTATCCCAGGAATGCAAGGATTCTTTAATATCTGCAAATCAATCAATGTAATACACCACATTAACAAATTGAAAGATAAAAACCATATGATTATCTCAATAGATGCAGAGAAAGCCTTTGACAAAATTCAACACTCATTTATGATTAAAACTCTCCAAAAAGCAGGAATAGAAGGAACATACCTCAACATAATAAAAGCTATATATGACAAACCCACAGCAAGCATCACCCTCAATGGTGAAAAATTGAAAGCATTTCCCCTGAAATCAGGAACAAGACAAGGGTGCCCACTCTCACCACTACTATTCAACATATTGTTGGAAGTTTTGGTCACAGCAATCAGAGCAGAAAAAGAAGTGAAAGGAATCCAGATAGGAAAAGAAGAAGTGAAACTCTCGCTGTTTGCAGATGACATGATTCTCTACATAGAAAACCCTAAAGACTCTTCCAGAAAATTACTAGAGCTAATCAACGAATATAGTAAAGTTGCAGGATATAAAATTAACACACAGAAATCCCTTGCATTCCTATATACTAACAATGAAAAAACAGAAAGAGAAATTAAGGAAACAACACCATTCACCATTGCAACAAAAAGAATAAAATACTTAGGAGTACATCTACCTAAAGAAACAAAAGACCTATACATAGAAAACTATAAAACACTGATGAAAGAAATCAAAGAGGACACAAACAGATGGAGAAACATACCATGTTCATGGATTGGAAGAATCAATATTGTCAAAATGGCTATTCTACCCCAAAGCAATCTATAGATTCAATGCAATCCCTATCAAGCTACCAACGGTATTTTTCACAGAACTAGACCAAAGAATTTCACAATTTGTATGGAAATACAAAAAACCTCGAATAGCCAAAGTAATCTTGAGAAAGAAGAATGGAACTGGAGGAATCAACCTGTCTGACTTCAGACTCTACTACAAAGCCACAGTCATCAAGACAGTATGGTACTGGCACAAAGACAGAAATATAGATCAATGGAACAGAATAGAAAGCCCAGAAATAAGTCCACGAACCTATGGATACCTTATTTTTGACAAAGGAGGCAAAAATATACAATGGAAAAAAGACAACCTCTTTAACAAGTGGTGCTGGGAAAACTGGTCAACCACTTGTAAAAGAATGAAACTAGAACACTTTCTAACAGCATACACAAAAATAAACTCAAAATGGATTCAAGATCTAAATGTAAGACCAGAAACTATAAAACTCCTAGAGGAGAACATAGGCAAAACACTCTCTGACATAAATCACAGCAAGATCCTCTATGACCCACCTCCCAGAATATTGGAAATAAAAACAAAACTAAGCAAATGGGACCTAATGAAACTTAAAAGCTTTTGCACTACAAAGGAAACTATAAGTAACGTGAAAAGACAGCCCTCAGATTGGGAGAAAATAATAGCAAATGAAGAAACAGACAAAGGATTAATCTCAAAAATATACAAGCAATTCCTGCAGCTCAATTCCAGAAAAATAAATGACCCAATCAAAAAATGGGCCAAAGAACTAAACAGACATTTCTCCAAAGAAGACATACAGATGGCTAACAAACACATGCAAAGATGCTCCACATCACTCATTATTAGAGAAATGCAAATCAAAACCACAATGAGGTACCATTACATGCCAGTCAGGATGGCTGCTATCCAAAAGTCTACAAGCAATAAATGCTGGAGAGGGTGTGGAGAAAAGGGAACCCTCTTACACTGTTGGTGGGAATGCAAACTAGTACAGCCACTATGGAAAACAGTGTGGAGATTTCTTAAAAAACTGGACATAGAACTGCCATATGACCCAGCAATCCCACTTCTGGGCATACACACTGAGG
This sequence comes from Dama dama, assembly GCF_033118175.1. NCBI lineage: Eukaryota > Metazoa > Chordata > Mammalia > Artiodactyla > Cervidae > Dama > Dama dama. The sequence goes on along the minus strand of NC_083686.1, from coordinate 4,621,678 downwards.
AAACCAGATCTGAAAGAGACACGTGCACCCCAATGTTCATCGCAGCACTGTTTATAATAGCCAGGACATGGAAGCAACCTAGATGCCCATCAGCAGATGAATGGATAAGGAAGCTGTGGTACATATACACCATGGAATATTACTCAGCCATTAAAAAGAATTCATTTGAATCAGTTCTAATGAGATGGATGAAACTGGAGCCCATTATACAGAGTGAAGTAAGCCAGAAAGATAAAGACGAATACAGTATACTAACACATATATATGGAATCTAGAAAGATGGTAATGATAACCCTATATGCAGAACAGAAAAAGAGACACAGAAATACAGAACAGACTTTTGAACTCTGTGGGAGAAGGTGAGGGTGGGATGTTTTGAAAGAACAGCATGTATATTATCTATGGTGAAACAGATCACCAGCCCAGGTGGGATGCATGAGACAAGTGCTCGGGCCTGGTGCGCTGGGAAGTCCCAGAGGAATCGGGTGGAAAGGGAGGTGGGAGGGGGGATCAGGATGGGGAATACGTGTAACTCTATGGCTGATTCATGTCAATGTATGACAAAACTCACTGAAATGTTGTGAAGTAAATAGCCTCCAACTAATAAAAAAAAAAAAAGAGAGAGAGATGTTTCAGCCAGGAGTCCCCATTTTTCAAAGGATACCATGACCATTCCATATCACAGAAGAAGATCAGGCATGTCTTTTTAACCCATGGGGATCAAACTTCTCCCTGCATTAAAAACAAACAAACAAACAAACAAAAAAACAGAAAAACATTCTAAAGGAGTGGTTCTGGAACTGCTAGCTCCTGTCTGTAAGAGAGAAAACAGCGGCACCCACAGCCATGGTTTTTTCCACCAGAGGCGTCCTTCCCTGCTCTAGATGGGGGTGTACACAGGCTCTCCACCAAACCTTTCCGTCTCTGGTCAGACTCTGTCAGTCCCTTCCCAACGCAGGCATCTTACCCGTCCTTCTCAGATCTACCACCGAGGCAGGGGGGAGAGCACAAGGGGAAGACCTGAGAGCATCTCAGACTGATGTAGTGCCATACCACCAAAACCTTTGTTTGATTGGCCCTCTTCTCTGAAGCCACCTGGGTTGGAGCAGAGTACTTTTCCCAGAATGTTTCCCAAGCGTGGGCTCCTAGGGAAGGCATCCATCTTTCATGTGCCTGACTACAGTCGTGACCGCAGTAGAAGCAGTGAGTCATAAAGGGACACACAACAGCCAAGATATCCCATCTGAGAGTAACCAGGCCAGTATATGCATAGCCAAAGAGGTGGTAGGGGGTTGGCCAGAGATTGGATTATATTGGGGAGAAACCCTCGGGGAATTGGAATCAATGGCATCTCAAATATGGGACTTTCTGCAGTCACCCTGATTCCTGCTTCTATGGATAAAGATGTGAATAGACCAATGATTCTGGGAAGAAGTCCTAATATTAGCATCTATTTCACAAGACCCTCCTTGCCTATTAGGTGGCATCCCAACCCTGGAGAAGGGCACAGGGCCCTGAGGGAGTGACGAAACTTATCTCTTTGCAGAAGGACACGGGTTTCTCTATGACACATTTGGGGTCCGGCCACAGTTCTCCTGGCAGGTGGACTCATTTGGTGCATCCGCCACGACCCCCACCCTCTTTGCCCTGGCGGGCTTCAATGCCCACGTCATCTCCAGGATCGACTACGACCTGAAGGAGGCCATGCAGAAACACCAGGTGAGTGGTGAGCCACATCTAGTCATCCACTTTCTCACCATCAGAACTGAAAAACGCTGCTGTACCTTTAGTGATGGTGATGAGCTCCCTGTGTCTGGGGGCATTCAAGGCAAGTTAGAGACAGCCCGGCTGGCAGACCCTGGCAGAGAGTCCTGCCCTGAGGAGGGTCAGATGAAAGTGCAGGCAGGCACCGTCTGGAGGGCCAATTCCTCCACCAATATGGCTTTGCGAGGTCAGTGGGAATCTAGAGGAGGGGGCAGCAGAGGGAGATCTTGACCATGAACCACTGAGAGGAGCGGGTGTGGGCAGCTAGGAGACTCGGGTCGGGTCTGGAGAGGGGAGCCGCAGCCGCGTCGCCCCTGGGCCTCACTCTGTTCCCTCCAGGTCTGCAGCAGCTGCAGTTCGTGTGGCGAGGGTCCAGCTCCCTGTCGGCGCAGCAAGAAATCTTCACACACGTCCTGGACCAGTTTGGCTACTGCTCATGAGCACCTGCCTCGGGCCAATCCCCGTCCCAGCACCCTCCCTCGACCAGCTTAACCACGCCCCTCATGGCCAGCCCTGAGGGCTCGCACTGAGCACCCATCTTACAGGAAGAACAGCTGAGGCCTGGACACCCAGCCAAGGCCCCGCGGTAGCAGCATGGGGCAGCTGGAGTGGCTCAGGCAATTGAGTTGAGGCTTCCGAGTTCTGGCACCAGCCCTCCTGTGGGCTGTCTGGTGGGGGGCCCTGCATCCAGTCCCCTCTGCCCTCTGTTCCTCGAGGCCGTGGGTGGGGGCTGAGCCCTCGTGAACAGGGGAGGTGGGATGAAGCGGCAGCTGAGAGAAGAGGCAAGGGGGACTCACTAGCAGGTTCTGGGTGCCCTGTAGGATCAGAGTGAGGTGCCCAAGTGGCCACAGGGCTCAAGCGGGGGCATCTTCTGTCCACGCAGCTCTCTGCCTCCCACCGCTGCCCTGTCCACCCCCTGATGGGAGACAGAGGCCCCGATGCTCTGGCCTCCCTGAGCCCTGCCTGCCTCCCAGACATTGTGCTGCTGTCCTTTTCAGGGCTGGGCCCCCTAATGCTCCTCTCTCTCTCTCAGTGAGGGATTTAACTGGGATGGCGAAGCCATCTTCCCAGGTACACCCCTGAATGGCTTGTACCCCCAAATACAAATCCCTGTCACTGAGGACAGCATCCCAAACTTTACCAGTCTCCTGTTGAACAATGTGTTGACTCGAGCCTCCTGGTTCCAGACACCACACGTCCTCTGGCCCTGGGTGAGTTGGGGGTCCCAGGCCCTGGTTCCTCAGCTCTGCGCAGGTACTGCTCTCTTCGGTCTGACCCCAGCACTTGGGTCCACCAGGATTCTGTGTCCACCCCTAACTATTCCAGTGTCCATCCAGGCGGTGGGACTTCCCAGCCCCGGCTCAGTCCTCCTTCCCTGCACCCTGAGTCCTCACCCAGTCTACCAGCTCTTCCCCCACCCTGGATCACCCCCAAAGTCTCCGTGTCTGATGCATCCCCTCCCCCACGCAGGCTCCAGTTCCTCCCCGGCTCTCCCCCTCCTTTCCCCTTCTCAGTGCTGGGAGCAGAGACCTTGGCCTGAATCCTGGCTCCCTACTCAGGGCCTGTGAGACTCTGAACACTCTGAGCCTCACTTTCCTCATCTGTGAAATGGGGATGATGACAGGACCTGCTCCATAGGCTGGATTTGAGGTCAAGTGGGAAAGACACCCCTGGGGGGCAGTGCCCGACACCCAGTCACCATTGTGGTCACAGCCAAACTGGATGGAGCACCTGCTGTGCTCCCAGAGGAGAGAGCTAGTGAGCTACGTGGGGGGCTTCAGGGTCCACCAGGGGAGAGGGGGGTGGCCGTGGGGATAAGAGGAGCACACCCTGTGCAGGCTGGGCTCTGCACCCAGAAGGGCTGGGCATTGCTTCTATCCCCCTGCTGCAGGGATGTGACAGGGAGTTCTTCAATGCCTCGCTGCAATTCGCCAAATGGACATTATAATGGAATACATCAACAGTCACGCATCGGAGTTCAATTTCTCGATGGAGTACGCCATTCTAGGCGACTACTTCCAGGCTGTGCACTCTGACCAAATCGCCTGGCAGGTCCGAGACCACCACGACTTCCTGCCCTATTCCTCGGGTAGGAGCCTCTGGAGTTGAGGGGGGATTCGGTGCCAGAGAGAGGTCACCAAAGCAGTGACAGGCGGTTTCCCAGGCTGCTCAGCTCCGTCAGTGGAGCTCACAGGGCTGCTGGATAACAGGCAGCCCTACCTCACCTGCCTGCCTCGCGTGGATCACCTGGGGTGGGGTCAGAGGATAGGCGGGCTCAGTGTGGTCCACTGTTCCTTCCCCAGTTCCCTCCTTTCACAAGAGAGGCTTTGAGTGATGTCCAGAGGCAGCCTTGGTATCCAGCGGGGCACTGGCGGGGGTAGGTAATGCCCCTTTGGGACTTCGTCATGCCATGACCTTTGTGTCCAGGGTGAGGAGAGTGGTTTCAGGGATCTCAGCTCCCATTGGCCATGCCAGCCAGCCCCCATGGGCAACCAGAGGGACCCACTCGAAGGCATGCCTCTCCAGACCCTGATTTTCCTCAGAGGCACAGAGGGGCGGCCAGCACTCCAGCCCTTCCATTCTGTGTCCTGACCTCCTGGCCTCATCCCTCTACCTCTTCCTCTGAAGTCCTCCAGGGCCCTTCCCCACAGGGCATCCCAGGAACCCCGGTGCACACTGGGATTCTTGTCCTCGTCACAGTCCTTCAGCACTCAGGCTCTCCAGACATGCCCCAGTCCAACCTAACCCTGCCAGCTGCCCAGGCCTTCCAGGGATCTTGTACCTTTGCTGACCTGGCTGGACCAGGAACCCTGAGATCACCCCCTGGCCTAGGCTGTGTCCCTGGGGACCCAGGCAGATCCATCTCTGACCTCATCTTTCTCAGCATTTCCCAGGTGGGGCTCAGGGGCCTCCGTGGGCATGCCCTTACACCCACTCCTGGCCTTTTGCTCCTAGACATGCATCATGCCTGGACTGGATTCTACGCCTCCCGAAGTGCGTTCAAGGCGCTGGCAAGGCAAGCCAGCACTCTGCTGTACGCCGGGGAGTCCATGTTCACACGCCACGTGCTGTTGGCTCCGCACCCACACCTGGACCCGGCCTGGGGCCTGCAGCAACTCCAGCAGCTCCGCTGGGCGGTCTCCGAGGTAATGCAATGCCTCCCAGAGACAGGACAGGATTGGACCATCCTGGGCTGTGTGCTTCCCCACCCCCACCCCCCCAGGCCAGCACACCTCCCTGTCCCTGGTCACTACAGGTCCCTTTTACAGATGAGAACACTGAGGTCACCTTGGTCACAAGACCATGCATGATGAAGCTGCCCCAAGGCTAGGATCATGGCCTGCCAAGACTTAGAGCCAGTTGGCCCCAGAGTGGAAAGGGCAATGTGGAGCGGCATTGGTGTCCAACCCTCCTGGCTGGTTCAGATCCCAGCTCAGCTCAGTGACCTGAGGCTACTTACTCTCCCTCTCTGAGGTTTCATTTCCTCCTTGGAAAGTGAGACCCACATGCTGACTCAGCACATTGATGGGACAGTTGAATGTGATCGTACTCATAAGGTGGTGGGCTCTGTGGCTGACACAAACAAAGTTGCTCATGAATCTGTATCTTACTTGTTTCCCACTGTTCAGAAGGGAAAAATGAGACCAAAGATCTCCTATAGCTTTTCTCTTCTCCACTCAGAAATGGGCCACACGGGCCATGACATTGATAGTCTAAAGAGAATTGCTGCCAGGACCACTCATTGTGCAGTGTGAGATGGGATTGACTTTAGCATCCATCAGGGTGGGTGGACGCGTGGCTTCACCTCACGGGGACTCAAGTTTCCCTTCTGGGAAGAGGAGGTCATCCACCCTACATGGTGTAGTCAAGTACCAGGCCAGGTGTGGGGCTTGTCTGGAGCAGGTTATCAGCACTTCTGGGATGACTGGGTCACAGTGGGAAGCTTGGCAGGGTCCTTTCCAAAGGTCTGTCTGTCCAGGGTCAGGGACACAGGTTATGTGTTTTCCCAAGGTCAACAACATTTGGACAAGATCATCAGCCTCTCTGACCTCAGTTTTCTCTTCTGTAAAGTGGGAGGAACCCCCAATTCTCCAGCAGCACCTGTTGAGAGGGAAGGGGAGTCAGGGCCCAGTGGGTGTGAGGACAGCAGGTGCTGAGCAGAGACTGGCCTGACCTCACTCTTGTCCTGCTCCTGCGGGGGCCCAGGTCCAGCACCACGACGCCATCACCGGGACTCACGCCCTCAAGGTTGATGACATGTTTGTGGAGAACCTGAGCACTGGGATGCAAGGGGTGCACACGCTGATGGCCTCCATCATCCAGGACAGGTCTCCAGCCCACTCAGGTAAGCAAGGCCCCTGGGGGCACAGTGGGCTATGGTGGGTGTCTGCCCCGGCCTGAAAAGAGAGCCTGAGGATCAGGGAATGGACTGGGACACCTGAACATCAGACTCGAGTCCCGTCCAGGGGAGGCTCTCATTTCAGTGTGAGCTGGGCAGGTGCCTTCACTTCACTGAGCCGTTTCCACTCTGTGATTCAGCAAAGGCTGATATGCCAACTAGAGGCAGGAATAAATGCTAACGCAGTCTGGATGTTGCCAAGCTCACTGCTCGCACAATTTAGTGTAGCACCTCACATCTCTGAAAAGCTGGAAGTGTCACTGTCCTCACTTCATAGCTGAGGACACACCCAGAAGGCAGAGGTCATGGACCTGAGCAGGGCCACACAGCAAGGATTAGGGCCAGGAGTCCTGTGCTGCCCAGCTCTGCAGACAGGTGCACATGTTCTTTTGACTTGGCGGATGTCCCAGTTGGTGAATGACTGGTTACCCCAGTTACCTGGAGCTGACAGTCTTCATCCTTGAAAATCCTGGGCAAACAGAGACAACTGTTCTCCCTGCAGGATCATGTGGCCCGCCCACCTTCCCAGGGCCCATGCTCACCCTCTGGCACTGTGCCCTCCCCGCTCTGCCCCTCCTTTCCCCGCTCCACCCTCCCCTCCCCTCCCCCAGCTCTGACCTCCGATCTGCATCTGTGTACAGTCCCATCCTACCTTCAGACCCTGGAAGGGCCCTGGGGTCAAGGGTGCAGCAGACTGGAATCCTGTCCACGGGGACTGCAGTCAGCAGGGGATGACGGTCATAGAAAGGGAGGTAGAACTGGGTCCTTCCAGTGTCTGGTGAGGCCAGCCATTCCCATGAGCTCATGGGGGCAGCTCCCCAAGCAAGGGGCAGGTGGAGAGCCCAGGAAGGCATCCAGCCATGGGAACTGCCTGGGCAGAAGCCAGAGACTGGACAGTGTGTGCCGTGTCCAGGGATCCGGGAGTCATCGGATGTGGTCATAGCCTGGGGCACGTGGGGTGGGGAAGGAGCAGAAAGAGAATCCAGGTTCATACCAAAGAGGCCTCCAGGGCTGACCTTGGTGATTGATCTTGACCCTTCAAGCTCCAGAGAATTCTGTCTGTACATTGCCAAGCGCTCAAACTTTGGAGTCAGGCCTTAGGACATGGGTTGCCTTGGACAGCTGACCCTTCTCTCTGGACTTCAGTGTCCACACTGAAGTAAAGTGGGCTAACAAGGAGAGAAGAGTGAGGAGCTCATGGACCCTCCTCTCTGGGGGTATGCCCCCCCCCCCATCCTTCCTGGGAACCAGAACGCAGCTTGAACAGATGAGGACGGGGTTGGACGTCAGAGAACTTGTGTCTGTCTGTCCTTCCCCCTGGACTCTGCCGGGCTGGTCTCACCTGCCTCAGTTTCCCTTGTTCCAAGATGCACCAGGGGTGAGGGGTGGGTCAGGTGGCAGGAGTAGAGCCTGTTCTCTGTCTGCAGGCCCAGAGCCTGGGGGACGCTTTGCGGTGGTCTACAACCCGCTGGCCTGGACAGTCACCACCATCATCACCCTGACTGTGGACTTTCCCAATGTCAGCATCACAGATGAGTCAGGGCACCCCGTGCCTGCACAGGTAAGGGGGACATCCCATCTAAGGTGCATTCCCCGTTGCTGCCCCTGCTCTGGGCTGAGCCCCAAGAAGTGGGCATCTAAAGGGAACATGTGACAGGCTGCCCTCACTGTGAGGACAGTGTCATGGGGTGAGTCATCATCAGGGTCAGTGGATCCACCCAGGGGACTGACGCTGGGCTTTGGGCATCTGAGTTGACCAAAATCCACCTGTAGTTCAGAGCCACAAGAGACATGGTTTCAATACAGGGTCAGGAATATCCCCTGGAGGAGGGCATGGTAACCCACTCCAGTATTCTTGACTGGAATATCCATGGGCAGAGAGCCTGGTGGGCTACAGTCCATGGGGTTGCAAAGAGTCAGACAACACTGAGGCAAACTGCTGTATATGTATCCATAACCCTGTGTAAATTTCTACTTCTTATGGGGAAGCCAGCAATAGTCTTCATTGTGCAAATTTATGTCACGTCAAATCGTGGAACATCTTAAAGAGGTGGGAATACCAGACCACCTGATCTGCCTCTTGAGAAATCTGTATGCAGGTCAGGAAGCAGCAGTTATAACTGGACATGGAACAACACACTGGTTCCAAATAGGAAAAGGAGTATGCCAAGGCTGTATACTGTTACCCTGTTTATTTAACTTATATGCAGATTATATCATGAGAAATGTGGGACTGGGTGAAAAACAAGCTGGAATCAAGATTACTGAGAGAAATATCAATAAACTCAGATATGAGGATGATACCACCCTTATGACAGAAATGGAAGAAGAGCTAAAGATCCTCTTGATGAAAGTGAAAGAGGAGAGTGAAAGAGTTGGCTTAAAGCTCAACATTCCAAAAACTAAGATCATGGCATCCGGCCCCATCACTTCAAGGCAAACAGATGGGGAAACAGGGGAAACGGTGGCAGACTTTATTTTTTGGGGTTCCAAAATCACTGCAGATGGTGACTGCAGCCATGAATTTGAAAAACACTTTCTCCTTGGAAGAAAAGTTATGACCAACCTAGACATCATATTAAAAAGCAGAGACATTACTTTGTGAACTAGGTCCGTAGAGTCAAGGCTATGGTTTTTCCAGTAGTCATGTATGGATGTGAGAGTTGGACCACAAAGAAAGATGAGCACTGAAGAATTGATGCTTTTGAACTATGGTGTTGGAGACGACTCTTGAGGGTTCATTGGACTGCAAGGAGATCCAACCAGTCCATCCTAAAGGAAATCAGTCATGAATATTCATTGGAAAGACTGATGCTGAAGCTGAAACTCCAATACTTTGGCCACCTGATGCAAAGAACTGACTCATCTGAAAAGACCCTGATGCCGGGAAAGATTGAAGGCAGGAGGAGAAGGGGATGACAGAGGATGAGATGGTTGGAAGGCATCACCGACTCAATGGACATGAGTTTGAGTAAACTCCAGGAGTTGGTGATGGACAGGGAGGTCTGGTGTGCTACAGTCCTTGGGGTCACAAAGAGTTGGACACCACTGAGAGAATGAACTGAACTGATGGAGGTGCTGTGTTAGCGACAGGCACCAAGCTGGGACACCCACATCCTGTGTGGTCCCTCCTCATCTCCTTCCCAGATCTGGAGCTTGACTTGGCTCTAGAGGTGACCCTACTGTCACCAAGCCAGCCCTTCCTTGGAGCGGTGGAGGAGGTGATGCCATCAGTCAGCCATTCAGCAAACACTCCTGAATGTCTGTTCCAGCCCTGGCCCCAGATGAGTGTTCATCCCTGGACTCGGGAGCCATAGTGGATTCAAGGAACAGATACAGACATGGACAGTTAAGGTGTGGGATGGTGAACTGGCAGCCAGGGCAGTGGCCCTTAGCTAAGACACAGGATGAAGATTCCTCTATATCATGGTCTGGGGAGGGGAGGTGCTGGGTTGAGTAGACCTAAGACATAACATCCCCCTTCCCCACCCAAAGGCTCCACCCACCAAGCAGATATGCTCTTAAATACTACCGAACACCTAGGATGTGTCAGGCGTTACTCTAGGCACTGGAGAAACTTTCACAAACAAGCAGACAAAAGTCCCTGCACTCAGGGGGCTCCTATTCCAGTGGGGGGATCCAGGCAAGAAGAAAATAAGAGTATAGGAGTGGCCGATGACAATTGTGGTGGAGGAAATCCTTTAGGACAAGTTGGGAGTGTGGGGTGGGGACGGGTGTCTGCTTTAGTTCAGAGAAAGGCTGGGCTGGAGGCTGTGAGGAGCCACATGGGTTTGCTTATGGCCCCCCAAACCCTCCCACAAGACCCAGAAATGACACTTGTTCCCTAGAGAGTGAAGGACCCCCTGCATGGACCCACTGTCCTCAGCCAACTCCCTTCCCTGAACCAATGACTTGCAGATGGAGAAAGGGCTCAGGGTGACCTGGAAACCTCCCTCTTCAGGAAAACTGGAGGATTAAGAGAAAGCGAGGCCCCTCCAAAGTGGTCGAGGGAACAACATGAGCAAAGGCTCAGAGGCAGGAACAGGAAGGAGTTTGGGAGGAGGGCAGGTGGTTTACAGCCTTGGTGGAGAAGGAGGAAGGAGGGAGAAGAGGCTGGACCCAGTTGAGCAGGGAAGATGCAGGAGGGGAACCCAGCTCAGCCCAGTGATGGATGACCGCTGTCTCCATGGAGAGCAAACACTCCATCCACCAGATGTGTAAGCCCAGGGTTTCCAAGGAAACTGAGGCATCTTCCATCCCTGACATCTACCATTTATCCTGTCCTTCGGGTCTTGCAGGTCCAGCACTCGAAGGAGATGCCCTCTGCCTATGACCTGCACGTGCTGACCACGATCCCAGGACTCAGTTACCGGCAATACAGCATCTGGCCCAGCAGGAGTTCCCAAGAGGACACTGGGGAGACTGCACCCTTCATGGCCAGCACCCAGCAGTTTGGACGAAGACTCAGGAGACGTGGTGGGCGGATGGGTGGGAACCTGGTGCCTGTGGTGCACGACTGCTACATCGTCTTCCTGGACCTGGACACCAACCTGATGTACAGCATCTGGGAGAGGTGAGGTGCAGTCATTTCTGCCTCTGAGAACAGGAGGACCCTGGGGCCTGGGCAGGTAATGCCCTACCTGGATCTCCATTTCCTCAGCTGAGGGGCGAGGGTGTGATGGTGGTTAAGCTCCCTGCAGTGCATCGAGCTCTATTTCTAGGTGTGTGAGTCTAGGCCTAGTCACAGAAGCAGCCAGGACCTACAGGATCCAGCAGAGGTGATCAGGGGGAGAGTGTGGGGAGCAGCAGAAATGGAGTGCAGTCCCAGAACGTTCTGAGTCTCCCTGGTCAGGCTGGGAAAGGTGCAGTGAGCACTGTGGGCTCAGGCTCCATCATCGCTCAGGCCCCACGCATCTTTCACCTGCATCAAGCCCTGGTGACTTGAACCTCCTTGCTGTCTCTCCGGACTGGCCTACATGGATGAATCATGCAATGAAATTATACCATATCGGGTCCTTGGCAGGTTGCCTTCTTTCAGTTCTCATCATGTTTCCAACTCTCATCCTCATTGCAGCGTGAATGAGGCCCCTCATTCCCCTTGAGGACCCAATAATATTCCGTTGTACAGATATACCACTTTAGTTCTGCAGAGGCTGTCTCTTTTCACCCCTGGTTCCAGGCTGGCATCTCCATAGAGGCTCTGTGAGCCTGGTTCCAGCGTGAGGATGACATGTTGTCCATCATGATGACACTGCTTTCTCTTTCCTCTCTGTGCAGGCGGAGTAACCAGAAGGTACACGTGACGCAGAGGTTCATGGAGTATCATGCGATCACTGATTTCAGTAAAGGCCCCTTTGCAGACAATTATGTGTTTAGACCCGACGGTAGAGCAGAGCCTGCGTGGGAGGCTGTGAGGATGGAGATCGTGGCAGGGCCGCTGGTGACTGAGGTCCGGCAGGACTTCTACAGGTGAGGGCGGCCCCCTGGCTGTGCTCAGCATGTGGAGGTTCTCACAGGCAGGTGACTGAGGCAATGGGGGCCCGTCCTTGCTGCAGACACCCAGCTCCTGGACCTGGGCTTGGCGCACGGTCCTTCCTCCCTGGAAGCCCCATGACGTCATGAGCTGCTCCAGTCTCTGCAGGCCTGCTCTCTGGCCTGCGCTGTGTCACCCTGGGGGCACCTGAGTTCAGAGGCGGGACAGGAGCCCACGGTGACAGTGACCAACACCTGAGAGCAGTTCTTGTGTTTCCATCAGCAGGACAGACAGAGCCCCCAGGCATGGCTGGGTACCCGGAGTCTTCAGAGGACAGGGTCCCTCCTGTTCTCTATTCCAAGCAGGCTCCCCGGCTTCCTGGCTGCAGGAAGGATGGAGGGAGGGAAAAGGAAGGAGACGAAGGAAGAAAGGAGAAGGGCAGGGCGTCCAGAAGTCTCCCTGGGCTTGACCTATCTGCCCTGCTTCTCCTTCAGGGAGGTGAACGACAGTGAGCCCACGTTCGCCATCTACTCCCGGCTGGTCCACGGGCCCCAGAGCTCTGACGGGGAGCTGCTCTGCCATCGCATAGAGCAGGAGTACCGGGTGGGCCCCTTGGAGCTGGACCGTGAGGCCATCCTGAGGACAAGCACTGACCTGAACACGGGGCGGGTCCTCTACTCGGACAACAATGGCTACCAGATGCAGCGCAGGCTCTACTGGCAGGACACATGGAACGCCATCCCTCGGGTATGCCTTGAACTGTCCCGGGGTGTGGCTACATCAGATTGGTGTAGATCCAATCTGATGGCTGTTTTACAGAAGGCAGGAGAGCCCTCTTAGGTCCAGAACATCTCCCAGAGCCCCGCTGCCCTATATCTGCCCCTAGGGGTACGTCCCATGCGTGTTCAGACCTGGTCTCAGAGTCTGGGGCTGCCGTGTGTGAGGCGTGTCCCTGAGGTCTGTGTGCACCGCGGGTCCTCCTCAGTCAAGGGGTGACCCACTGGCGATCGCTTGAGGACTAAGTAGGTGGTATCTGGCTAGGCCTGAAAGGAGTGTGACCCTCCTTTACTGCTCTGAGCTGAGCCACAGCCGGGCTGCCAGGTAGGGCTGAGCAGGGGCTGAATTCCAAAATCAGACAGCTCCCAGGGCCTCTCCCTCCATCGGCGTGACCTCGGGCGAGTCTCTGGGTGTCCCTGGGCCTCAGTGCTCTCCTGGGAAGACAGTGACCTGCCCCAGAGCTGTGCTGAGTGCAGGGATGATCCAGGAGCAGTTCGGTGCTGGGACCTCCTGAGCCTCCATCCGTGTTAGTTCCCTCTCCTTCCACGGGGGCCCTGAGAAGGAGTGTGGTTCCTCCCTCCTCTGTCTTCCGTGAGCTTCTGTCCCTTCATCTCTGTGACTGGTCCTCACCCACTGTGGTCTGGGCTCCAGAGGGTCCAGGACCATCAGCCCAGGACATCTTGCTCCAACAGAGCAAAGGGCAGGGCTGTGTGAGTGCTTTCCAGCCCAGACGCCAGCCCCTTTCTATTTGGGAACCCCTGGCTTGGGGCCATCTCAGGCTGGACTGGCATAAATGACTCATTATTTCCTTGCAGCAGGGGGACCTTGGGGGCACATTTTACAGATGGGGAAACAGAGGCTCAGGCAGGCTGGGTCCCCCAGGGCATAAGGTCAGGAAGCGGTGGAGCTGGCTCTGAATCCCAGTGTGTCCATCTCAGAACTCAGAGCCCCCGCCCCGCCCCCGTCTACCATGCCACCCTAGGCTGCTGCTGCGCCCATGCAGGGGGCTGCCTGGGGCCAGAGGGAGACCCCAGGCCTGCTGGCTGACCTGGCCCACTGCTCCCACCACCAGTCTGCCAATGTTTCTGTCCACAGAATTACTACCCCATGGTGCAGTCAGCCTTCATCCAGGACAGACGAAGCAGGCTGGTGCTGCTGTCCGAGCAGGCACACGGCGTCTCCAGCCAAGGGAATGGGCAGGTGGAGGTAGGAGGAGGCCCCTCTGGTCACACTTGGAGACCCCAGGGCCCAGGCAGGCCCGGTCAGACAGTTGTCCTTTGCAGGTCTTGCTCCACCGGCAGCTGGTGAACAATGATCCAGCAAAGATCATTGCTGACCTCATACTGAATGACACCTCAGTCGTCCACCCGGTGCTCTGGCTTCTGCTGGGACCCAGGAACCTCACCAGTGGCCTGCGCCAGAGGAGTGGGCTGGCGCTGCAGCACCGGCCCATCGTGATGCTCAGAGAGATGAGCGGTAAACGTGCTCCTGTCATCACTGCCTGAGGGAACCTACCTGTCCAGGGATGGGGCTGAGCTTGTATTGATAGCTAATGGTGAATGGTGTTGATTTGTGATCTCTGAAGAAGAAGATTTAGCTTTGGCATCAGGTCCCAGGATTGATCACTCAGACCTTTTGTGTGGCAGATGCCCCATTACACCGGAAAATGATAAAGTAGCCTCTGACATAGACATCAGAAGGGGCAGGGAGAGAGCCCCACTTGGTAGTCATATCAAGGCCTTATATACTTTTACCAGACCCACTCCCACAACAGACATCTTAAAAACAAGATGAGAACTAACAATAGAGAGGTCTTACCAGACCCATTGCCACAAGTAAGTCTTAAGATTAGTCAGAAGGTACCTCTTAAGAAGGAGAAACATGTCCTGGAGCAGGATACATTTTTATTATATAATCATTAGAGCAGAGTTTAAAAAAATATATACTCTTGAGCAAGATGAGTTGTTTTGTTGTGTAATCATTAGCTCTGGGCTTAAAGAAAGTTAGTCTTAAAGATTGTTGTCATAACATCTCAGAGTTTAAGTAAAAACATCTTTGTGTCTAAGACGAAGAAAAGTAGAAAAAAAATGTTTGTCCATTTCTTCTTCTGAGGCCCTGGACTGCTTATCAATCTACCTAAGGATTAACTCTCTCAGTACCTGCCAGGATCTGGGCTACTTTGGGGTGGGATGGGACCAGAGTCCTCATCCAAACCCCTCATTTTTAATGTGGGCAACCTGAGGTGCACAGAGGTTCAGTGACGCGTTCAAGGTCATACAGCTAGTAGATTCACAGCTGGGACTTACTGCCATTCCCTTCTTATCTCTTTTCCCTCAATCTCCTCTATTTCCTTCTCTGAGGACACTTTCTACTTCTTCCTATGATATATGTCGCCATTCAGGTCTGGAGGCTCAGCATTTAAGACTGGCTTTGTCTGAATTAAGTGTGTTGTCAGGAAGTGAGGGTGATTGTCTTCTATGTCCTGATCTGCGAGTTTTATGAGTTGTCTCTCCTGAGACTTGTGTAAGTTTCCTTCACTACAGTTGGGCATCATAGCTAAATAGTTGAACATGAAATACTTTAAACAATGAGTGCATGAAAGGATTTGAAGATGCTACTATAGAGAATCTTTAAAATTTTATAGACATAAACAGTATGTATCTGTACATTCTGTCTACAGGTATACCTCTACATGTATGCTTTTGTTTTCTTTTTCTTTTTTTTTTGAGCATTGACGATACTGTATTGTTTCCAAATTGAAGGTTTGCTGAATCTTGCAGCAGCATGCTCGTCTGCACTGCTCTTTCAACAGCATTTGCTCAGTTCACATCAATGTATCACATTTTGCTATTTCTCACAGTATTCAAATATTTTTCATTATTACTATAATTGCTATAGTATTAGTGATCTTTGTCATTGTTCTTGCACAAAGATTGCTAATCACTGAAGTCTCCCCTGAGGTAATCTTTTTAACAAGAAAGCTTTTAAAATCTAATGTATATATAAACTGTTTTTCTTAGACAAAGTGCTATTGCACACAATAGATTATAGTTAAGTGTAAACACAAATTTTATATGGACTATGAAACCAAGACACTCAAGTCTGGCTTTATTACAATATTTGACTTATTTCAATGGTTGCAGTCAAACCCATATTAATTCAAAATTTTGCCTATAATCCTTAAGCTGTTTTCTATTTCTCATCTCTTGCAGAAGATTTTTTTTTTCCTCCTTTATTTATTTATTTTTTTTTCAGTGGGTTTTGTCATACATTGACATGAATCAGCCATAGATTTACACGTATTCCCCATCCCGATCCCCCCTCCCACCTCCCTCTCCACCCGATTCCTCTCGGTCTTCCCAGTGCACCAGGCCCGAGCACTTGTCTCATGCATCCCACCTGGGCTGGTGATCTGTTTCACCATAGATAATATACATGCTGTTCTTTCGAAACATCCCACCCTCACCTTCTCCCACAGAGTTCAAAAGTCTGTTCTGTATTTCTGTGTCTCTTTTTCTGTTTTGCATATAGGGTTATCGTTGCCATCTTTCTAAATTCCATATATATGTGTCAGTATGCTGTAATGTTCTTTATCTTTCTGGCTTACTTCACTCTGTATAAGGGGCTCCAGCTTCATCCATCTCATTAGGACTGGTTCAAATGAATTCTTTTTAATGGCTGAGTAATATTCCATGGTGTATATGTACCACAGCTTCCTTATCCATTCATACTAAAAGCAGCAAGGGAGAAACAACAAATAACACACAAAGGGATTCCCATAAGGATAACAGCTGATCTTGCAGAAGTTTTGATGAGGGCATGATTTTAGGTTTTCCCAGATTGAGATTTAGGCTAGACCTTCACAAGGCATTAGCAAGAAGGTGCGTGGTAGCTCTGACCATTCACTGAGCATTTATTGATTGCCTGCCATATGCTGCAGACTGTACCTGCATTAGACCCAGCTCTTGTCCTGAAGGATTTCTCAGGGGCTCAAAGGGGGTACAAGTCATGGTCAGCTCCACCCACAGTCCCGTCAGCTCCACCCATGGTCCTGTCCACGGCTGTGGTCAGCCCCACCCACTGCCCCATCCACGGCTGTGGTCAGCGCCACCCACGGTCCCGTCCACGGCTGTGGTCAGCTCGTCCCAGGGCCCCACCTGCACACGGAGAAACCAAAGGTCTGAGACGGAGCCAGAGGAGCCTTTATTCCAGGGCAGACGCACCTCAGGGAAGGGTAGCGTGTATTGCTTCCTCGGGTGCTGGGCCCCTCATGCGGCTGTCCCTCCCTCCTTCTGTCACCTGAGCTCCGCTGTCTGCAGACCCTCTTTCTGCTCTTGTCTGGGACGTGGCTGGGAACAGCTCATGGACCAAACGAACTGAGGCCTGTGCCACGGGCAGAGATCCCAGGAAAGGCTCTGATTGGCCCCGATCAAGTCACATGACCCAAGCCTGACCAATCACTGATGCCTGGGAGTTGCGAGGCGATGGCGGCTCCAGCTGGAGCCCAGAGCATCTCCTGGAAGAGGAGGGCTGAGTCCGTCTGGGCAGAGGCAGCGATAAATGTCAGCACGGGAGCTGGCGTCTGAGACCTTGTTCACAGAGCAGGTCTCTGTGTGAACTCCCTGCGAGTTCTGGAAGAAATGGCGTCTTCTCTCTGGTCCCATCTCCCGGTCTGCAGTTTGAACCGGCTGGACTAGAGATTCAAGGCAGGCTGGGGCTTTTGCACGAACAGGTGCTTCAGGATGCCTGCCCTGTGGACCGCAGGTGGGAGGGAGTGAGATCAGATGAAGCGGGGGACTTAGTGTGGCGAGCTGTGAGTGTCAGGAGGAGAGTTTGGCCCAAAGCCTCTCCTTGTTGTCCATCTGCCTTGCAGAGATTGCCCAGCATGGCTCAGGCCCCAGGCAGCAAGAGGCAGTGACGCTTCCCCCAAGCGTCCACCTGCAGATCCTCAGCATCCCCGGCTGGAAGTACAGCTCAAGCCACAAAGAGCACCTACGGACTCTCCGGAAAGGTGCGGCGGGTGTTCAGGTGTCCAGGTTCACTCCTGCCGCCACATGCCAGCCCGGCCCCCCAGCCCATCACTGGACAGAGGGGCTCTCCTCAGAGTCGTCCAGGCTCTTTCAGTTCCTGCTTCTTCCAGGGTCTTCTCCTGGAGCCTCAGACACCGGTGTCCCACCTGTATTTTGGGCTCAGGCATGACTTTGATGAGGTTCTTTTCATGCCTTGAAAAATAATTCTAATGTCAGGCACAGGTTGTCATGGTGGGTTGAGTCATGGATGACACATGAAACACCCCCAGGCTCGGTGGCCCCTATCTACAGAGGGAAGCAGGCAATTCATCAGAAAGCAATGACAATGATCCGAGGAAAGTTCCAGCTAGGCATCACTGAGGGCTTCCTGGTGGAGGCAACACCTTCCAGAAACAAATAGGTCCTGTACCCCTTACCTGCCCCTTTAGACTCTGAGCAGTTCCAGGGCAGGGCTGACTTTGCCCCAGCCATTGCTGTTTCCCCTAAGCCACACTCAGGGCCTAGGACGTTCCCATATAAGTGTCAGCCCAATTAAGAAGGAGGAATAGAAAGAAGTCAAGGCCCGATGTTACCTTTGTGCCTGATAAACTGGATCTTTGAAAGACTGGCTCAAGCCTGCAGCCACATGGCTTCCTGATCGTGACCTCCAGCATCCCTGCTCCACTGCCCACTTGACACATATGATGGGGTGGACAGGGTTCCCAGCAGCCGCAGAGTCATTTGGCTCCCACTTGTGTGTGTGTGTGTGGCCAAGACACTGAGAAAGTACCTCCTGGAGGCTGTTTGTACTGAATGAAGTAAAGGAGACACAGGCTGGGCCAAGCAAGACCCTGTTCCCAGGAAGGTGACTAAGAGGCCGAACAAGCGGAGCACTGGGGATGCCAAGAGGGCCGCCTGCCTCCCCAGAAACATACAACCCCATTGTCATCATCACCTGCATCACCATTGTCATCATCTCTAGCTACATTTTCCAGTGCCAGAAATCCTTCCTTGATTCTGGAGCTCCAGTCCCTAATCCCATCACTTGAATGGAGATAAGAGACTTTGCAGACTTCTTATGCAAAGTAACAAGGAGCCCACAGCATCACTGTCTTCACACATCACAGTTCATTTCGACCCCTTGCTCTGTGGGATCAGCAGGGTGGCTCTTCTCATTTGGTCTCCAAAGACCAGCAGATAGAGGCTATATTACAACACATTTCCTAGGTCTCGTGGCAGAAATAAGCTTCTGTGAGAAGTGACACATCACCTTTACAATGGTGCCTCATCTTCAGGGATATGAGGCCACACCCCCCATTCACAGGTGCCAGGGCAGAGAGAAAGTTCCAGAGAACAGGAAGCCAGAAGGACAGGCCCAATGAGGAGCTCACCAGTGAACAAGAATGAAGACTTTCAGACGAGTGCAACGGCCCTGGTGTGGGTGGTGGGAGGCGTCACTTTGGCTGCACCTGGGTTGGAATCCTACCCCCCCTCCTTCTTTATGCACACTGTCTGTGTCTCTGGGCAAGTGGCTGCCCCTCTCTGAGCCCCTGGCTCATCTGCAAAGTGGGGCTGTGTTAGCTGCCTCCGAGGGAGGTTGAAGTTGTGAAGTGGAGGTGAGAGTGTAAAGGGCCAGGCAGACTGTTGTCCTCACGGCCACCTTCCTTCCGTCCCTAAGACCGAAACCGCGAGGCCAAGGCAGACCTGCGCCGGGTCCTGCTGCGGCTCCAGCACCTGTATGAGGTGGACCAGGACCCCGTGCTGTCTCAGCCTGTGACGCTGAACCTGCAGGTGACCCGCCCTCCCGTGGCCTGCTCCGACATCACAGAGTCAGGCCCCCGGGAAGACGCACCCTCGGGAGACAAACCCTGGTGCCTGGGTGTTTCCTGGGGTGGCCCCACCTGCCCGCCACCTGCTGGGCATGCTGATCCAGCGAGCACTGGGGGGCCAGCTGCCCCTGGCCGCAGGTCCTCATCTGTAAAATGGGGCTGCCCCTCCTTCTGCAGGGACTTGCCCTGCAATGAATGTGGGGGATGCTGGGCCCTGGGCCCTGGTGCGGCTGCCCTGCTGCGTCGGGGTCTCTGCTCAGGTCTGGGGTCCGGGTGCTCACCCCTCCCTTGCTCTGTCCTGCAGTCTGTGCTGCGGGGACTGGGCTCCGTGGTGTCCGTGGAGGAGCGCTCGCTCACAGGGACCTGGGATGTGAGCGAGATGCATCGCTGGACCTGGAGCACGCGGTACCCTCCCCGCCACAGAGGTTCGGATGCCCTGGTCCTGGCCCCGCCCCAGGTCCCCACCCTCACTCCCAGCCAGACCCCAGCTCTGCCCCTGAGGCCTGTGTGACCTGGAGCTGGCCATCCTCCTTCTCTGGGTCTCAGCCTTCCTGAATCAGCCACAGAAGGTTATAGACTCTAGGCTTCAGGTCAGTCTCCACGTGCCAGAGCTCCACACAGGTTGTGTGTGTGCGTGTGTGCACTTGTGTGTCCAAGACCACAACCCTCTGAGGCCTTGAGTGAGCCTTGAGTGAGCCTTGAGTGAGCCTTGAGTGAGCCTTGAGTGAGCAAGGCCTTGAGTGAGCAAACTTTAGCTGCACCCTCAGATGTTCTGACAATTTCCCTGCTGTGCATTACACTGCACACACACAGACTGCTTCTTGCCTGGAAATCTTTGCCTCTGCTGTTCCTTCTGCCTGGAAAGCACTTGTCCCCTTTCTGGGCCTCCCCTGACTCTCCCCCAGTCAGGACTGAGTCAGGAGCCTCCCTTGCTCTCCCCCTCCCTCAGTGAGCTCTGTCCCATTTATCTCCTTTTTTGGCTCCTGCACACAGCTTGGTCTGGCTGCATAAGGAGGCACTTAGTCAAAGCATGATAGACAGATGGATGAAGGATGGTTTGATAGAAAAAAAAAAAGATGGAAGGAAGGAAGAAAAGTAGATGGATGATGGACAGCTCAATGGTTGAGTGACAGATGGATGGAAAGATGAAGGAAGGAAGGAAGGAAAGAGGATGAGTGAAGGATGAATGAAAGGAAGGAAAGTGGTCGGAACATGGACTGTGTTGCTGGAGGTTGAACAGATGGATCGGAGGATGCAGGATGGAGGGCAGTATGAAAGGATGGAAGAGTGTGTGGTGGATGATTGGATGTTTGTATGGATGGATGGATAGAGAGATGGATGCAGGAGCAAGTTTCACTCCAAGGAGGAAGCCTAAAGCCCAGGGTGTGTCTGAGGACAGCCCACTGAGATCAAGGGCAGGACCCCCTCATGGCCTCAGTGAGAGGACTCTTAGGCACATATACGGGGCCACAACCCACGGAGAAACAAGACCAAGCAGGCCGAAGCCCCCTGCACACGCCTTGACTGTGCTGGGCCCTCAGGGGAGGCCGGAAATGAAAGAGGCCGCTCAGCAGTGCAGTCCTGTCAAGAGGGGGCAGCTGAGGGCTGTGATCACAGTGGGAGCCACAGACGCAGCAGGCGCCGTGTTGCCAGGGGGATGCTGGGAGGAGGGGGCCTCGGGAAGCAGGTGGTCCAGGGGCCGTGCTGGACAGACCCTCTCTGCTCCCAGGCAGCTCCAGTCATCCATCGCCACCTCCAGGAGGCCCCGAGGTCACCATCTACCCGAAGGAGATCCGCACGTTCTTCATTCACTTTCAAGAGCAGTGAGTCCTTGGCAAATTCTTGGTCTCAGGACACAGAAAAGCAGCCTAGAGGGTGAGGGGAACAGCTGCCAAGCTGGTGTGCTAACGGCAGGAAATGGATGGATGGGGCTGTTCTGACTTCTTAAATAAAATCGCAGTAAGGACCTGTGTCTTCCCCTGCCCACTGGAGCCGGCCCTCTCTCTCCTCTCCTGTCACAGACGGTAGCTTCACACATGCTCACCCTCCTGCTTCACCTGCAAGAGTCAAAGCCAGGTGTTCTCCCAAAGACAGAAGGAATAATCCCCAGGGATACCAGAATGCATCTGCCCGCATCCTGCCAGAGATCAGCAAGTCCCCCAGGGTTAGCAGTGGCCGTGCTGTGTCCTGGGTACCTACATGGGCTCATCCCAGGGTGGAGACGCCCCTGCTGTGGAGGGCTATGCCTAAGATATACGGGAGGGAGCTACTGACCAGGATGTGTGATGCCAAGCTCTGTGTCCAATCTCAGACTCTTGCCCTGGCCCCTGGGCACACCTGCCCTACAGGAAGTTCCTACAGCTCAGGTCAAAAGATGGAAGGAAACCATGTAGCAAGTGAAACACGGAAGACCCGGGGTAAGGATTATTAATATTAAAGATCCCACTGGTCTCATAATTTCTGGACCAAGAACAGCAGCCGCCTCAGAACTCTGGGCCCCCGGTGACCGTTATGAGACACATCAGGACATGGAGAGGTTCTGGAGCTGGGGGGGGGGGGGGGGGCTCTCCTGGAAGTGTTGGCACAAGAAGGGGAAAAGGAGAGATGTCAGGAGGAGATGACTGTATGGAAACGTGTGGATGCCATTCGGCTGTGTCCTCTGTGCCCAGGTTCCGCACTGGCGTCGCCCGCCTTAGTATAAAGCCCATTTTTTGCAAGACAAACTGAAGTGGTAGAGAGAAAGATTCACAAACGGTGGATGTTTGACTGCCCTGAAAATCGTCCTTCTCCCCAGTCACCAAACGCCCTCTGCTGGGAGCAGAGATGGCTGCACTCCCCTGCTCCCCAGGGATGCCCTATAGAGCTGCAAAAAGCCCTGGAAGCCAGTTCCAAGGAGGACAATAGAGATGCTCCCCATGTAATCTTGACAGATGAGTGGAGGACTGACCTGATTCCAGCTGCCTCACCCAATACGGGAACAACAACCTCCACTGTGGACACTAATGACCCTAATGTGCAGGAGTGGATGGACTTGAA
Source organism: Dama dama (assembly GCF_033118175.1). NCBI lineage: Eukaryota > Metazoa > Chordata > Mammalia > Artiodactyla > Cervidae > Dama > Dama dama. Next base: position 4,599,391 of record NC_083686.1, on the reverse strand, counting down.
TACCCTGCCAGCCCCTCCCCCAGCCCCAGAGCAAGATTAGAGGGGAGGTGGCCAGGGAGAGGGACCAGGTGGAGTTATAAAGAGAGGAAGCCAGAGCAGAGAGAGGGAAAGAGCCTGCAAGACCCAGCCTCACCCTGGCTGTCCTCCCGCACGATGGCCCAGGACCAGCCATCTCCCCCACACCCTGTCCCCTCCAAACCTCCTCCAGGAAGGCCTCCAGGGTCCTCCAAGCACCTCCAGATCACCAGAGCAGATCGTCCTGTGGGCACAGCCACCACGGCCATGTCCTGTCTCCCCACGAGGACATCCTGGGGGCAGCACAACTCCTGTCCCCTCACCTCCCAGCACAGAGCCTGGCACAGAGTCAGAGTTCAGTGGCTGTTTACTGATCAAAACTTGAGAACAGGACGCAGAGCAGCCTTGCAGCCGGGGGTGGAGCGGACCTGCTGTGTATGAGGAGAATTATCTCTGCGGTCAGGCCCTGGTGGGAGGGCCCTGAGGGAGGCACTGACATCTCCAACAGCTTAGTATCCAAACCACCCTATGGACAGACCTACAAGTGCCCCCCCCATACAGGTCAGGAGCCGGGGGTCTCATCAGGCTGTCAGGAGGTGTGCACTGGCCTGCTCCGGGGGTGAGGGGCTGGCTCACACAGTGGATGGAGGTGGAATTGGGAGGAGCCACTGAGCTGAGCTTTATATGCCGTGCTGTGGGTATCACCCATGTTGTCCATGTTAGGAGGGGGCAGCCATGTCCATGACAGTTACATCCCTGGGTTCTTTCCCCCAAAGATCAGGAGCTCCTGCTTTGTTCCCAGTCCTGATCCAGCAGAGGACAGAGTGAGTGCATGAAGTCTGTCTGGTGGGTGAGAAGGGTGTGGGCCAAGCACACAGTTTAATACAGAATTGTATTCTTCAGTCAATGCTATGGAGGTGGGATGGGAGGCCCAGAGAAAGTCTCTCAGAGATGGGGAGAAATAAAGGAGGAATAGCAACCTGCCAGACAGAAAGTGGAGGAAGATGCTTCCCAGCAGAGGGAACAGCACATGCAAGGGCCTGACCTGGGAAAGGGCCCGACCTGCAGGGAGACCCTGACCCTGCAGCTGTGGTGCTGGGAGGACGGGGCTCCTTCCAGGCCAGGACACAGCAGAGGAAAAGGGTCGTGAGGGTTGGGGGGGGGGGGGCAGTGGACCTTCCAGCAGCGACAGGATGGACTGAGCAGAAGAGGGGGTGGGAGCTGAGGCCGGAAAGGCAGAGGGGACAAGTGATGGGTGATATAGTTGTAGGCTTCAGATCAGACTCCCAGCAGCAGACACGGGAGCTGAAAGGTTGGAAGCTGGAGGATGCCGGGCCCCTGCTGCTGGGGGAGACACTTGGCACTGGCTGCAGCCCCAGGCAGTCTGCCCATCAGGGCATTCTGAGCCCCCAGGCTGCTCACCCGACCTAGAGGACAGACAGCACTAATGTCACAAAGAATAGGTGGAAATGGTGCTGGTGGGTCCACCTTACAAGCTCCCACGCAGCACAGAGTAGGGTCAGGCTGTTCTTTCTCTGGAACACCCAGCCCAAGTCGTGCTTCACACTCTCATGAGGCGCTATGGCCCAGATCAGGAAGAGGTCACAGGCTGCACGCCCACATGTGACCCTGGGCACAAGCTTGCACTGCTCAGGGTCCTCAGGGACCACGTGTTCTTCTCACGGTGCTCGGGTTCAGTGTGGAGTTCACGGTGATTCTCCTTGGAGATGAACACATGTGCACCGGCCCTTTTGCTCGACAATTTGCTGCCAGGCACCAAGGTCATGGGTCCCAGAAACTCAAGTAGCCTCTTCCACTGGGCTACTGGGCATGACAGAGCCTGATCTAGAAAGAACCGCTCCTGTGCTGAAGCCTGTCCCTGCCAGGAAATGCTACCTTCTGTTGAAGGACAAGTGTGTTAGTTACTCAGTCATGTCTGACTCTTTGTGACCCCATGAACTAAAGCCCACCAGGGTCCCCTAGCTATGAAATTCTCCAGGGAAGAACAATGGGGTGCTTAGCCATTTCCTTCTTGAGGGGAATCTTCCCTACCCAGGGATCGAACCTAGGTCTCCTGAATTGTAGGCTATTCAGGTCTCCTGAATTTACCATCTGAACGACCTGCTGGTGAAGAACCTGCCTGCCAATGCCAGAGACGTAAGCGATTCAGGTTTGATCAATGGGTTGGAAAGATCCCCTGGTGGAAGGCATGGCAACACAGTCCAGTATTCTCACCTGGGGAATCCCGGGACAGAGGACCTGGAGTCCATAGGGTCCCAAAGAATCAGACACAAGTAAAACGATTTGGTAAGCACCCAGTGAAGGAGAGCGAGCCCCTGAGGCTGTCACAGAATCTGCCCTGAGCCTTATCTCTCCGGGGGCCTTCCGGTCTCCAGATCTGTGAGATGGGATGTGTCTGCTGGTTAAGACCCAAATGGGAGGAAAGTCCAGGTCAAGTCAGGTCAGGTGGGTACCAGGGAGGGGGATGATACAGGAAGGATAAAGACCTGCTTGGAGACCGTGTTCTTCAGATGTATTTGCTGGGGGAGGGGACAAGGTGGCCAAAAGGGAGAGTGAGTCTCAGGTCGGGCAGCCACAGAAAGAGCCGCTCAGGCATTTGGAGGTCAGACAGCAGAACCCACTCCCAGACCCCTGCTCTAAGTCAGGGTTACAGAGACCCCCAGGCAACACTCTGACCCCTGCAGGCTGCACCGCCGTGCCAGCCATCCTCCAGGAAGGAGACCCCGCTGTTGTCATCTCCCGTGAATTCCCTCTAAGGTCCCCAGCTCCTCTATGGGTCCCATTTTACAGATGGGCTGCTGAGTCCTAGAGGGTTCAGGCATCTTGCCAAGGTCACTATCCATGATCCAGACCTAATTCTGAAACTTTCAGGCCTTCTTGCTCCTACACTAACTGTGCGACCTGGGATAGTCAGGTCCTATTGTGAAAACCCCTTAAAAGAGAGATGACAACCACTATTGCAAGTCTCAGACTTGGGGTTTCATGTGAAGGAGAGTGTTCCTGGTGGTGGCAGGCCCCATACTGAGAGTTAGGATTTGCAGGACAGTGTGAAGGAGCCAGTCCAGCGGGTTGGGGGCAGGGATGGGTAAGATGCCCAGTGGGAAATACCGGAGAGGCCTAGGGAAGGGGCATGAGGACTGGGGTAAGGGGAGCCAGAGGGAAGCAGGCAGGCATCCCTGGGGAGGTGGTGTTTGGGGTTTGGCTAAAGGCAGATGGTCAGGAAACCCCAGATGGAGCAGAGTGCTGCAGGGCAGTGAGCTAGGGCCCCCGCCTGCACCACTCAGGTGACAGCCTCTGTGTGGGCGTCACTCCTGGTCTCCTTCCCGCTCTGTCCACCAAAGGGTGGTGGCCCCATCGGCTGGCAGGAGGTGGGTCCCGCAGGCAGGCAGACGTCCTCCAGCCCCTGTGCTGGCCGAGGAGATGGAGCCGCGGGACTGGCTGCCTCTGCTCTTGCGGTTGGGCCTGATGTGGCCCCTGGGGGCTCCTTCTGAGTCCCGACTGAGGGTATTCGTGGTTCCGCACAGCCACATGGACGTGGGCTGGCTGCACACTGTACAGGTAGGTGCCCCGAGTGACCCCTGCACACCTCTTGAAGCTGCGGCTCTTTTTCCTTCTGGACTCCAGAGTGGGTTTGTGTCCCAGGTCTCTGCCATCAGGGGTCTCGGCCTAGGGTCCATCACTACTCGGCTATGGACTGGCTGAGGACGGCTCTGGGGCCTCAGATGGTGACGAATCTGCCTGCAGTACAAGAGAACCAGGTTCGACCCCTGGGTCAGGTAGATATGCTGGAGAAGGAAATGGCAATGCACTCCAGTATTCTTGCCTGGAAAATTCCATGGACAGAGGAGCCTGGCGGGATATCCTCCAAGGGGTCACAAATAGTTGGACCCAAATGAGCAACTAACATGTACTGGCTCTGGACAGGGGTGAGAATGTGTCCCCAGCTGCAATGGATGGAAAGGGTTCCTCGAATAATTGTTGAGTGAGTGAATGAGTGCACCAGCGCCGAGGGAAAGACTGATTTCCATAAGTTTCTGGTGCAGGAAACTGAATGATTACCCAGGTCTGTGCAAGCTCTTTCTGGAAGGAGGTAGAAAATAAATGAATAGAACCACTCTGTGATCATGGATACAATAGTTTCCACGAGACGTTAATAAGTGAGTCGCTCACTTTAAAGGGAGTCGGGCAGCAAGAGGCCCTGAGGCTGAGTGTTGAGTCTGGTCCCGGCTCACTGGGCAGCCTCTGTGGGTGGTCACCCACCTGCGTGTGGAACTGCTGACGTGTGGGAAGCAGGCTCGTCACCCCCAGTTGACAGAAGGGACACTGAGGCCCAGGGTGGGGTGCTGCCCAAGTCAGCAGACATTGCCGCCTTGCCTGCTAACACCCTGCCCAGGGCTCCTTGCATTCCTTTATCAGCATCCAGGCACCACGGTGAGCCAGCCTGACCCAGATGGGAGCAGGTTCAGCTCCATCCTGAGGGCTCCCAGCCTTGGGGGGAGGAGATAGATCCAGAGAGACGACTCGCGGGGTCAGCTCCTCTCAGCCTCAGCCCTTGATACACACTTCCCCATCGCTTCATCCCAAGAAGGCCCATTGGGGTCCCTGGACCTCAATCCAGGGGCCCTGTTGTCAACTGGTCTGTCCTCCAAGGCAGGAGCGGTCAGCTCACCCCACTGGGCTGGCACATCCCTCTGTCACATAGAGTGTCCGTCTCCTCATGACTCTCCTCAGGGGCAGGCTCCCATCTAAGGGGGTCCGCCCGGGTCCTTCTCTCAGTGCAGGGCTCACCGCCTGTCCAGCAGAGAGTGGACACCAGGCTCCGTTGTTTGAGGAGGAGGGGGAGGCTAGGGCAGGGCCTGGGGCAGGCTTGGCAGGAGCGCCAGTGACCCCCAGACACCATGTCTCCCTGCACTTTCCTCCTCGGTCCCTGGTCCATGCCCTCTGGTTTCCCCCACGGGGATGGAGTGATGGTCTCTCCCCCTCCCCACCCCAGGAGAGCATGCAGGCTTATGTCACCAACGTCTACAACACCGTGGTGGAGGAGCTGACCCTTGAGAAGAAGCGCAGGTTCATCGCTGTGGAGCAGGAGTATCTCCGGCTCTGGTGGGATGGCGTCGCCTCGGATGAGCAGAAAGGCCAGGTAACGCTGCCCTCAGGGGGTCCTCACCAGGCAGCTGAGAGCAGATGCCCTGGGGGTCCTGGGAACGACCCTTCAGGAAGCTCCTGGGTTGTGCTCTGTGTGGCCAGGGCAGGGCTGCATAAACCAGGGGGCCCCAACCCGGCTGAGCTGTGCCCAGGGTCCGTTTAGCACAGTTTTGTGGTCAGCCCCACGCCCAGGGGACAGGGTTGTGTTTGATCGTGCCTTTATGGTTCCTCCTGAATAACTGCAGCTCTGGCAGCCCAGCCGGGCACTCAGCTGGTGAGAATGAGGTCCCCTCTGACCCTGGGCAATCCGGGGTGACCTGTGTCCACACCTTCTGACTTCATTTGTCGATCTGCATTGACCCATGGGCCCCAGAGCCCAGGACCAGCCAGGGTGCAGGAGGCCCTGTGGATTAACCTCCGGGGCTGATTAACTCCATGTCCAGGGGGTCAGAGGCCCTGGTCCATGGAGGGGCAGCCTGGGGCCAGGGCCTCCCCTCGTTCCCCGTGGGATCACAGGTGGGGCTGCCTCTTCAGCTGCAGGTCCCACATATGGAAACAGAGTGGCCTTCCTCCTCAGAGAGGCTGTGCCCAGAATGTGCCCATGGTGTGAGCACCCAGGGTGCCTCAGGGGCATGGGCCCCTCCAGGCATCACCTGCCCTCAGAACAGTCACCAATGGTGAAACTCAGAGGCTCAGCCACCTGCTCAAGGCAGAGAGCTCAGACGGTGAAGCTGGGTGTCCGCCAGGCCCCCACAGGGGATGCGAACCTGCAGCCTGTGGAGCCGAGAGGACGAGACTCCCATCTGATGGGCTCTGCCGCGTGCCGGGTGCTGGGCTCAGGTCTGTACAGGTTACTCTACTGACTCCTCCCACAACCCACACGGTGAGGACACTGATCCTACTGCACAGAGCTAGTCCGGGTTCAGAGAGGGCAGGCAACTGGCTGAAGGTCACACAGCTTATAGCTGACAGCTGGGTTCTGGGTCACTATTGTGAATCAAAGCACAGCTCTCTGGGTGTCCACTGGGCAGTTCTTCCTTCTTTACATGGACATCTCCAGACCCAAGTCACTTAACCCTACTCCCACAGTAAAGTTTTCGCTGGCTAAGATCTAGAGAGGCAACTCAATAGTACGTCCCTGGAAACTAGCAATTTTCCCTGAGTTGTTTGGGCTGAATCCCAGAGTCTGAATGGTGCCCAACATGAAGCAGGTGCAAATTTGAAACAATACACGGTAGATGTCATTCCACGTACTTTCAGATCAAATCAAAACCACAGTCTCCCAGGAGCATGATGTGCTCAGTGTCACAGCCCTTGACTGTATTTATGTTTCCATTTTTCCCTTCTTTCATGGATATATTTTATCGTCCACACCATGAGATTTACAAGATCTAAGTTCCCTAGTCAATGTAGAAATGAAAGTCGCTCCGTCGTGTCCCACTCTTTGTGACCCCATGGACTGTAGCCTGCAAGTCTTCTCTGTACGTGGAATTCCCCAGGAAAGAATACTGGAGTGGATAGCCAATCCCTTCCCCAGGGTATATTCCTGACCCAGGGATCAAACCCGAGTCTCCTGCATTGTAGGCAGATTCCACACCATCTGAGACACCAGGGAAGCCCAAGAAGGGATCAAACTCACATCCTTGGCACTGAAAGTGTACCCTACACACTGAATTCCCAGGAAATTTCCTTCATTTGTTTATTCAAAAATATTTGTTAGGCAGGCACATGTGAAATGCAATTTGAAGAGCATTCAGCAAAACTATGAGGCTGAAATCATCAAAATTATGAAAGAGGAATGTTCAGGAAGCATTGGATATTAGAGGATGCACTCCAGTATTCCTGCCTGGAGAAGCTCATGAACAGAGGAGCCCGGTGGGTCACAATCCATGGAGTCGCAAAGAGGAGGACATTCCAAGAAACTGAGCATGAACACATGCACTTGTTACTAATGTGAAATAGCCTGAGTTTTGATCATTACCTAGCAGTTGTAATGATCTTGTCTCTCAAAAATGACCTGAACTATTCAGATAAAGCCATGCAGTTGCTAACTTGTACTTTCAAATAGTTTCGGAAAAGCATGATGTGTGTAATGACTTTGGGGAGTGTGAAGAGAAATAGGTAAAGAATATTAGCAATGAGATAATCTAGAGAAGGATTCATGGGAGCTTTTTGGTACAGCTTCTGTAATTTTTCCATAATTTTGGCATCGTTCAAAAGCAAAAGTTGTTGGGGCATTCAACCCATTTACATTTAAGGTAATTATTGATAAGTATGATCCTGTTGCCATTAACTTTATTGTTTTGGGTTTGAGTTTATACATCCTTTCTATGTTTCCTGTCTAGAGAAGATCCTTTATCATTTGTTAGAGAGCTGGTTTTGTGGTGCTGAATTCTTTCAGCTTTTGCTTGTCTGTAAAGCTTTTGGTTTCTCCTTCATATTTGAATGAGATCCTTGCTGGGTACAGTAATCTGAGCTGTAGATTATTTTCTTTCATCACTTTAAGTATGTTCTGCCATTCCCTTTTGGCCTGAAGAGTTTCTATTGAAAGATCAGCTGTTATCCTTATGAGAATCCCCTTGTGTGTTATTTGTTGTTTTTCCCTTGCTACATTTTATATTTGTTCTTTGTGTTTGATCATTGTTAATTTGATTAATATGTGTCTTGGGGTGTTTCCCCTTGGGTTGATCCTGTTTGGGACTCTCTGGGTTTCTTGGACTTGGGTGATTATTTCCTTCCCCATTTTAGGGAAGTTTTCAACTATTATCTCCTCAAATATTTTTTCATGGCCTTTCTTTTTGTCTTCTTCTTCTGGGACTCCTATAATTCGAATGTTGGGGCATTTAACATTGTCCCAGAGGTCTCTGAGGTTGTCCTCATTTCTTTTAATTCTTTTTTCTTTTTTCCTCTCTGTTTCATTTATTTCTACCATTCTATCTTCCACCTCACTTATCCTATCTTCTGCCTCTGTTATTCTACTGTTGGTTCCCTCCAGAGTGTTTTTGATCTCATTTATTGCATTATTCATTATATATTGACTATTATTTCTTCTAGGTCCTTATTAAACCGTTCTTGCATCTTCTCGATCCTTGTCTGTAGGATATTTATCTGTAACTCCAATTTGCTTTCAAGATTTTGGGTCACTTTCACTATCATTATTCGGAATTCTTTATCAGGTAGATTCCCTGTCTCTTCCTCATCTGTTTGGTTTGGTGAGCATTCATTCTGTTCCTTACCTGCTGGGTATTTCTCTGCCTTTTCATCTTGTTTATGTTGCTGTGTTTAGGGTGACCTTTCCTTATTCTGGCAGTTTGTGTTTCCTCTTTATTGTGGAGGTTCCTCACTGTGGGTGGGGTTGGACAGGTGGCTTGTCAAGGTTTTCTGATTAGGGAAGCTTGTGTCAGTGTTCTGGTGGGTGGAGCTAGATTTCTTCTCTCTGGAGTGCAATGAAGTGTCCAGTAATAAGTTTTGAGATGTCAGTGGGTTTGGTGTGGCTTTGATCAGTCCCAACCAAAAGACAAAGACTGGCTGAATGGATACAAAAACAAGACCCCTATATATGTTGTCTACAAAAGACCCACCTTGAAACAAGGGACACATACAGACTGAAAGTGAAGGGCTGGAAAAAGATATTCCATGCAAATAGAGACTAAAAGAAAACAGAAGTAACAATACTTATATCAGATAAAATAGATTTTTAAACAAAGGCTGTGAAAAGAGATAAAGATGGACACTACATAATGATCAAAGGATCAATCCAAGAAGAAGATACAACAATTATAAATATATATGCACACAACATAGGAGCACCACAATATGTAAGACAAATGCTAACAAGTATGAAAGGAGAAATTAACAATAACATAATAATAGTGGGAGACTTTAATACTCCACTCACACCTATGGATAGATCAACTAAACAGAAAATTAACAAGGAAACACAAACTTTAAATGATACAATAGACCAGTTAGACTTAATTCATATCTACAGGACAGTTCACCCCAAAACAATGAATTTCACCTTTTTCTCAAGCGCACATGGAACCTTCTCCAGGATAGATCACATCCTGGGCCATAAATCTAGCCTTGGTAAATTCAAAAAATTGAAATCATTCTAAGCATCTTTTCTGACCACAATGCGGTAAGATTAGATGTCAATTACAGGAGAAAAACTATTAAAATTCCAAAATATGGAGGCTGAACAACACACTGCTGAACAACCAACAAATCACAGAAGAAATCAAAAAAGAAATCAAAATATGCATAGAAACGAATGAAAATGAAAACATAACAACCCAAAACCTATGGGACACTGTAAAAGCAGTGCTAAAGGGAAGGTTCATAGCATTACAGGCTTACCTCAAGAAACAAGAAAAAAGCCAAATAAATAACCTAACTCTACACCTAAAGCAACTTGAAAAGGAAGAAATTATGAACCCCAGGGTTAGTAGAAGGAAAAAAATCTTTAAAATTAGAGCAGAAATAAATGCAACAGAAGCAAAAGAGGCCATAGCAAAAATTAACAAAACCAAAACCTGGTTCTTTGAGAAGGTAAATAAAACTGACAAACCATTAGCCAGACTCATCAAGATGCAAAGGGAGAAAAATCAAATCAACAAAATTAGAAATGAAAATGGAGAGATCGCAACAGACAACAGAGAAATGCAAAGGATCATAAGAGACTATTATCAGCATCTACATGCAAACAAAATGGACAACTTGAAAGAAATGGACAAATTCTTAGAAAAGTAAAACTTTCCAAAACTGAACCAGGAAGAAATAGAAAATCTCAACAGACCCATCACAAGCATGAAAATTGAAATTGTAATCAGAATCTTCCAACAAACAAAAGCCCAGGACCAGATGGCTTCACAGCTGAATTCTGCCAAAAATTTAGAAAAGAGCTAACACCTCTCCTACTCAAACTCTTCCAGAAAATTGCAGAAGAAGGTAAACTTCCAAACTCATTCTATGAGGCCACCATCACCTTAATACCAACACCTGACAAAGATGCCACAGAAAAAGAAATCTATAGGCCAATATCACTGATGAAAATACATGCAAAAATCCTTAACAAAATTCTAGCAAACAGAATCCAACAACATATTAAAAAGATCATACATCATGACCAAGTGGGTTTTATCCCAGGGATGCAAGGATTCTTCAATATCCACAAATCAATCAATGTAATACACCACATTAACAAATTGAAAAATAAAAACCATATGATTATCTCAGTAGATGCAGAGAAAGCCTTTGACAAAATTCAACATCCATTTATGATAAAAAAAAAAAAAACCGTCCAGAAAGCAGGAATAGAAGGACCATACCCCAACATAATAAAAGC